>NC_081558.1:19257841-19600156 GCF_022355385.1 Mustela nigripes | reverse complement strand
GCGGGACTCGATCCCAGGACCCTGAGATCGAGTCCCGCATCAGGCTCTCTGCTCGGCAGGGAGCCTGCTTCCTCCTCTCTCTCTCTGCCTGCCTCTCTGCCTACTTGTGATCTCTCTCTGTCAAATAAATAAATAAAATCTTAAAAAAAAAAAAAAAGAAAGAAGGAAAGAAAGAAAGAAAGCCACCGGGAGTGTACGCAGGACTAACAGTCTGAGAAGAGCTTTGAATGGTAAGGGACCAAGTAGGTGACAAGCTGAGAGGAGAGTGATAGGTGGAGGCGACAACCAGTGCAAAGACCCTGGGGTAGAAAGATATTTCATGTTCCTAGAACAGAAAGGAGGCCACCCTGACCAGAATAGCAAGAGTAAGAGGTACTAAGCTGTGAGAGAAGACTGCTAAGAGGCGAGGGTTTATTGAGGAGTAGGGCAGGCAGGGGTTTCCCAAGTCCCCAAGAGATGCTGAGGCAGGGGTACATCTGAGCCTTCAGCCTGTGACCCACGCCTGGCTCTGCAAAGCCAACTGGTCCTGGAGCTCAGGCTGCTACTGACATGACTGGGGGAGAACTGCCCAGGGAGCCCTCGGGGCTTGGGGGCAGAGTCCAAGCTCAGTCCCTCTCCTTATCCTTGAAGAGTTTGTGGTCCAACTCGTCACTGTGTCTGCTGCAGACACAGACTCTAAAGACCACCTTCCCCAGGAAACCCCGGGGCCTCAGAGGGCCTGGGAAATGATAATCAGCCTGTTCCCAGGAGCCATTCTTCTGTTCACCTTGTTGCCTAGCCCTCTCTGTCACTCTGTCCAAAGGCTGGGGCTGGTAGCCTCTCCCGCGACTCGTTAGGGCCTTCATTAGCAATGCTTCCTGGAATTTAATTTAATGAAGGAGCAAAAACAGCCCTAATGAAGGTGATGCAAGAGCAAGCAGCCCCTGAGGTGCCTCCAAGGCCCAGCCACCTGGGCTCAGGGGCCTCCTATAGATGGTAGCTGGGAGTAGAGGGACAGGAGAAAGGCGGGATGCTGGTCATTGAGCAAGGAGCATGGGGGGGGGGGAATGGGGGGGTGGGGGGGTGGAACATTGCTCTGCCCTACTGCAGGGAACAAATGCTGCCACTGAAGCCAGCTACACAGTGAAAGGGATGAGCCTGCCTGGGGATGGCATTAGGCTGCTGGAGAAAAGCCTCTGAGATGCTACCAGACAGGGCAAAAGTCCTGGGCTGGCATGGGGTGTCGGGATGTCACAGGCTGTGGGCTAGCGCTAGGGGCCAGATCATCAGGGCCATGGGGGCAGAGAAGAGTTTAGATTTTATTCCAAATGTAATTGTGAAACAACTAGGGGTTTTGTTTGACAGCTAGGGGGGAGTTTAAGGGAGGTTGATATGATCTGCTATTTTATAATTATTTTTTATTTTTTAAAGATTTTATTTATTTGACAGAGAGAGACATAGTGAGAGAAGGAACACAAGCAGGGCGAGTGGGAGAAGGAGAAGCAGGCCTCCTGCCGAGCAGGGAGCCCAATGCTCCATCCCAGGATCCCAGGGATCATGACCTGTGCAGAAGGCAGACGCTTAAGAACTGAGCCACCCAGGTGCCCCATGATCTGCTATTTTAAAGTTCCCTTTGGCAGCTATAAGGGGTATGACAGGGCCCTGTGGACAAAAAAGAAGGCAGGGAGGGAGGCAGGGGGTGAAGGTAATGGAGGGAAGCCTACTGAGACATGGCTGTCCATCATCCCCTAGAAAGTAGCCTCACCCCATGGACTGGGGAGGGCATGTATACCTGGACTGAGCTTGTTTCCTCTAGCAGGTTTGGGCTGGCTGGTGCAATTTCACCCCTCTCCACAGATTTGTCCTTTCCTCCAAATGGATGTTTATTATTATTATTATTATTATTATTATTTAAGATTTTGTGGGGCGCCTTGGTGGCTCAGTGGGTTAAAACCTCTGCCTTCCACTCAGGTCAGGATCCCAGGGTCCTGGGATCGGGATCCAGCACCAAATCAGGCTCTCTGCTTGACAGGAAACCTGCTTCCCCCTCTGTCTCTCTGCCTGCCTCTCTGCCTACTTGTGATCTCTGTCTGTCAAATAAGTAAATAAAATATTAAAAAATAAATAAATAAAAATAAAGATTTTATTTATTTGACACAGAGAGAGAGATCACAAGAAGGCAGGGAGGCTGGAGGCGGGAAGCAGGCACCCTGCCAAATAGTCAGATGCAGGGCTCAATCCCAGGACCCTGAGATCATGACCCGAGCCCAAGGCAGACACTTAACCCACAGAGCCACCCAGGCGCCCCTATTATTTTTTAACGATTTTATTTGACAGAGACACAGCAAGAGGGAACACAAGCAGGAGGAGTGGGAGAGGGAGAAGCAGCCTTCCCCCAACTCCAGGAGGGAGCCCAATGAGGGGCTTGATCCCAGAAGATCATGATCAGGGATCAAGGATCAAGGATCAGGATCATGATCCCAGCAGAAGGCAAACGCTTAACGACGGAGCCACCCAGGTACCTCTAGATGGACATTTAAAGAAAATCGGTCAAAACACTTCCCCGCGTCCCATACCTGCTTTCCCCACCTTTGTGCACCTCCCACCTCCCCTCTGGAGATCCCTTCCCCTTTCTTCACTGCTCCAAGGCTCTATGCCCTGCCCTCAGGCCTTGCGCAGCGCTAGGGCCCCCGGAGCCCTGGGACTGTACTTCATGAGAGAAATGGCCCGGAGCTCAGGCACACGGCTTACTAGCTCCAGTCCTGCCGCCTCCAGCCCGCGTCACCCCCGCACGCCCACCGCAGCCCTGTAGCTCCGCCCCATTTCTGACCCCACTCCCCAAATTCTCGCACCCAGGCCCCACCCACGGCGCTCCCCATCCCCCCGCCTCTCGGGCCGAACTGAGACCGGAAGCCGTCTCTGAGCGCGCGCCCCGCCTCTTCCGGGCCTCTCTAGGCGGGAGTGCGGGACTTCGGTGGCCGCAGGAGGCCCGGCAAGGCTTCGCGGGGCAGCGGCGCCCCCTGGCGTGCATCGAGCGCAGCGCGGGAGCCGAGACCCGGCGCTCCCCCGCCCTCCGCCTCTGCCCTCGGCCCTATGTCCTCCACCCTACGCCTTTGCCTCCGCCTCCGCGCAGCCTTCCCCCTCTCCTTCCGCTCTCCGGGCTGTCGTAGGCCTGCCTTCTCGCCTCGGTTAGTCTCCGGCTCTGGCCCCGGCCTCCGCAGACCTGCCTGCCATCAGAGGCCCCTCAGGTTCTCTCTCCACAGGGCAGCAGCCCTTCAGCGTCCTCTGGTTCCGAGCCCTCCGTGGCGTGGCCTTCTCCCATGCCTGGTCCCAGCCTGCCAAGCCTTTCCAGCCATAGAGGATGAGCATTCCCTCGGCCCATCCCCAGAACGTGCCCTAACAGCTGTCTTCAGCTCTCTCTGGTCCTGGCACCATTACACCCTCCGTTCCAGGACCCTCTCCCGCTTCTGCCTCCCCAAATTCACAGCGGAGATCATGCACCTCAGGCGCCTACCGGGGCACCGTTCTGGCAGGCACTTCCCAGCGGGCTCTCTATTTACCGTGGACGCCCAGCCCAGGGCTGGTTGCGCAGTGAGGGGCTCTGAGTTTGACCGCGGTGTCGACGTGGGTAGGATAAGGAGAGGAGTTCTGTCACGCGGAGAGGGACTCTCAGAAGGCAAGATCAAGGCTAGATCCCAAGAGTGGCTCTGGGAGTCCAGCCCTTTTCTTCCTTCCAGATCAGGCAACCCTGTAGAGGTCCAGGCCTGCTCCCCCATCCTCCCAGGACCTGGCCAGGTGTGGGACTGCCAGCTCCTCACTCACCTGCCCAGGATGCCCTCCCCGCAGCCCCCTCGCCCCCCGTTAAGGTCCCGGTCCCTCCTTGGCCACCTTTCCTCCCCCTGTCCCTCCCCGAGCCTTCCTGCCTGCCTTCCTTCCACGCACCAGCCCGGAAGCTTTTGGAAACTGCCTCAGAGTCTCAAGGCCCGGCTGCACAGCCACAGCTGACCATCCCAGCCACCCAGCCCTGCAACATGTTGAGTGGGTCACGGCGCAGCCAGGACTCCGGTGGTTGGCCGCCAGGGGACAGCAGAGGCCGCCTTCTACAGACGATGGGGTGCGGGTGGGGGTGTGGGGACTCACGTCGCGGTCTAATCCTGTCCAGGTCCCGCTGTGCGTTGGAGGGCAGGTTTGCAACCTTATGGTTTTGAAAGCAGTTTTGTTCTTTCAGATTTTTTCCAGGCCTACTCTTTTTAAGTGACTTCCAGTCAATTATTACTGTTCCAAGTTATTTGAAAATCAGTTGCTGGAGGAAATTTAAACAGAGGTCAAGGCAGGTATCTGGATGAGTCCTCTGAGTCCCTCCATGTGCTTTCCCATGTGTTTGGCTATCAAAGCTTGGCGAGGCCTGGTAGGGTCTGCCCTGTATACTCGTGGTGCCTATTGTCCAACCTCCAGCTACTGTCTTCCAGCCCAGTGTCTCCAGAGCCCTGGCCTTCACTTACCTCCAACCCACGGTCTACTCTCTTTCCCTCAGTAGCTTCTCCCCAGTCTTCCTAAAAGCCTCTGTTGGCTCTGTTCCTCTCACTGCACACAGGTCACCTATACCTGGTCTCGCCAAGTCCTACCGTGCCCTCCTCTGCCTCCTCCAGTCAGGCTTGCCCCTCCCGCACAAAACAGCCCTGGGCCGGGTCCTCAGTGACCCCACACATTGTTGAACCCAGCTGAAGCTCCACGCTCACCTTCCCAGGCATTTGACCCCTGCCTGGCTCCCAGGAGCCTGCTTCCTCCCGCATTTTCTCCCACCTCTTCCTGGCTCCCCCTGCTCAGCTCCTTCTTGGATCCCACGCCATCTCTCCTCCTCCTAATAGGAGGGTCCCAAAGCTCCCTCCTGACTGCTCTCCTCCTATCTGTACTCTGTACTCCACTGTCCTCTCATCTAGGCTCCTTGCCTCCCAGACCCAAAGCCCCAGCACTGGCCACTGGCCACTCTTGAGTCACGTATCCAGCCGCTGACTTGGCATCTCCACTTTGATGTCCAGTCAGTGTTGAAAGCTTTCTTTTAAAAGATTTTTGTTTATTTATGGGGCACCTGGGTGGCTCAGTGGGGTAAGCCTCTGCCTTCGGCCCAGGTCATGATCTCAGGGTCCTGGGGTGGAGCCTTGCATCGGGCTCTCTGCTCTGCCGGGAGCCTGCTTCCCCTTTCTCTCTGCCTGCCTCTGTGCCTACTTGTGATCTCTCTGTCAAATATATCAATAGAATCTTTAAAAAGATTTTTTTTATTTGAGAGAAAGAGAGCAAGAGTGGGAGAGAGAGCAAGCACAAGTGGGAGGAGGGGCCAAGAGAGGGATGAGCAGATCCCCTGCTGAGCGGGGAGCTCAATGTGGGGCTTGATCCCAGAGTCCTGGGATGGTGACTCAAGCGGAAGGCAGATGCTCAACCCACTGAGCCACCCAGGCGCCCCTGTTTAAAGATTTCATAGGCAGAACTGATCTCCCTCCCTTCCAAGAACTGCCTCCTTCAGCGGATGTGGTGACAGTTTGGTCCCTAGACAGCCTTAGAATTACCCTAGACTTGTCTGACGGCCTCAGCATCAGCCACAGTGACTTCTCTGCTGCCCCTCTTTTGGGCAACTTCTGCCTCAGGTCTTTGCACAGGCTGATCCCTCTGGCTGGAATGTTCCCTGCAGGCATCCAGATGACTTCTGCCCTCTCCGAATCTCTGGTCAAACATCTCTTTCTCAGTGAGGCCCACCTTGGACCCACCTCCAGAACCCCTACTCTTTGTTGCCCTTATCTTGCCATTGTCAGTCCCTAAGGTACTGCCTGACCATCTTCTAACAAAGGATGTCACTCCCTGATTATGTTTCATGTTTCTGGTCTGAATTCAATCCCATGCCTAGCATTTAAGTTCTGGGAAGGTAGGGGCCTTCACTTTGGTCACTGCTGTGTGTACCAATGCTGGCAGAGTGCCTAGCATGGGAAATCTTCATAGACACTTGTTGAATGAATGAACTTCTTTTCCATCAGCAGGGGGAGGTGTGCACACGCACACAGGTAAGGAGGGTGGCTCAGATAAGACCAAGGCGGGGCTTTGGCCCCTTTTCCTGGTCTGTATCATCTCACTTTGCTATTACAAACAATCATAAGAAAAGCAGTGAAGAGAAGACCCCTGTGCTGAACTTTCCGGCTGCTTCAACTGGTCAATATCCCAAGCAGAGCAAATTTTAAAAAGGAAAAAAGAAGAGAAAAAAGACCTAGGAAATTCTTCAAAACATACAAAAATGCTTAAATATGATCCAGGGCCTGCAGACCCATCCTTATGGGGGCTGAGTGGCTGGACATTTTTTTTTTTTTTTTAGGTAGAGGGAGAAAAAGAGCTCAAGCGGGGGAAGGGGAGGGGAGAGGCAGAGGGAGAGAGAGAATCCCATGTAGGCTGCTTGCCCAGGGCAGAGTCTGACTCGGAACTCGATCCCACGACCCTGAGATCATGATAAGCTGAAATCAAGAGTCTGACACTTAACCAACTGAGCCGCCGAGGCGCCCCTGACCAGCTGGACCTTGACAGCCAGAGACAAGGGATACTCATTTTCAAGTAGCCATGTGGACACTTGGCTTTTAGATATAGTCTGGTGGCTGCATTATCTGCCCCCCACCCCCCGAGAGGGTTATCCAGTGGCCAGGCTGGGGGAGACCTAGGTGGGCAGGCAGAGAAGGCCACTGGGGGGGCCAGAGTTCTTCCTCTACCCTGGCTCCGTGTGGGTGGGGAGAGGGGAGGAGCAGGTGGTGTTACCGTGAGCCGATCCTCTTGGTCTGAGAAGCCTAACGTCAGGCCCAGGGTCTGAAAGGAATCCAGGCAGGCCTGCTGCTGCCCTGACCTGCAGCCTTCTTTGGACAGACGGAGTATGAGAAAAGACCCCCAGGGTCTGTCAGCAGACTGGACCCTGTTCTTCCTTGCCTCCCACTCTCCAGGAGCTAAAGTTTCCACGCAGGGATATGACCCAGTCCGATAAGGAGGAAGCCAGAGACCCCCAGAAGGCTGCAGCCCCCTCTAGGCCAGTGTCCAGCTCTTTTTTGGGGCTGCAGGCCTCCTGGGTAAGTCCCCAGGCTGGAGTCAGGCGCCTGGGGCTAAAAGGAACTAGGTTCAGGAAGCCCCCCTCTGGTCAGCTGGCACTGCCAGGGGCCTCGCAGCCACCAGCTTGAGGAAATTCTTTCTTCAGGGGTTTCCCAAGCTGGCAACTGCCCTGCCAGTTCAAACCGGATTTTTCCTGCTGCCCTTTCCCCGGCGGCCTAGCCGGGTGCGGGGTCTCTCCTAATGAGGGTTTGGTGCCAAGGCCTGGGCAGCTCCATCTTGCTGGATACCAGCTGGTTTAGGCCTGCCCCAGGCAATGGGCAGCTTCCCAGTCCCAGCGGGGGCCAAGGCACCTGAGGCCACCCTGCATCCTTAGACTAGCCCTGCCCTGCTTTGGACCCTCTACTCAAAACCCCGGGCCCCCAGTACAGGAACTGACTAACCCACCTTTATTCACAGTGGGTTTTACTCTCAATAGAAGATCAGCCTGACAGGTCACAGGATTCTTGGGCTCTTGTTCCCAGACTCAAGGCATTGACAGAGGGCCGATGCGGCAGCCAGGGAGGGCAGGGGGCCCTTCGGCAGGGCTTCCGCAGGGCTCGGCTGCCCCCCACTCAGACCCTCCCTGGAGCTGCTGGGGATGCACCTCACGTTGCCTCCTTCCGGAGGCCTCTCTCTGTCCCATTTCCTGGGGCCTCATTAATTCCTCCCCACCTCACCCCGTGAGAAAGCAGGTCTGTGCTGAGCCTGGCTCGAATCCAGAGCTGAATCTGAGCATGCCACTGGCCGGTTTGGGAGGAAGGGGGCCCATCCCCACCCTCATCTCAGGGAAGGAGGCAGGAGGGGCTCCCATTACCAGCCACTTCCCGACATCTACCCACTTTCCAAGAGTACCGGGCCCACAGGGATCACGGATACACAACAGAGCTGGTCTGATGTATGATATTTATAAAAGGCAGCCCACTGCCTCTCCACTCCTGCCCCAGAGCAGCCCCTGGGGTGTTCGGCTCCCAGGGGCAGAGACATTCCGGTCCCAGCTTCTTTCTTCTCCCAGAAGTGGAATGTGAGCTATGGCCCAGGCTTGGGGTGGGGGTGGGGGGAGTCCCAGCCTCCCCAGGACTGGTGAAAGGCCAGGGTAGGGGTCCCTTGGGGGTGCCCACACCAGCCTCACACTCAAAAGAACTTGCTGGCTCCAGGTATGGGGGGGGCTGCTGCTTCTGGTGACGGGGACGGGAGAAGGAGACAAGAGTAGCCTAGGGCCTGAGTCCAAGTGCCTAAAAGGGGCTTCGGGGACAGAAGTGGAAAAAGGCAAGTGCGCTGAGGGAGATGAGGCCCCAGGGTGCAGACCATGCCCCAGCAGCAAGTGGGGAGATGGCTGCAGGTCTAGGTTCCAGCTCTATGTACCCTACAGGCTGTGTGACCTCAGGAGGCAGCAGCTGGGCCTCAATGTATGCATCTGTGCAAGGTGAACAGAGGCTTGGGGGGGACCTGAGGCAAGAGGGAGGGAGCAAGGGTACAGCCCCACCCTGCTCGCAGCCCATGAATCCCCTATAGTATGGGAGCCCAGCAAGGTAGTGGCCCAAGGGCCCTGGTCCTGGCTCTAGCTAAAACCTTCCATGGAGAGGACATGAGGCAGGGCCCAATGCCATAGTGTTAACCACGTCTTTCTCCTCCCCCTTGTCTGGATGGGAGCAGGGGCTTAAGACTCTGGGCAGGGGTACTTGGACGAGTAGACAGAACAGGATGGGTGTCTCCTCCTAGTGGCTTCCTCCATGCTGGCCGGTCCCTGACACCCAGTCAATGATGATGAAGCTCAAGCTCATGGTCATCAGAAGGAGGCCAAGCACAGCGAAACAAAGTGCCTGTGAGGTCAGGAATCAGAGTCAGGGGTGAGGTCAGGGCAGCCCCCTCAGCCCCACACCAGGCTGCCAACCTCCAGGACCCTCGCACCAAGATTTTGGGGGTGGACTTTGCAGGCTCCCTCTCAGTGGGTATGATGCGGAAGTAGAAGATTGCAGGGAAGATGAAGATGAGGCACGGGGCCGATGTGGCACCTGCAAAGAACGAGGCATGTCCGCACATTGGCTGAGGTCCGGAGGTGGACCCTTCCATGAGATCAAACGTTCCTTATTGTCAGAGTCTCACCTGAAGACTCCCCTTGAGAGCTCTGCCTGATTCTGGAGAGCCTACCAGTCCCTCCCCTTGTTCTCTGTCTATCTGGATGGAAAGCTAGTGCTGTTGGCAGTAGAGGAGTCTGTCAGTGAATGAAGCTAGCAAAGAAAAGAGGCAAGCTACGAGATAAAGACAAAGCCCTGAAGATAATGGGCTCCTGGATACAGCTCTTCCTGAAGGTTTTTCTCATTATTTGAGCCAATACATCCTTTCTGCTTAAATCATTTTGAGTCAGATTTCAGATACATAGAATCTCCAGTCCTGTCTATGATATCCATGACACTTGGCCCCCAGGCCTATGTGTTGGTCCCTGCAGTCTTGGGTCTCTGAGTCTCCTGAGTTGGGTCACCCCAAAGATATCTCAGAATTATCTGATCTTCTAGTTCAGAGCCCCAGCTGGGATGGGACAGTGGACAGAACACCAAACCTATAGTCCCATGATCCTAGAGCTAAATCAAGGCCCCCTACTTACCAGCTGTATGGCTCTGCTATTCCCCTAATCATGATGGACCTTAATTTCCTTATATGTGAAATGGGGACAAGACTCAGTGAGATCTTTTGCAGAGGTCCCTGGCACCTGGGCTCCATCCCGTCCCCTAGCAAGGGGAACTGTCTCTGGTTTTGAGCCCTCAGAAAGGATTAGAATAGCCTTAAGGAAAAAAATCTCAGACAGGAAGCCAAGCTGTGCACCTGGCCAGCAGCCATCACTTAAATGTAGGGCATGATCTCAGGAATCTGCCAGGATGTGCAGATAGGAAATTCTATGGGCCAGTACTCTGCCTCTACACACAGCTGGGCCAGACCCTCACCGATAACCCCGAAGATGCCCAGGATGTTAGGAGCGAAGATAACCAGCAGGTTGATGCAAGTGAGCAGGCCAATGGCAATGAGTGTGTGCCGCAGCCAATTGAACTCCTGGTTCTTAAACAGCATCTGCTGGATGGCACGGCGCACCTGGATGGAGGGGTGGGGGGGGGGGGAAGAGTCACCAATCTGTCAGCTCCCTCTTGCCCACCCTGCCTTGGTCCTCCTACCCACCCCGGCTCACCGGAAACAGAACGATTGGCACGGTGAGCGTGACCGCTGTGAGCACGGCCACACGCACGCAGAGGATCAGCACATCAAACGGGTCCACCTTGCTGTAGGTGTGCAGGAGCTCCGACTCCACTCCGTCTGCGGCAGGCAGGGAGGGTGGTCAGCAGCCGGCCCGGGGAGGGGGGTGGGCTCTGAGCCTGGCTTGACCCTGACACTGTGGGGAGTGGCAACAGACTCACCTCCACAGCTGCAGGGCACAATCAGGCAGCGCGCACCTACTTAGCGCCTATAGTATGCAGGGCGCCATGGCTGCCCTGTGCCCCCCAGCCTGGCCTCTGCCTCTGCCCCCATGTTCCAGCCATACCGTAGAAGGTGAGGTAGCCGAAGAGGGCAGCCAGGAAGTACATGACATACATGACGGAGATGGACAGGTTGGAGATGTGCTGCATCTTCCTCTTGGAGGGACTGTGGCAAAGCAGGGGAGGGGACTGGTGCCAAGCTGGGCCACCCCAGAGGTCCCCGTGGGCCCTGGGGTCTCTCTGGCACCACACCCTCACCATTTGGCAGCTGAGGATGTCTCCCTCTTGCCCCCAGTCGCCCTTCAGGGGAGCCATGGAGATGTTTGAAAAAGTGACTTGGCCCCCTTTATTCCCTGTCGGGATCACATTCGTTCTCCCCAAACCAGCTCCAGGGGCCCACCCACCCCCCCCCCCCCGCCACCCACCCCCTAAGCTCTGTATAGATGGGCAGCACCTCAGGATGGCAGACGAAGGCAAAGGCCATGATGGGGATGGTGTACGCCGTCTGGGGAGACACAGGGACCAAGTCAGGGCAGGCCACCCCACTCTCAGGGGGCCCACCGTCTCTACCCTGGCCTGTCGGGACCTGGGAGTTGAGTGTGAAGTAGCTTGGGGTGCAGAGGGCTTCGGTCTGGGTCTCAGCCTGCAGTGACGCCTCCTCCTTGGTGACCTCCACGAGGCTGAAGTTGCCTGTGATGTTGGCAAAGTTGAGGGGCAGTGGGCAGGGCACGTGGAACTTCTTGTAAATGACCTGGGTTGCGGGAAGGATGGCAAGATCAGGGCCAGGCTTCATAGAATCACTATGAAGCCACATCTGGGTCAGGGCAGAAGGAGCTGCCTTCTGACCCAGGCTTCCCAGAAAGGCCTGACCCCATGGCCTGACACAGGAGCCCCCCCGCCCCCTCCCCCAGGTGACCTGCCCTCCTCCGCTCCAGCATGGAGGGAGACTCACTGCGATTAGGAAGAACACCATGCAGCTGAGAGAGAAGCCGCTGGAGTAACCCAGGTAGCCTGCAAAGTGGGGAGGGGCTGTGAGACTGGGGTCCCCTCTCAGGCACCCCTCCAACATCCCCCTCCAAGGCCATGGCCTTGCCGCACTCACCAAGCTGCCGCATCAGCGCCAGAGGCAGAATGACGGTGACAGAAACTAGGATCACCAGGTAGTTCCCATTCATGTACCAGTCCCTGCAAGGACAGGAGTGGGGAGCCAACGTCACTCTACTCAGCCTTGGGGGTGGGGGCCTGTCTCCATACCTAATCAGTGCCACCCACCACGGTGCTACTGAGTGACCTCTGAAAAATACTCGCTCAGAGCTCTGAGTCTCCCTTTCCCCATCTGCAAAATGGATGTTCTCTCAGCACTTTCCTGGGCGAGGTAAGGACTTAGGGCACTCGGCTCCTGCTTGGTGATCACCATAGGTAGGGTCACTGCTCTTGTTTTTCTCAGGACACACAGGTCTGGGTCCAGCTTCCCCAGGGAGTGGCCCCCAGGGCCCCAGGGAGGTGGTGTGTGTGGGGGACACTGAATGAAAGAACCAGGCTCTGGGGGTGGGGTGGGACATTTTCCAAGTGGGTCTCAGGGACTTGCCAACTTCCAGTGCCCCTGTGGTCCCTCCTGGCATCTGTATCTTGCATCATCCTGCACCCCACCACCACCAAGGGACGGGGGCATAGAGAATTGAAGGGATAAGGAATGAGACCCTCCTTCCCACGGAAGCCTAAAGGCCAACTCCTTGGGAAAGGTCCCCAGGACTGGGGGTAGGGAGGTGGAGGGGAGGTAGCGGGGACAGGGAAGACTCCTGACTGGTTCCTCCCAGAGCTGCTCTCAAGTTCAAATCCATCTGCTTACCTGGGCTGTGTGGCCAAGGGCAGGGCCTGGCTGTCTTCTCTGTCTCCACCCACAAAACATGGTTGATGCCATTAGTGCTGGCTAAACTGACGATGGGCAACTGGGACACCATGGGCTTAATTTCTTGGTTGGGGGGGGGGGGTGGCTAACACCCAAGCCACGGTCAGGAATAGCAGGTGCTTAGAGCTAAGCCCAAGGCTCTCAGGCCCTCCCGTGCTCACAGGCTGGGTCCAGGCCCAGGTGGGGCCCGGCTACCTCAGCCTCGCCCCACCCCTTATCCCAGCTGGCCCTCCTGGGGGATTCCCCTACGTGCTCCCTAAATGAGTGTCCACTGAATCTTAGCTCTGCTGGCAGCTCTCTGCCCCTCCAGCAGCCACTTGCAAGCTCGGTCTCATCACTCCCACTAGCCCAGCCTGGGTTCCGGGGGCTGGCAGTACACATGAAGGGGTAGACTGAGGCCTCCCGCCCTCACCCGGCCCCGCCCACCCTGGGGCTCACGAGGTTTGCTCCTCCAGGTTCAGGAAGGTCTGTATGACAAGGGGCAGCTCAGACTTGATGATGTACAGGTAGCTGGACATGGCTGGGGGGAGAGGGGTAGGCAGGCACTGGGCTCAGCCGAAGCAGCCAGCCTTTGGGCTGCCCACCTGCCCGCCGCCTGCCTGTGTCTACCTGCCAACCTCACCTCCAATATTCTGCAGTGTGATGGCTAGGGCTGCTGCCAGCTTCCCAGGGGTCCCAAAGGCCCGGTAGCCCAGCTGCTCATAGGCACGGATGCCTGTGGGCACGAAGAGTCAGAGGAGTCAGGGGTGCTTCCCCCAGTCCCTCCCTCCCTTGCTCCAGGCTGGGTCGGAGGCTCACCCACGATCCCTGAGGACTTAAGCAGCAGGTGGATGGAGTAGCTGGAGAGCAGGGCGACGGCCGTCAGCAGGAACCTGAGGAGGATGGATGAAAGGAAGACATCTAAGTCTGGCAGGGGCGAGGAGCTCTGGGAGGCCAGGGTGTGTGGGTCTGTGACCCAGGTCTCTGGACCCCCAAAAGGTCTAGATGCAAGTTCAACAAGCCCCAGCAGTGGTGAACACCTCCCAGTTTGACCCAGGGTGAGCTATGACCCAGAAGGGGCCTCTGAGCACCACCTCCTCATGTTCTTGGAACAAACATGTTTTCTGTTTGGGCAGCAGGGCAGAGCTCCCAGGTAAAGGACGTGTGCCCGCACAAGGCCTGGCCATGGAGGCTTGATCGTCACATGGGAAGGTGGTAGAAGGATTGACTCGGGTCTGTTAGGCTTGTCCTGTGTTTGTAATCTCGTGGGTTTGCTGGGAAATGAGACATGTTTGTCTGGCCATGGAAGGTTTTTGTTGTTTTTTTTTTAAGCTGTGGTTTGGGTTAAGCCCACTCACTGTAGCCTGGGTCTTGGGATGGGAAACTGGTGGGTCCTGGGAGGTCATGGCTGGTGGTGGCCTGTTTAGGGCTTCTGTCTCCAGAGGGTTCGCTGAGGGGACTTACAGGAAAAGGATGATGCCCGTGTTGGCCATGGCATAGGCGAGCCCCAGGATGCCGCTGCCCATGATGGCATTACTGAGGTTGAACACCGACATCCCAAATGAGGTCTTCCCCTCAAACTGCGGGCACCAGAGTGAAATGGGAGGTTGGCGGGGGGGGGGGGGGGGCGGCGAAGCATGGAGGATCTCCCAGTATTTCCCCCCTCACTGCCCCTTAGCCTCCTGCTGCTGCCCCAGAGCCCTTCCTTGCTGCAGGCGTGCTCCTGCTGTATCCCGAGCTCCCCCTGCTGCACCCCGCTCACATCAGTGAAGTGTGTCTCCTTGCTGGGGCTTTTCTGGAGGAAGCCCTCGCCCTCCACGCAGCTCCGTCTGGGGCCCTCAACCCTGCAGGCACAGGCCAGAGCAGGCAGCTCAGCTCTAGTTCTTGCACAGCACCCTGCCCTGTCCCAAGCCATGACCTGGTCCCTCCTCGGCTCACCTCTGGTTGCCTGCTGTGGGGTTGGTGCCTGGGAGCAGCCCCTCCGAGTGTTTGCCATTGGGCACCAGCTCCACCATTTCTGTCTGCAGAGGCGCCTCCATGATCAGGAGCCACAGCCAGGAGTGCTGGCTCTCACAGGGACGTGGAAGTCTGTGAAGTGATGGGTCCCTCTGGTTATCCCTGCTCCTGGGATTCCCACCAGAAGTCTAGAGCCCATATTGGCTCTAGACCTTTTGGAAGGTCACTCAGGACTTACCGCCACATGCAGCTGTGTCTGCTGCCTCCCTGGGCCCTGCTTTTGGGGGAGTAGAACTCAGATACCTGAGTTCTCCAGGACACCCTGAGGGGATGCCCCTAGGCCCGTACCTAGTGCTCCCTGCCTCCCCTGCCTTACATGTCAGCCCAGGCAAGCCCATGGGGGCCTCAGTTTCTCCATCTGTCCAGCGAGGATCAGCTAGATGACCTGAGTTCAGAGCCCAGTGGTGTATGGACCCTAGGATGCTGAGTTCCAGGCATCCAGACCGCACTCTGGGGGTGGGCCCCGGACCAACACCCCCTCCCTGACGTTAATACCGAGAGACGGTTTCCTGTGCTGGCCCTGTGTGCCAGGGGCCTCCTAGCCAACCTAGAATGGCACTGCCCGACGGCTGGAGGCCTCGGGAGAGGGTGAGGGCTGTGGGCCCTGTTCCCAGCCGCCCGGCGGGCACTGCTGGCAGCCGGAACAAAGGCCCTTCTGTGGTCTGAGAGCTGGCGCTGGGAACGGCAGGCGCAAAGGCTACCCCCCCGGAGCCAGGAGGCCTGAGGCGGTGCTGGGTGGCTGGACACCTGGGCCCTGCCCGCCTGGCCTCGAAGGGCCCTCAGGGGGCCTTCCAGGAAATGAGTGTCCCAGGGCCGACTTCTCTGGCCCACACAGGCGTCACCCTCCACACAGCGCTGGCCTTATGGCCATGTTCTCCTTTGAACCTCTCCTCCACTGCTAGGGAATACCCCCACCCCTTAGGGGGTCATCATCCAGGAGTGGACCCTTTGAGCAGATTCCCCATTTCCTGGAACCCCAGGCCAGGAACTCAGGGCCTGAGGCTGCTGTAGAGGGGCCTGGGCCACTGGCTCCCTTCCCTGCCCTCAGGGCATGGCTCTGCTCCGTCTGCAAGGAACCAGCTCCTCTCCTTTCCCCTCCACTACCCCTGCCCCCTGCCACATACCTCACTGGCCCCTCTCCCATCACAGGGGCTGGGAGCCACCTACCTCATGCCCAGAAGGTACCTGGACACAGTGCCCCAGGTCTATAAGGACGTCCTAAAGGCCAGAGAGGCCAGCAGGAGAGCTACGAGCTGAGTGGAGACCAAGGACGGGACAGCACTGCCATGTAGGTCTGCCAAAACCGAGTCTTTTTTAGGGCTTTATTTTTAAGTAATTGCTACACCCCACATGGAGCTCAAATTTACAACCCCAAGATAGAGAGTTATAGGCTCTACCGACTGAGCCGGGGGGGCACCCCACCAGAGTGTCATCATGATGCCATGGACCCTGTCTGCTTGGGAACCCTGAATGCCCCGCCTCCTCCGGACCTTGATGGTTTCAGGTTTGCTTAGAACGCAGAGCACTGGGGGTCTTAGTACTCAGGGCTATGAGTTGAGATAGGAAGCTGGGTTCAGGCCTCAGGCCCCAGGCACAGAGAACTGACCAGAGGACCAGCCCACCGCTGCCCTAGGCAGTCCCAGGCCAGAGTTCAGATCCCAGGCACCTCGGTCCTGAGGACCCCACACTTGGCATCCTTGGACTCCTTCAACCTTCCTCTCCTTCTCATGCTGGCATCTGAAACTGTCGCACTTCCAGCCCTGCCCACTTAGGACCATGACAATGTGACCAGCTCCTCTCGTGCTCTCCTGCCTTGGCCGAGAGCCCCCGAAGTCAGGCTGTCTTCATGCCCCTGCCCTAAGCCCCACCACCAGCCCCTCTCCAAGGGTCCCACTTGGGTGTGGTGATGCCAGCACCTTATCTCCAGAGTAACTCCAGAGTGCCCCCTGGCTCTCAGCTGGGGTTGCCCTTTTCAGGCCTCCCACCCTGGGCAGGCTGGGACAGGCCCTCAGAGCGTGCTGATTTGGCAGCTTGGACAAAGCACCCTTCTCTGCCTTAATATCCTTCCCTAGCAGCCAGGCACTACCTCCAGGGAGACCACAGCCCATGGCATGGTCATGGCCAAAGTGCGAGTTCCTGTCTCCAGGTTCCCCATCCCCCCAGTAGGACTTAGGCCTGGACTTTCACAACCTGTCTATTACTCACAACCAGTCACTGCTGGGTCTTGGCATGGCTTGAGATTCCAGAGAGGACACGGAATATCCTGCCTTAAGTGGCTTCCAGTCTGGAAGGGACAAAATCCCCAAACATATCCCCCACACTATGGCTCCTATAGTAACTAAATGTAAGCCATACAGTGCTTAAAAGAGGGGAGACAGGGGCACCTGGGTGGCTCAGTGGGTTAAGCCTCTGCCTTCGGCTTGGGTCATGATCTCAGGGTCCTGGGATCGAGTCCCACATTGGGCTCTGCTCAGTGGGGAGCCTGCTTCCTCCTCTCTCTCTCTCTCTGCCTGCCTCTCTGCCTACTCACAAGTAGGCAAATAAATAAATAAATTTTTTTTATTTATCTCTGTCAAATAAATAAATAAATAAATTCTTTTAAAAAGGGTGGGGGAGACAGAGGCATCAAGGAAGGCTTCCTGGAGGAGGAGGTGTTGTTACCAGTTCTGAAATCTCAGGAGTCCCAAATCATGGAATAGGAAAAAGTACCTGAAGCAGTGGGCACAGCATGGGCGAAGGTGTGGTGGGAGACAGACTGAAGAAGGTTCCACTGCCATAAACAAAGCTGACAAAGCCTTGAAAGCCAGGTCAAGCATTCTGTACTTTAGGGTAGGGCAGGGCTAAGGGCTGAGAAGCCAGGGTAGAGATGAATGGCCCCCAGCCATTCCCTGAGGCTGGCAGCCCATTTCTGACATTTCCCAGCCCTCAGGCCTATCCCCTAGCATGCCCCTTTGTATCAGGGAATCAGGGTAGACTCAGGGACAGCTTCTGCCTAAAGCAAGCTGCCAGCCAAGTCTGACCTACTGTTGGGACAACCCAGACCAGACATTCGGAGTCTGAGTCCTGGCCTGGCCCTGCCTCACCGTGTGACCATGGGCAGAGAAATCCCCACTCAGGACTGCAGTGTCCTCCTTTCCTCCAGGGTCCCATGAGGTTTGGCAAAGCTGGAGACAGAGCAAGGAGCTTCTCCAAGGCTTTTGTCTTAGACCATGCCATGGGCTCTCAGAGAAGGGTCAGGCTCCAGGGTGGAGAGATCACTGCAACCTTGGGCAGATCATCAGAATGGCATCTGTCGTGGGGGCTGCATGGACTTGGGCAGGAAATCGATGGCCTAGGCCACTGCCCTGGGGCCTGTTTGCTCTGCTGGGAGATAAGGCGAGGCCAGGAGCAATAGGGATAGCGCGGCAGGTAACGCTCGCCCACGCGGACATCACGCTCGCCCACGCGGACATCACGGGGTGAGAATTTGTCAGGCACACCTCGACAGGTGTTGAGTTTGGCTAATTAAAGATTTCGAGGCCCAGGAATCCAGGCCACTGCTTGCATCAGTTGCTGTGGGATACATATCTCTCGGTCCCATGATCCTTGGGGCCACCGCTTTCTTCCCCAGCGTTCAGGGACATTAGTGGGTCTGAAGTAGAGGGCTATCCCCAGGAAGGCATCCACATTGTCCTTCCCTCAGTCCCGCGGCCACATATGCTTAGTAAAGGCACAGACCCCATAGGACTTGCTGCAGCAGCCCTCAGGTTTCTGGGGCACGGGCAGTCCTAACCTCAGCCCAGACCTCGGGCGAGGCAGCTGGCCTGGCTTGTGGGTCCACTGTGGTCATCCCTGGGGGCTCAGGGATGAGGCCTGCCCCCAGGTCCAGCTCAGCCATCCTTATTCCCCTCCTCGGTGAAGACAGGGTGCCCCTCCTACCCCAACACCTCTTGTCCACCTGCTTCTCCAGTCAACACCATCCTAGAACTACTTATCAGTCAACAGGGAAACGGGATTCAATGGATGTGTCTGAGTCATGCGTTCTCAAGGCCCGGCCCCAGGGATTGGTGGGGAGATGATTGCTGAGGTCAGGGACTAGACATAGGGCATATCAGGAAGGTGTTCTGAACATGGGAGAGTGCTAACGCCCTATACACCCCTAGCCCCTCCTCCAGGAGTACAAATCCAGATTTTGACCTCAGTAGACCCAGTCCCTCATCCACTACTCCTTCATTGTCCACAATATTGGGTAAGTAGCTGGTCAAGGCTGGGCTGGTCCTGAGGCGGGGGTGTGCAGGAGGGGGCACATCCAGAGAAAGGAAGGTGGCCCAGAACGCCGATGTGTTGGCAGCACCAATCGCTCCTCGTCTCCGTTCCCTGGCCCTGGTGTCTGGGGTCGGTGCGTCTGTGTTCTGGGCATCCGGAAGTGTCTAGGAGGATCTGAGGGGCCCAGCTGGGGCCGGAAGTTGGACTTTCCTGTGACAGGGTACATTTTCTAGACACTCAACAGCTGTGTAGAGTTGGGCCTACCCCGAGACACCTAGGCCTCTCCTCCCACCCAGCCCAGGACCCTCCTTACTCCCCCAGTGGACGCTGCAGCTGGAACCTCTTGGCTCGAGACTGGGCCAGAGCCAGGAGCAGCCCCCTCCCCCCATGGCCAGCCTGCTGAGAGGGACGTGCAGCCCGAGGCCCAGCTGAGGCAAAGGACAGGACATCACGTGCCTGTGGCCCCCCCAGGGGCAGGGGAGACCCCGAGCCAGCCAGCCCATCCTCCTCCCTCCTGACCTGGAATCCCCTGGAGGCGGCCAAATATTTGGACAGCCGGACTTCTAGCCCCAAGGAAAGCTGGAGCAGGGGCCTGGGGCAGCTCAGGACTCGCTAGAGACCCTGGCAGGGGACGGCTAAAGGCAAGGTCGGGCTGGAGGAGAGGCACCATCCAATGTCAGGCAGAAGCAGAGAGGCGGAGGGAGGGAAGAGAGGACTGGGAAAGAGGAAGAACAGAAAGCACATATGTATGGTACATGTGTCCACGCATACTGATCCAGACAGATAGACAGACAGGGAGGCACAGGGAGAAAGAGAAATGCAGATGGATATAGAGGTACACAAACAGGAAAGTGCACACACATAGAGAGGTGGACAGACATTCAGACAAGGAGACAGAGAGAGAGAGACAAGCAGGGCGGTGAGAGACAGAGTTGGCCAGCCAGCCAGAGATAGCCAAGTGGAAAGAGACAGAGAAACAGGGAGATAACTAGTGAAAGACAGAGAGAACCCCAGAAAGAGTGAGAAGGGAAGAGAGAGCCAGAGGCCCAGGTGAGTGGGCAGCAGGCCCAGCGGGCACCACAAGGACGGCCAGGCAGAAACTGGGGGGGCCCTAAAGAAGGCTGCCATGGCATTTGCGCGTTCCTAAATGGGCAGGTTGGGCCTCTGTTAGCTAGGTGCAGGGACATCCGGACGGTGGGACTAAGCCGGTGCACGGCCAGTCCCAGCTGGAAAGACCCCCTTCCCGGTCCAGCGCTTGTCTACCGGGACAATGGAAAAGATACACAGAGGTGACAGTCGATTGAAGTGACCCCCATTCTCAGCAGCCACGCACGTGTGCAGACGTGCCGGCCGAGAGGCTGTGTACAGGACGTGGCCCGCAGAGCGGAAATTCAAAACCAAGCCACCCCAGGCCGCTGACCGGAAAGCCCCTCCTGCCCCAGCAGCTGGTCCTTCCCTTTAGCCCCCAGAAGCCCCGCCTGGTCCTCTAGAGTGCACCCCCCCCCCCCCCCTCTGTCCTCTTATCCAGAGTCAAAGGCCAGCTGTCCACCCCCCAGACTGAAGGTGTGTAGAGCACACGGTAGGTGCTCAGTACATGCTGTTAAATGAACAGAACCAGTTCAAGGCCCTTGGCCCGCCCCCAGCCCATCTCAGCCTAGCTCCAAGTGGCCCCTGACCCCTGGCCATGCATGTCTACACTAGACCATGTGCCTGCAGGGCTCCTATTTTCCCACAGCATAGGCTGCACATCCCACCGCAGCTTTCTGCACATACACAGATACCAAACCGACCCTCCCCTGCAGTCAGTCACTCCCCTAAAACATGCTTTCCCCTCTGAATGAGTGCCTGTTTCCACACCCAGCCTGGGCTTTGAGGGTGCCCTCAGTTCAGCTCAAAAACCTTCCCTGGCCCTACCCAGTGACTGTGAACCACCTAGGCTATCTTGTGCCTCTGTTTCTCAGTTTGCTCACAACTCCAAGGCCGCCGGCTAGGGCAGCAAGCACCAGGACAGGGGTAATCTGTCATGGTCTGGCCACCTGGAGCCCTGGACTAGGGTGGGGTAGGGGCTGGGGGGTAGTGATGGGGGCCGAAAGAACCAGTACCCAAGAAAGAATGGTTTGAGAAGCCAGTGAATACACGGGCTCAATGAACCCAGGCAGAGTGAAGTTTTGAGACATAGACCCACAACCTATCCAGAGAACCAGCCCCCTGTCCCCAACCCCAAGGGGTCAGAGATTCTCATTTCTGATTCCAGTCATTCCAGCTCTCTTGGAGATGTGCCAGGCTTGGCCTCACCCACCCCTGATTCCTCCCACCTCTGGTGCTTCCTGCAGGAAGACTTCCAAGGTGGTGCAGAACCTCCCCCTCCCAAAATGGAATCGTCTCCAGATCTCTCCAACTTTCTATGCTTCAGAAAGAGAAGCTCTGAGGTATTGTCTTCCTTTCTAGAGGGAACTGAGCTCCCATGCCAGACTGTGTACTTGAAGAGGAAGGGGTGGAAGGTCCAAAGGCTTCTTCCAGGCACAGAACAGTGGCCCAAGGCCGCCACGGAAGGAAGGACAGGACTGGCCGGCTGAAGGAAGGATGGGCCTGGGTCGAGGTGTCCCCCAGGGTGCAAGGTGCAAGGACCTTTGACTTAGTCCCTCTCAGACTTGTCCTAGAGCCTGTACCTGCCTGCGCTCAGGGCTCAGGTCACTGTGGGGGGAGAGGGCGGATTCCCACAGGCCCCGCCCCTGGCCTCCCCCTCCCCGGGTGTAAACAAACGCACGCATTCGCTGTGGCCAATCGAAGGGGCTAATGGAGCGGGGGCGGGCTCCTGCAAACCCAGGCCTCGTCCATTCCCTCCGCGCGTGTGCGTGGCGCCAGCTCTCACACCCCCACCGGGCAATGAGGCGGCGAGGAGCGCGCACAGAGCCCCGCCCTCAGGCCAGAGAGCCACACGCGCCCTGTGCCCGCCGTGCCCGCTGGCCCGGCTGCAAATGGCAGCGGCTCTGGGACCAACATGTGCCCCGCGGCCCCTTAGGCGGCCTGGCCCGATCTGCCCTCAAGCCCCTGCCCAACGCGGCCGGGATAAATATACCCGGACTCGCGGCGTGCCAGCCGGGCAGATTGGGCTGTCAGGCGCCCGTCGGGGCAGCGTTCCAGGGCCCGCTCCCGGCCCCTCTTCGGCCCCCCTCCAGGACCCTCTCCAGCTTGTCCCCGCGGGTCCTGCCTCGGGAAGCCCCTAGCGCACCGCCCGAGCCGGGACAAGGAGTCCTGCGGCCCCAGCCCCAAAGGCTGCTACCTCCTGCTGTCCCGCCTGCCGCGGCCGACAGGCCCCGAGGCGACGAAGTTCCTCCCCGGGGATACCAGCTCCAGCTCGGAGCCGAGCCCTGACTGGCGGGTTCCCGGACCTGAGCCCAGAGCGCGCGGGGTTCCAGCTCTATGGAGGCTGGGGCGCCTGCCCGGGGCAGGGCGAGCGAGGGGAGCTGCCCAGAGCCCGGCTACAGACGGGAAAGTGCACAGTAGGGCTCTGCCCGCCCGGTGCCCTGGGCGGGGGTCGGCGCACCCAGCGGTACCTGGCCCGGCGGGTGGGGGACGCACGGCGCTCCGCTCTGGCTGGCGCTGTCCGCTCTGCTCCCGGCTGAGCGCAGCGGCGGGGGATGAAGGGCGCCCGGCCCCGCCCCTGGCCCGCCCCCGGCCCGCCAATCCCAGGCGGCGGGCGGGAGGAGGGGCTGGTCTGGGGAGAGGCGGCGTGGGGGGGGGGGGTCCCGCCAGCTTGGAGCAGAGGGGCAGCCCGAGCGCTAAAGAGCCCCTAGGTAGAAAAGCAGCTGCTCTGAGAGGGGCTTAGCGGAGTGCTGTGGGAGGAAGGCTTCGGTCCGGAGCAGATTCTCTCTGAGTGCCCCTTAACCCCTGAAATGCTCTGCCCTCACCTCCCCGAAGCCAGAAGAGAACAGAGCAGTGCTTAACGTCGGTGAAGGGTGCTCACGGTGGGGAACTTCAGATTATCAGTCCGACACAAAATGTCTTTTCTGTCTGCCGGGATCGGGTAAGGACGGGGGGGCTAACTGCATCAATTCTCCGTCTTCACCCCAGATATTCAGAAGAGACTGAGGCTGGAACAGATAGGGGTAGGGCTTTTGAGATAGGAGGGGAGCACCACCGATGGGCTTGTGATGAGCCTTGCTGGGCTCTCCCTGGCCATGCCCCCCCCCCTTTCCTTATTTCTAAGGAGTAAGAGACAGCTGTGTCTGCCCATGGGAAGTGGGACCCAGGACTTAGTGCCCTAGGGCGTGGGATGAAGGGTTTTAGGCTGTCTTGTTCTTGGCTGGAGGCTCCTATCCCACCCCTGCCTGCTTCCCACCCAAGGCCATGGTGCTCAGAGGTGGGTGTTTGGTGTTAAGGCCCCCCCACCAGGCCTAGCCAGCAGGGAGCTGGGAGAGGCCTTGACCTTGGGGCTGAGCTGGGGGGGCTTCCCAGCACAGCTGTGTCCCTTGCTTCTCAGCCACTGGCTTTGATCCGATTAATCCCATGGCCTCTGCTGTTCCTAGCCAAGCTGGATGTCTCTGTGTCATGTCCGTCCCTCTCTTGGTACTGAGGGAATGCCCTCGGAGGACAGGCCTAACCTCTCCTGTGCTCTGGTCTGGGAGTCAGGACTCCTGGATTCTCTTCCTACTGACTCACAGCACTCCCAGAGCCAAGCCCGAGCCTATCTCAGTTTCCCCTTGTGTCACAGGGAAATGGTTCTGTTCTCTCCCCTGGCCTGAGGGGAAGGGATGAAGGGGAAGATGTGAGCCGAGGGCAGGGGACCCTGGCTGGGAGTGTCAGGGCGCTGAGAGGGCTAAAGAGAAAGGCCTTGGGATGGTGTCAATTTCTGAAACCACTCAAGCTCCCACCCTTCTTATGGCTGAAAAATAGGAAGGGACTGGCTTTCCCTCCTGATCTGGGGCTAGTGTAATCCCCAGATCAGAGCTTTCCTTGGTCATGAGGGACCCTAAGTCTCTCAGTCTCCAAAGGGGCTTGAGGACTGCCCATTGGAGAGTCAGTAGGCGAGGAACTGACCAGGTCCGCACCCCCCATCCCCCACCCCCGACCCAGCGACGTATATCCTGGATGCTCACTGAAGCCATTTGCAAAAAGGGCTGAGTGCTCTCACTGGCAGTTCCTGAGGGCCCAGACCTGGCATCAAGGTCACCCCAGCATGTGGATGTTGGTTGGGGTCCTCAGTCCTGACAGGAGGAGGAAAGGCCAGCTGAACTGGGCTGGGCTGTTGTGGGTGGCCTGAGGCAGCATGATGTGGGGTCTCTGGGCCAGACCTGTTGTGGCCAGGAGGGGGAGGGGCTGCTGTTTGTTGATGCTAGGTCTGGGCCCCAGCCAGGGCAAACACAGCCCCGAGGCCTTCTTCTCCCCCCCCCCCCCCCGCCACCTGCCGAATCTCCCAGCCCAGCCTGTGGTGGCAGGACAGCTGGCAGCCAGGATGGGACTCAGAGCTGCCGGACGCCTTCTCCCGGGGACCAGAGGGAATGTCACTGATGTAACACAGTGGTGGAGGCAGCCACCAGGAGTGGAGGGCCGGGAGGGTGCTTCATCTCAGCCCTCAGCCCAACCCCCACCCCAAGTCCCCCACCTCCAGAAACTCAGACATGGGCCCAAGACGTAGCCAGACACATGAAGCAGAACTTAGGGTTCTAGGATCGCTCAGACTCTCCTTCCAGGGTCCTGTCAGCCCTCTGCTCTCCTCCTCCCTCTTCAGTCATGTCCTCTCAGCCTCCATCTAGGTGGCTTCCTCTCCCCGTGTCACCACCTCCCCTGGCACGGCATCCACATGGTACCCCAGGACCCTTCCCTGACAGTGAGCCCCCATCTTCACCTCCAACCCAGTCATCTCCAGAGCCCAGCATCTGGGCCCACTGACTTCTCAGATAGTCTGCAGGGCCCTGCCTCACACTCAGCTGGCCTCCTGGACACCCTCCCAACTGGCTTCTTGTCCCAGTTGGCCTCCCCTACCCCACCCGGCTGGCTGCACGTGTTCCTGTTGTTCTCAGAACATGCCAGTCTCTTCCCCTCCCTGACCTTCTGCCCTCCGGGTTCCCCACCCCATCCCACCTCCTCATCAGGCTCTCACTTGTCCTTCTGCACCCCAGAGAGGTGGCCTCTGAACAGCCTGGCCAGCTCTTCCTGTACTTCACGTGGCCCCTCTTGCTATCCCACCACGCAGCCTGTGTCTCCAAGAGCTCCCTCTGGGTTGTCTAGACAGGAAAGCTCCTGCCAGGTTGGAGGGTGCGAATCAGGAAAAGCCTGATGGAGAAGCAACTGGTGGGCTTGGCTCTGCCAAGGGGAAGAAAGGCACATGCCAGGGTGGGGAAGAGAAAGGGCATTCGGATAGAGGAAACAGCCCGACTACAGGAAAACGTGAGTATGAGCGTGCAATTTGCACCAGTAGGTGGTGTGCATGGGGGCAGGACACGTAGCTTGGAGTCATTTTGGGGGGTTTTAAGGCCTCATAGGAGAGGAGGGTTCTCACCTCCATGCCCCAGTGTTGAGGACCCACACCCAGAGCTCCTGACTACACTCTGCCCAGGTTGGTGTCTGGGAGGCTCCTCTTCAGGGACAAGTAGGGGTTTAGTTGGTATAATACGGGGTGTGGAACCCCATGAGGGACCCATAGGCAGACAGTCCCATCTAACCCTCCCCCAGCCTGGGTCCTCAGAGCTGATGACCTCTTGGCTGAGGCCCGCTCCCACAGTTCTGGCATGCCCTCCCTCTCTCCCGAGATCTGGCCCCCAGCTTCTCTGGCCACTGAAGCGGCTTAATGAGCCCAGGTCACGTGGGTTATGCTACTGCCTGTAGGGAGGGCCCGAGCCCCTAGTGGCCACCCGACCAGGCCCTGACGTCAGCGGCATTAACCGTCCACCAGGCTTGTCTAATCTCTGGTCTGTGGCCGGGCCAGGTTAGTCCCGCCAGAGCCAGAGCTGAAGGCCGGGAGGGCCCTCGAGGGCACCTTGAGGTTGCAGGTCAGGCAGGGATGCTGGTGAGTGGGGGTGCCCACAGTAAATGACCCTTACCTACAAGACTAGGGTGCGGCCCCTATGCTGCCTTGGTCTGGCTCTGATCCCCTGCCCTCAAGGGTGACTCAGGCATTGAACACCCATTGACTCTGCTCCTTAGGGTGTAATTATACATGCGGTGAGTGGGGCCTGAGTGGGGCCGGGGGGGGGGGGGCCCCCCAACTGGGGGGCTCGGCCCCGCCCCCCCACCCCACCCCGCCCCCAGACCCCAGCATATCTGTGGCCCTAGGCAGGGCAAGCCCCAGCCCATGGGATCCAGGAATCCCAGTCCTGAATCCCCCGACCCTGGGGTCAGAACTGTCTGTGGAGGGGACTCCCTGGAGGGTGGGGTCCAGCCCCTGTCCGGTGTATGGGCTTCTCTCTGCCCAGACTCAGGAAGGCTGGGGAGCTCATTACTTTTCTTCCAAGGCAAGATGACTGTGTGGAAGACCCCATTAGCCCACCTCTCCTTACAGCCTCCTCCCTTCCAAGTCTACCACTCCCAGCTCCTCAAAGCCTCTGATCTTCCGCCTTGCCTCTCCCCACTAAATCCTGAACTGACTCCCCTCACTCTAGTAAACTGCTCTGTCAGCGGGTCCTTAGTGGAGGTGAGCAGCCTAGCTCAGCCAGGCCCAAGACCACCCTAGCCTCCCCTCGGGCCCAAGCCTCATCCCCTTCTCTGGCCTCTGACCAGCACCAGCATGGCTGAGTTCCCTAACCCACCCCAGGTCCCTCTACCACCACATTGTGCTCAGGCCTGGGCTCCCTCACTCCCCCTTTCTCCATCTCACTTCCGGCTCACAGCTCTGCCCTCCTCCTTCTGCTAGGACATAGCATGGAGTCCCCAGTACTGCTGCTCTCTGCCATCATACCCTTTCACACTGGCCCCCAGAGGAAAAACATGTGTGCCCCTACATACCTGTTTTCATGAAAATAAATTTTTTTCATGAAAAATCTTAATGATTTTTTTTCCAGAAACAAGAATTTTAAAATATTATTGATCATTTTATTTCCATTAAAGCCAGGAAAAGAAGATTATAAATTGTTTCAGATATAGACAAAATAGCTAAGCTTAAAATAATGTTGAGTTTGAATATATCTACTTTCAAATCTTTTTTTCAACTAATTTAATAGTCTATTAAAAATTTTACCATTAAAAATACATAAAAACATATATAGGAATGGATATTTTCCTTCTGCTTTGGGCTCTAATATATAGCTCAGCAGAGTTCTCTTGGATCTTGTCTTTATTTAAAATTTTCATATTTTGTTCATCATGGGTTTTTTGCAGTGATTTGTTTGTTTCTTTTTTTTTTTTTTTTGAGTAGGTCATGGGACTTGAACTCACAACCCTGAGATCAAGAGTCACATGTTCCACAGACTGAGCCAGCCAGACTCCCCTGCAGTAATTTTGAATTTAAAAAGTACTGCGTTAATAAATTCTTTATCTTGATTACTGAACTTTTTGGCACCACCTTACATTTTGCACCCCAGGTGAGTGCCTCTTTTGCTTCACCCTAATCCCAGCCCTGCTATTAGGTCCTAGCTTTAAGGGCCTCCAAGACCCATTAGCTTCTGGAGGAAGCCAGGCCCTCGGGCTGGCACTTGGCACCTGCCCATTGTCTCCCCACCCCATGTCCCCTTTGCCTGCTCTTGCCCTATTGAGCTATGGCCCACAAGCCCTCGTTTCTGGGCCTTTTACCCCCTACTCTCCCTGACAGAATAAGCTTCTACCTCAGAACTCCGTCTTGATCCAAGATTATCCCTGTGAACGTTTCTCATGGCTCCTTTCCCCTTAAAGCCCTCTCCTGAGAGGCCCCAGTTGGTCCCATGCCCCCGGGAGCGCTTCTGCCATGCCAGGCCAGGTTCTTCTCCCTGGAAGTTTCCATCTTCCCATTGAAGTCCAGCCCAGCACTGGGCACTTCATAAATGCCCATGACTCGTGACAATGAACGCTTTTCCCTTCCCCACAAGAAAGGACAGCTGGGGCCTGATGCGAAGGTTTATTGCTGAGTCTGCATCTACCTGAGGGGAGTGTGGACTGTCCTCTGGCCTTGAGAGATGGAAGCCCCTGTCCTTGACTTAGCATAAGTCCTGGCTCACGGGCCCCAGCAAGGACTTGGGGCTTGATGAGGAACTGGGAGCAGGGGTACAGGGACATGGGCCTCTGTCCCTGACAAAATTTGGACATGGCCTTCAGCTTTTCCTGCCAGGGAATGGGCCCTGAAAGGAAAGGATGAGAGAAGTTGCTGGCAGGGATGGGAGGATTACCTGGGTTTGCTTGTGCCCCCACCTGAGGTAGACCCCTCTGGGCCCAACCTGGGCCTCAGTCATGTCCCAAATCCTCTGCCTGGAGCTGATCGATGGAGCCGGACTCTGCCCCCAGCCACCCCTCAGGACAGTTTGACCATTGGCCACAGCGGGTGTCAACAGTACCTCCCTCAACAGACCATCCCCTTGGCTGGCTGGCCTGAAGTGCTGTGGGTGGGTGGGGGTGAGGTAGGACATGGATCGGGTGTCCAAGGATGGAGGGCGCAGAGCATGTGGGGGAGGGAGACAGGGGGTTACTCGGAGCCTGCTGTGTGGGGAAGGGTCCAGCTTAAATCTCTTCCTGACACCCAGGGGCTCCCAGGCATGCCCCCCCACTCACTAATTCATTCATGTGGGAGCCGCATAGGCCTGAGTGGCTTGGACTTTGGACCCCTGAAGCTACTGAGAGGGAGTCACTGGCCACTGGGTAGACAGGTGCCAGACTTGTCACATGGAGGTAGTAAGGCTGGAATGGGCTGATGGTAAGCAGCAGGCCTGCTTGGAGGAGGGATCTCTGCCTGCCCCTCGCTCTTCCTGAACCTGGGAGGGAGGGCTGTTTGCTGAACCCAGACCCACCAGGTGAGTCATGGGCCCCCTGGGGAGAGAGACCTGCTGGAGATTGGTCAGTTGGGCACTGCTGAGTCACTGTGAGCTCTAGCTGTCCCAAGTCCTGCCTGTTCCTAGCTGGGGCTGGCTGTGGTGGGTCCTGGAGGCCAGTGCCGCCAGGCCGTGAAGGGCAGCAGTGGGGTTGGGGGCACTGGGCTCTGGGAGACACGGGGGAGGGTCAGGGCCTCAAGGCTAGTGGGGCTCAGGGTTTTGGGTGTGTGGCTGGTGGGACCACAGGCTGGGGTCCAGGAGTTCAGGGGGGTTGTGCTGATAGGCTCCTGTGGGCTAGGGCTACAAGGTGGCTAGGGCTACAGGGTGTCAGGGACACGCATGAATTCAGGCACCTGTCAACAGAGAAAAGGAAGCAAGTCAACACATCCTGAGCTCCAAAATAATTGGCCATAGGCCAAGAGGCACTGTTGGGGTGGGCTTGTAAGCAAGGACACCAGAGGGATGGGGCAGAGTCAGAAGGGATTAGGTGAGTGGGCCTTGTGTCCCTGGAGGGCAGGGTGGCGGTGGGGCAGTGGCATGGAGCCTGAGGGGCCAAGGTGGGGCCTGGGAATTGGGGGTTGGCACCAGCCTCCAGCCGCGTGGGATGGGTCTGGAGAGCTGGCGCAGGACCAGATGACCTAGGGTGGGGTCTGCCACAGTGAGGTGGGGTGGAGAGCTGGGGATGGAGTGTGAGGTATTGAGACCAAGGGGCAAGACAGGGGAGTATCCCAGCCCACGAGGAGCCTACCTCAAAAGAGGCCGCAGTCTTTGAGGTTTTCTTTGATGATGATGTCTGTGACTGCGTCGAAGACGAACTTGACGTTCTGTGTGTCAGTAGCGCAAGTCATATGGGAATAGATCTCCTTCACGTCGCGGCGCATGTTGAGCTCGAGGAACTGCACCTTGATGTAGTTGCCCGCGTCCTCGTACGTGTTGGGCCCTGTCAGGGAAAGGGGTGCTCTCCCTCGGTGTCCCCACTCCGTCCGCGGCGGGAGAAGCGCAGGCCCGGATGACGGGGTTGGGGCGCCGCCTGGCGGTCAGGCGGCGGGGAGGGGGTTCTCACCGTCGTAATCCGGGAAGCAGATGCTGAGATGCGCCTTTTTTATCTTCTCTGAGAAAACGTCCTTCTTGTTGAGGAAGAGCACAATGGACGTGGTGGCGAAGTAGCGGTGGTTGCAGATGCTGTTGAACAGGTGCAGGCTCTCGTGCATGCGGTTCTGAGGAGGACAGAAGCTGTCGGGCACCGGGTTGTGGGGGGGGGCACGGGCTGCCGTCCCCCTGGGGCCGGGGCCCACAGGCTCCGGGGCACCCGGGGCCATCCTGCTGACAGCCAGCTCCAAGTCAGCTTCCCCCACGGTCCCCCTCAGCGAGGCTGCTGGCTGTCTTGTGTCCTCGTTCCGACTGTTCTGGAACGAGTGTCCGCTCTCAGACCCTTCCCGCTCCCGCAGCACTGTCTCCAGCTTTCCCTGGAAACACTCAGGCCCTGCTTGGCACCCACCACTTCGTCGTCCTCCACCAGCACCATGTCGTAGGCGCTCAGTGCCGCGATGAAGATGATGCAGGTCACACCCTCGAAGCAATGGATCCACTTCTTGCGCTCTGAGCGCTGCCCGCCCACGTCGAACATCCTGGGGAGCAGTTGGGGCCTGAACCCGCGCTTGGAACGCCATGGACGCGCCCACAGGCATCCGCTTGCCCCCTAATGCTGGCCGGGGGGCACTCGGATGGGACTGGAGTGTGGGGTGTCTGAGGAGAGGCAGGGTCTCTTTGGGACAGGGCCTCTAACAGGGTCTGGGGGCGCTGCACTTGCAGCCACAGCCCCTGAGGGAGGGCCAGGGCGCCGGTGTGGGGTTGTACCGGAAGTGGAGGTCCTTGAAGGAGAACTGCGTCTCGATGATGCCTGTGGTCTTGACACGGGAGCGCAGCACGTCCTGCTCAGTGGGCACGTAGCCCGGGGTGACCAGGCGCTCCAGGTCCGAGAGGTAGCTGCCGGAGACCGCGGGGTGTGGGTGGGTGTGGTGGAGGGGCATGGTAGGACCCCGCCCGCACCCCCGCGCCCCGCCTGCGCTCTCACTAGCCCGCCGAGTCGTTGAGCTGGTACTCAGAGGCGCGTTCGAAGCAGGCCTGGATACCCGAGTCCTTCCACAGCCGCTGGATGATGTCCGACATCTCCTTGGGCATCGTGCCCTCTTCGATGGTGTCCGCCATGTGCATCAGCTTCCGGGCGTCGTCCTGAGGGTGGGGTGGGAGTTGGTGGTGGTGACCGTGGACTTGAGCCCAGTCTCGTGCCTCGAGTCCCCAGAGGCCCCGCTCAGCCAGTCTCCTTGCACACCTGGCGGGCAGAGTCTCCATACTGGATGTTGAGTGTGGTCATGGCGCGCACGATGGCGAGGATGGACTGCAGCGTGTTGCCGTAGATGATGGCGATGAACTCGAGGCACTCTTCTAACGAGTACCCATCCTGGTGGATGATCCTGTGGCCAGGGTGAGCCGGGTCAAGGCCCAGTGGACAGATGGGGAAGGACAGGCCCCGTGGGTGTGCCCACCCTCAGGGACCTCAGAATAGGCAAGGACACTCACTTCATCTGCTTGACAATGGTGCTCTTCCCGGACTCACCCGCGCCTGGAAGGGAAGCTCCGCCTCAGAGCTGCGCTTGCCACACCTCCCTACAACCCTCCCCCCCCCCCCCCCCCCCCCCCCCCCCCCCCCCCCCCCCCCCCCCGCAACCGGGCTTGGAAGATGGGGACCGGCAGACTCAAGGCAGGTACCAGTCCAAACCCCAGTTCCACCTGTTTGCCCCACCCCCCACCCCAAAGCAAGGTCCCGACACCCTGGAGGAAACACATTTGTAAATGCCAGGAGTGAGGAGGGGCTGACAAGGGCAATCAACGACCTCAGCTGTGTTGGGGAGCCTCCAAGACCCCTGGCATTTCCATTCTTGGTTGTTCTGAAACCAAAATAAGGAGAACCTGGAGCGCCACACCGTGGAATATTCTGGTACTGCATGCAGAGGATTATTTGAGCCGGGTCAACCCCCGCTTTTCAGGGGTTGTAGGGAGGGGAGTGTCTCCTAGAGGCTCAGAGGGAATTAGGGCCTTTGAGTGGGGGAGAAGACAGAGCTGACAGCCCCTCTGAGCCTGCTCTCGCCAGGGCTTTGGGTACAGTTAATGGGATTTCTGGCTTAGTCTCTGTCTCCCTGGGGTGCTCTGGCTTGGTCTCTCTGCCCACATCCAGATGCCTGACTGGGTCCTGGAGAGCCTGGGGTGGGACCTGCACTGCCTCTCAAAGCTGCTCCTTCTTCCCCTTGTGGAAGGTAGTGACCTGGAGGCACTGCCTCAGTCCCACCTCTCCTCACCTCCCATGGGACCAAGTGCTTGGCTTTATCTATTCTCCCGGGGTCTTAGTAGCTCTAAAGAGGGACACCCTCTTTAGGTTTGCCCACAACAAAGCTCTGGAATCTAAGGGCCGTTGTTTGTGGATCTGGATGGTGCTAAAGGATGCCCACGCCCAGGAGGACTGTTACCTCCTTCTTCCAAGGAAGCAGCCCTATTGTAGGGCTCCCAAGGAAGCCCCTTGTTCCTGACCCCTGCCCACCAGGGCTTCTCCAGAGGGGAGGGTGCCTAAGTCAGGGCCCCCTGGAGAGGGGTTCCACCGGATACCCAGCTTTGGGGAGTCAGAGTACTGCCCACCAGGGCCAGGGCTCCCACTCAGTTCCCTGACCTTAGTTAGGATCATTCTGCTTCCCAAGTAACCCATTTCACAGAAGAGCTACCTGCCTGCCCCCCACCCCTGCCTGCGACCTGGTGGCAGCCCCCCCACCTGGACCCACACCCATACCCAGAAGCAGCAGTTTCACGGTTCGAGCATCCTTCTCAGCATCTTCTTTGAGCTTCTTTTCCAGCTCCCTTGAGTGCTTCTCCTCAGCACTAGCCCCAGCCCCCATGGTCCTAGCAGCAGGTGAACAGGGTGGTTGGCTGGTTCTTCTAGATGGAGGGGATCCCCAGAGCCGGGCGAGCCGGGCTCAGGTCTCCCAACACCCTTCTGACCCCAGGACTGGCAATCGACTGGCTTTCCACAGACCTGTGCAGGCCTGGTGGGGCTGCTTAGTGGGATTTGGGGGCCAGGGGTTCCCAAGAGCCAATGAGAGACAAGGACAGGTGAAGCCAGCTCAGCCCCCAGCCCTTCTAATCAGGCTGGCGTGGCCCCAATCCCTCAGCTGCTGACTCTGCACCCCTCTCAATGAGCCCCAACCCTCTAGGAGAGACCTTGGAGACAGTCCAGCCCCTGTACCAGAGCAGGGAGACTGGTTCCACAGGGTCCAGACTTAGAAGGGGGAGAATAGGACCCTGAACCCCTGGTGGGGGCAGGGAGGCGGGGCTGGGAGCAGGGAAGAGAGGGAGAAGCAAGCATGGAGCACCTGGGCCAGGCCCAGCACTGGACTCAACACAACTCTCTATTTTCTTTTTTTTTTAATTTTAAAAAAAAATTTAATTTTTAATTTTTTTATAAACATATAATATATTTTTATCCCCAGGGGTACAGGTCCGTGAATTGCCAGGTTTACACACTTCACAGCACTCACCATAGCACATGCCCTCCCCAATGTCCATAACCGCACACCCCCTCCCAACTCCCCTCCCCCAGCAACCCTCAGTTTGTTATGGTGGGGCGCCTGGGTGGCTCAGTGGGTTGGGCCACTGCCTTCGGCTCAGGTCATCATCTCGGGGTCCTGGGATCGAGTCCTGCGTTGGGCTCTCTGCTCAGCAGGGAGCCTGCTTCTTTTCCTCTCTGCCTGCCTCTCTACCTACTTGTGATCTCTATCAAATAAATAAATAAAATCTTAAAAAAAAAAAAAAAGAGTCACTTATGGTTTGTCTCCCCCCAATCCCATCTTGTTTCATTTATTCTTCTCCTACCCCCTTAAGCCCCCCATGTTGCATCTCCACTTCCTCATATCAGGGAGATCACATGATAGTTGTCTTTCTCTGATTGACTTATTTCGCTAAGCATGATACCCTCTAGTTCCATCCATGTCGTTGCAAATGGCAAGATTTCATTTCTTTTGATGGCGCATAGTATTCCCCATTGTATATATATACCACATCTTCTTTATCCATTCATCTGTTGATGGACATCTGGGTTCCTTCCATAGTTTGGCTATTATAGACATTGCTGCTATAAACATTCAGGTGCACGTGCCCCTTTGGATCACTACTTTATATCTTTAGGGTAAATACCCAGTAGTACTGCTCTCTATTTTGTAAGCTCACACGGGCCCTGGTGAATGGGTGCCCACATCATCAGTCCCATTTTACTGACAAGGAAGGGGATTATATCCACACAGAAGGAAGTGTTTGGGAAGGGCAGGGTGACTCTGGACCAGACTTCCATGCTCTGCAGAGTGAAGAAGGAAGGGAGAACATTGCATTTGCCTCGTACCAAAGGCTGGACCTGACCTGTGCAGGGCCTCGACATACCTCCACAACTCCAATAGACTTGAGGGAGGGAGCATGCATGTCTGCTGTGTGTACATGGGTGTCTGTCCTTTGCTGGCATCAACCAAAGCAATGACACAACACGTTTGTCCATGTCTGCCCTTGTATGTACACATGTGCAGTTGTGTCTGTGTCGGGGGGGCACATGTGTGCCTGTGCACGCCAGACACACATGTGCATGTGTTCCTTTTTCCTCATGCACACACGTGCTGATGTGGAATAACATGTCCACGCGGGTATTTGTGTATGGATGTAAAATGCACACATACAAGTAGCACGTGCGTTAGTGTGCATGAGCCTGTGATTTCGCCTCTGCATGTGTGCTTGTGCACTTATGCATGTGGGCATATGTATGTGGGCACACTTGTGCGTGCCTGTGCCTATGTGTACAGGTGTGTCTGCATGCAACAAAGTCTCTGACGTGCAGAGCTGGCCATGCTCTTCCAGAGAACATTTTGCAGGCCTGTCGTCAGGTAGGGAAAATGAGTCTCAGAGCAGGGGCTCCCAGGGGCACTGAGGAGGGATGCATTTCCTGTCCTTCTCCTGATCTGTTCCTTTTGGATACTCTGAGAGCTGCCTAAAGGCATTTGTAGGGCAGGCTTGCCTCAGCTGAGGGGGTCTAGGGTCTGTATATAGGTTCAGACGGGATGAGGAGTACTACTGGGTGGAAGTTGTTCAATTAAGCCTAAAGCTCCCAGGCTCTAGAGTTCCCAACCTCCAATAGAAAGACCTAAACCCTGGGCTCTCAAGGCTCCCTCCAGAGACCCTGAGCCTTCTTGTCCGACTCTTCCTGGAAACCTGGCTGCCTTGTAGTCCTAAGCTCTGTTGCAGACCCAAGAGACCACGAGGGGGTGCCAAGGCCTCAGATCCCAAGCAGTGGAGATGGTCCTTAAGCCTGTGGGAAATGGATACTGGCTCCTACCAGAGGCTGGTGGCTTCCCATCTGCCCTATTGGGTCAGCAGGTCGGGTCTGTCCAGGAACAACAGATAATATGTCCCACCTTCAGCTTCCGGGTTCCACCCATCCTTCACCCTCCCATGTAGTAAATGGGCCCCTTGGGGTGGGGGTGGGGTGGCTCTGCAGCCCCTAGGGAGTTGGGGCAGTGCAGGAGCCCAGGTCTGTTATACCAAGGCAAATCTGGTTTCTGCCTATTGGGTTTATTTAAAGTGGGGCCATCCACTGTCAGTCCCCCTCTGGCTCCCCTTGCCCACCAGATATGGTCATAAGCCCTGCTGGACCCACAGGCCTCCCCAGCTCTTAGCTCCCCCTGCCAGGACTTGACTCATTGAGTTTGGACCAGGGTCCCCAGCTGTACTTTCTCCTGTCCAGCAGCACCCCACCTGCCCTGACCTTCCCCACCTGTTGGACACTCGCTCATGCCAGTCCCTCTGCTGAGAGCTGGCTGGAAGGAAGCAAGAAGGATGGGAATTTTGTCAATTTTCAGGGTGGGGAGCAGCCAGACTGCGAGGACTGTAGCTCTGTCTTGCCGATACTGAGCCCTTAGTGCCTACCACAAAGCCCGGTGAGAAACCAACGATCAAACCTACAAGTGAGCGAACGGAAGCCGAGCTTGCGAGAGAGGCGTGGGAACAGTGGTCAGGCCACGTGAAGGCGGGCAGGAAGGACAGAATCTGGATGTAGGCTGAACCCCCAACCTCCCTCCCCTGCCAAGGAGAAAAGCCGAAGTCCAGTCCCAGAGCCAGTGTTTATTAGCAAGATGGAACCCAAGGGCGGCTGTGGCCTGGGCAGCCGAGGGCCACCGGGGAGCCCCTACCCACCTACTCCCAAAGACCCCCAGAGCTATTTACACCCATCCTCTGAAGTGGTGGGCAGAAGGGAGCCCTGGGGGAGCCCCTGAAGGCCCCAGGCCTCCACCACTGCCCCCTCTCCCCTCAGCCCTGCCTGCACCTGCCCCTCTGCTATTCTCCCAGCCCCCAAGTCACAGTGGCCCAGAAAAAGCGAAGAGGAGGTAGAGTGGCCAGGCAGGGAGGGCTGGAAGTGTGCCCCACCCAGGCAGGGCTCCTTTGCTCCTGTCCCCAATAAATAGAGAATAAATACCTGGGAGGGGGCTGGCCTTGACTGAGTGTCCCCTCCCAGGCAGGGGCCGGCCTCCTGTGATGCCCCTTCTTCCCGCCTCGGAGTGCCTCTGAGCCCCCACCCCCCACTCCCAGTCTCCGAAGCAGTCCTCGCCTCCGCATCTGTCTGCACTGGCGGCACGGCTTGAGAGCACATGCTGGCAAAGGTGAGCAGTCCGTGCCCTGTCCAGGGGCGGCGTGCTCCCTCCCCGCGTCCTGTAGATCCCGGCGGTGGCAGCCAAGCAGGTAGACGCCCAGCTGAGGCTGGGGACTGTGTGGTCCTGGCCTGGCCCTGCCGACGGGCTGGGCCTGGCTGGGTGGGCTCTGTTCTCTGCCGTCTCTGACCAGCATGGGTCTCAGTTTTGGACCGTGCTGCCGCTGAGGCAGGCTATGTACAACCCACCAATAAATACTGTCTTTGCAGGGGCAGGGTGTGTATAGAATATAGATATTTTATATATATATATTTATATATATATATATCTTTTATATTAAAAGGGACGAGGCCGAGGCCAGTCCATCGCAAGGCTCAGGCAGCTGGCCTCATGTGTCCGGCGGGTGATGGCGGCGGTTCCGGGGCTTCTTCTGGTCCTGGGGTTCAGGAGGCCTGGGTGCACCTGGGGCCTCCCTGGGGCTTGGGGGCACGTGGCGCCAGTAGCCCTGGCAGTACTGGTGGATGAGGCCCACTTCGGGCTGGGCCAGTAGCTGGGCCAGCTCCTGGTAAGGGGGTGTGGGAAGACCGGCGCCGGGGGGCGGTGGGGCGCTCGCCGCTGGCAGTGGGAAGAGGGCAGCGTGGACGGCATCCCGGCCCAGGACGTGCAGCTGCACCCGCGTGACGACATGCTTGAAGTTGTTCTCGGTGGCCGTGCAGGAGTAGAGGCCACGGTCCCCGGGCTGCAGGGCGCGGAGCAGCAAGCCTTGCTCTGTGCGCAGGAAGCGGTCCTCGGCACGAATCTGCAGGAGCAGGGAGCCGGGGCTCAGAGCTGTGTGACCTCCCTGCCACCCAGCCGGACCCCGGAGCAGACCACCTCTGTGGCCATTCCGTGGAAGGGGCCCCCGTGTGGAATTTCCACGTAGCAAGAAAAGCCCATAGTAAGGTTCCACATACATCTGACAAGGGCATCCGTACGCTTTTTCATTTCAGGAGGAAGGATGGGGAGGAGATTCTGTACAATGAGAGAATGCTCGAGCATAGCATTTCTTTTTAATGGGATTACCCAACTGAAGTATCCTTATAGAATCTTCGCATAGGGAGGGGTGCCCGGAACGCATTTCCATAAAACGAGGGCTCCTCCACGGAATTCCCACATCGTAGAGCTTGAGCACATTGACATTTCCATGCCATGGGGTATACACCTCCAGCGGAGCACACGAATGGGATTTTCATGTAAAGAGGCAATCTCTTAAGTGGTTTCCATAAAATACAGAAATCCTAGCATTTCCATATAACTCGATTCACCGAAATGACTTCCACACAGGAAGGGGAACTTGGAAGGGTTTTCTTAGAATGGGGCTACCCCAGATGGGCTCCTAAAGCACTTTCCACCTACGTGGCCTTCCTACTGTGCAGGGACTCCCGCACCCACAGCAAGGACTAGGGGGTGGAGGAAATTACCTCACGGCGCCGGTCACTGGGGTCTCGCTGAAATAGCCACTTAACAGTGGCCTGGGGCGAGCGAGGCTGGCACTCGAGGAAGGCCGCGCTCCCTGCCACACCATACTGCACGGACTCCACCGTATTCTTGTTGGCTGTAGGGCAAGAGGGCACAGCGTGAAAGCAACATTGCCTTGGGCGGCCTGCAGGCCGGCATGGGGCAGGGGCTGAAGGGCACACACAGGGGCACCCATGCTGGAAGAACGCAGGGCTAGACCATTGGGCATCCACTCCTTTCTTGAGTGGGTGGCTAAGGACAGCCCATTGCCAATTCCCAAGCCCCCTTACCCTCTGGGTCATGTGAGAGTCCTTCCAGCAGTTGGGGAGAGCGGGGGCTAGGAGCAGCTCCATGGGCTGCACAGGGCCCCATGCTGGCACAGCACACTCACCGTTGGAGTTAAACCCACGGCACTGCCTGATGGGGTTCCCGTGCCGGACATCCTGCCGCCGGCTCCGCCTAGATGAGGATAGATCCTGATCAAGTATTTTTTTTTTTTTAAGATTTTATTTGTTTTATTTGACAGACAGAGATCACAGTAGACAGAGAGGCAGGCAGAGAGAGAGAGGGAAGCAGGCTCCCTGCTGAACAGAAAGCCCGATGCGGGACTCGATCCCAGGACCCTGAGATCATGACCTGAGCCGAAGGCAGCGGCTTAACCTACTGAGCCACCCAGGTGCCCTTGATCAAGTATTTTCAAGAAAGCTGTGCCCCCTGCCCCAGGTCCCTATACCCCCAAGACTCTAGGAGAGAAAAGTCTCATCTATTATTCCCAGGGTACTATCACATCAGTCACCAAACCCACAGGACAGGACCCTGGGTCTGGTGGCTCAGATTTCAAGGGCTAAGGGGTCCACACCTCTTGGAAGATGCTGTGTAGCGGGAGCAGGACTGGCCATCCCAGGCACAGTAGGGGTCCCGGGCGAGGCAGCAGTCGGCACAGGCAGCCCCATACGCCTGGCAACGGTGCAGGCTCAGGTGGGTGACACCCACGGCAGACGCCACGTATAGTTGTTGCTGAGGGCAGGGGAAGGGGCGTGTCAGTTCCCTCCCCACAGCCAGCCCCCATCAGGAGCCAGCTGGGTTCCTTGCCTTCCCGTTCAATGCCTCAGTTTCCCAATCCTTGTGCCAAGGGCATGACCCCAAGGAAGAACAGGCTCCATCCCTATCCCTAGCCCACCTTAGCAAAACTTACTCTCTTGGAAGAGATGGTCATGGTCTTAACAGGTGCTGGCTCCTGGAAGAAGACAGGGATTACCTTGGGGACAGGGGGCCCCTTCCCTGCCCCCATCTGGAGGGAGGTCTGAGGTAAGGAGCTGGTACTAAGGAGGGCCAGGGTGAGAAGAACAGGACTGGGTGTCATACCCATACCCACCTTGAAGACCTCTACCTCCTCCAGCATGAGCTCCTCCATCTCCTGGTCATCCTTGGGCAGCACAATGACCTTCTGCACTGTCCCGCGGTCTGGAACGGGCCGGGCAGGGCCTCAGTGGGGCTGAGGACGCTGGGGAAGGGGTACTAGCCTCAGCCCCTTCCCCCACCAGGTTCCAACCCCCCAAGGGCAGTGGAGCAGAAACTCTGTACCAAGGTTGAAGAAATTCCCCCGGATGAAGGGGCCCGGGATAAGGGTGAGTGGTCACAGCTGGGGTCTGCCCCTCTCACCCCAGACGCTCATTTTGGGCACTGCTGAGAAAAGGATGCTGGAGGTCCTCCTGTGTGGAGGGGCTGGAGGTGTGGTGGGCACACGTGTGCATGAGAGCATGTATGGCGGTATTTGGACCCACGTGTCCTGCAGGTGTTGGCCACCTGTTCCCTTTTTCCTAACCCTGCACGGGTCCCCGGGTACCCAGTTTCCCTGCTGTCTCCACCCCTTGTCTCAGCTATCCTGGCTCCAAAGGATGGTGGTAGCAGAGTTGACCTTGGCGAGCCTGGAGCAACCCCCAGCAGGGTAGGTCTCCCACCCAATGGATCAGCACCCTCCGCCCAACGGGCCCAGCGTGGGAGGGTCTGGGAGCAGCAGTGGGTACCTGTGCCCAGGAAAAGCACCTCATAGCGCCCGTCGGCTGCATCCACCTGGTCCACAGCGACGGTGGTGAGCCTGTAGGGTGCGCCCGTGCGGACGACCAGGGGCCGCCTCTGGAGAGGGTACACGGCCTGGTACATAAGCGGGTGGCTGCGCATGAAGTTAATCACTTCATCAGGGTAGTCCTTGGTGGACTTCATGGATGGCGTGAAGGTTCCTCCGGGGCACTGCAGGCACGTGACGAGCGTCAGGCCCAGCGGGGGCTTGCTGACCCCCTCAGTTCCAGAAGAGGCCTCTCCTTTGTTCATCCCCAACACATCCACCTGCTCCACTCCTCAGGACCCCCATCCGGGCTTTCCACCCCCCTCACCCAACCTCTCTGAAGGCCCTGCTCTAGCCGAGGTCCCAAGGTCCCACATGGCCAAATTCTGCAGCCACCTTCCTGGCCTTGTGTGCCATGACCTTGTGGTGGCATTAGGCAGAGCTGAACACTCCCTTCCCAGGTCCTCATGCCCCATCCTACTGTCTCCTTCCTCCAGTCTGCCGCCCACACCCATGGGCGCCTGCTGGAGAGACCATAACCCCAAGTTCCCTTAACACTCTGAGGGTGCTCTGCCCTGACCTGGTGCTTTTCCCTTCTGCCTGTCCACCCCTGCCCAGCCCTCATCTCCCTGGCCACCACTAATCAGCTCCGCCAATGCCAGCTTGCCCTGCAGGTTTGCCCCCCTGCAGGTGTGGCTCCCAAGCAGCCACACCCAGCCACTATCTTTCTTCTGGGATCCTGGCTGGGTTCTTCACAGACTGGTGCTGGGCAAATGATGATTCGTTTCATTTTGTTTTATTTATTTATTTTTTAAAGTTCCCTCTGTGCCCAACGTGGGGCTCAAACTCATGACTCCGAGATCAAGACTTGTGTGCTCAACCAACTGAGCTGGCCTGGTGCCTGTGTTTTGTTTTGTTTTGTTTGTTTGTTTGTTTAAATTACTTCTTTTTTTAATATTTTATTTAGTTATTTGACAGACAGAGATCACAAGTAGGCAGAGAGGCAGGCAGAGAGAGAGGAAGAAGCAGGCTCCCTGCGGAGCAGAGAGCCCAATGCGGGGCTTGATCCCAGGACCCTGGGATCATGACCTGAGCCGAAGTCAGAGGCTTTAACCCACTGAGCCACCCAGGTGCCCTGTGTTTTGTTTTTTAATGTCAGCTTTATTTAAATGGATATATGGGGGGGCACCTCAGTGGCGCAGTTATTAAGTGTCTGACTTCGGCTCAGGTTATGATCCCAAGGTCCTGGGATCAAGCCCCACACTGGGCTCAGAGTGGGGAGCCTGCTTCTCCCTCTCCCACTCCCCCTGATTGTGTTCCCTCTCTCATTGTGTCTCTCTCTGTCAAATAAATAAATGAAATCTTAAAAAGAAAGGGGGGGCACCTGGGTGCCTCAGTGGGTTAAAGCCTCTGCCTTCGGCTCAGGTCATGACCCCCAGTCCTAAGATCGAGCCCTGCATTGGACTCTCTGCTCAGCAGGGAGCCTGCTTCTCCCTCTCTCTCTGCCTGCCTCTCGCCTACCTGTGATCTCTGTCTGTCAAATAAAGAAATAAAATCTTTAAAAAAAAAAAAAAATAGTGGATATATGGTAGGTTTTTGTGTGTATATGGCCTGCCTCCCCTGCCTAGCTATGAACTCTGCAATGGTGGGGCCCACATCTGCAAAGGGGCTACCTCAGAGCAGGCCTCATAAACAGAAAGGAAAGGGAAAGGTGGAAGAAAGGTGGAATGACTGGGGCCCTCACCGTGCCGGGCCGTGGGTAAGGCATCTTCCCAGAGAAGGGCATCCACTGGTAGTTGGGGCCCTCCTTGTGGGCAAAGGGCCCATTGAAGACCATGCGGATGTCAGCCATGGAGTAGACGCACACGGCAGAGCCTCGGAACACGGAGCTGTGGGCAGGGCCAGCTGCTGCCATGGGCAGGGCAGACCCTCCGCCCAGTGCCCCTCCCCAGCCTGCCCACAGCCCCTATGCCGCCACCAGGCTAGGGACCTCCGAAAGCCATAGCCCCCCCCAGAGCAGCCAAGCCCCGCTGCCACCGCCAGCCTCCGCCTCACCCCGAGGAGGTAAAGACAGCATAAATGACGGGGTTCCTCACATCCTGGGTCTGCTGCACAAACACGTCCTCTGGGGGGAGAGGAAGAAGACATTGGGAGGGTGCATTCCCGAAGAGCCCCAGGACCCTGCCCGCTCCTGCCCAGGTGGCCAACCAGAGGGGCCCTGACCCCACCCATCCAGCCCCCACCCCTCCCAGAGCTGCCAGAGGATCCGGCGAGCCTGCTGGGTACTCACGGAGCTCATCAAAGTGAGTCTCGATGCCATCCTCCCCGGGCACGGAGCACACCAGCCGAGCCTTCAGGAACGTGCTCCACTTGTTCACCAGGCAGCAGTGGCCACCGTCGTCGTTCTGCGGGAAGGGGGCAGGGTCAGATTGGCTCTCGCACTGAGACCCTGCTCGAGCAGGGCTGCTAGAGCCTGCAGCGGGTGTGGAGAGGGACAGCGCGGGGGTGGGGGGGGGGCAGCGGTAGGGGGCCTGCGGGCGCGTACCAGGCAGATGCGCCCGATGCGGGCGTACACCGCTGGGCTCTGCGGCGCCTCGGACGACCGCTCGCGGAAGAAAAAGTAGAGCTTGTCGTCGTTGCGCTCCGCGCTGTCGGGGATGAGCTCCGCGTGGATGAAGGAGGGGTCTGCAGGCGGGCAGGGGTCAGCTAGGCAGGCACTCCAACAAGGCCTCTCTCCCCCCACAGAACCCCTGGCCAGGTACAGGCACACCCCCCACTCTGGCCCCGACGTGCCACCTCCCCTGCCGCAGGCTGTAGAGGAGCCAGACCCCCAACGAGGGCCCCCTGAGGATCCTGCGGGGTCGCAGACATGGGGCATCCTGGGGTCTCATGGGCCGCCCTCACCATTCAGCCACCTCACCATTCAGCCACCGAGAGTTGTACTGGTCCGTGCGCATGGCCGTCTGCTTCCCCAGCGTGCGGAAGATGGCAGCGTCGGTGCCCATGAAGTCAATGTACACACCGGCATAGAGCTCTTCGTCTGTGGGCGGGCGGGCGGGGCAATGAGGGCACCGCCGTGACCTCGGGGGCTGGGTCCTGTCTCCCCCCTCAGATTCTCCAGGGCATGACCGTCGCACCAGTGGGGTGCTGGTCAGGGCTGAAGAACGGCCTCTGGGGACTGGGGTTAGCAGTGATCGGCTCGGATTCGTTGCGGGAGCCGATTTCTGTGGTATAAATGCTCCCACCGGTGGCTGCCTTCACGCTACTAAGCCGGGGGCACTGCACGTGGAGCTGGGGAGAGCCGGGGAGAGCCGCCCACACCGCCATATAGTCTTTCTACCCCACAAATACAACACATGTCAATAACCTCAAGAACAAAGATAATAATAAAATGTAGTGAAATAATGGGGTGCCTGGGTGGCTCAGTCGTTAAGCGTCTGCCTTCGGCTCAGGTCATGATCCCAAAGTCCTGGGATCAGGCCCTGCATGGGGCTCCTTGCTCGCAGGAAGCCTGCTTCTCCCTCTCCCACTCCCCCTGCTCGTGCTCCCTCTCTTGCTGTGTCTCTCTCTGTCACATAAATAAATAAAATCTTGAAAAGAAAGAAAGAAAGAAAATTTAGCAACCATGCAGGCTCTGACATACCACTCTGTGTCTTCCTTCTAGACGTGCCCAGGACAGGCCCTGCTTTCCCCCATCAGACCCCTAGTCGGGGAGCCACCATCAGGGTAGGCAAGAGGGGGAAGATAACAAGATAACGTCTAACCCCTGCCCGGAGGTCTTTCCCAGGCTTGAAGGTGGCACAGTGCCCAGGAGTTGCTCTGAGGGGCACACTGGGTCCAGCAGCCAGCAAACAGGCAGAGAACAGGGCCCAGGGCCAGGTTGCCCAACTTGGGGGTAGGGGCAGCAGCTGCTCCTGAGGCACCAGATAGGACTCCTCCTCAGAGAACTTTTCCCTAACTCTCCTAGACACCTGGCCAGACCAGAAACAAACCCTGACCCCCTAGTTGGTGAGGGAGTCAGGACTCCATCTGTGTTCCCCTGTGGGACTCTCCCGGCCTCCCAGACACACTAACATGTATGGAAACACCCCGCCTTCTGCGGCTCCCAGTACAGACCAAGCTCATCTTTTTTCTCAGACAGCCTGGGGAAGACCTTTGCACAGCCCGTTTCAGGGTAGGATCTGGCCCCCTTAGTACTCCCATCGGAGGGGCTAGAGAGACTTTCACACCACCAGTCTCTTCCCTGCAGCTCACACCAGGCTCTGGTCCTTACCCCGCCCCCTGCTGGGTATGGCCCTATGGGAGGGTTCAGGGGTGGCATGGTCACAGTCTCTGCTATGGGGAAAGTGTTGGTGCCACGCTCCCTATTCCAGAGGCAGAGGCCACCCACTACGGCTACAGAACCAGGATGGGGTAGTGGCACTCACTGATGAGGGCTGAGGCTGTGTCCAGCTTGGGGTCGTACGGACACTTGCCCTTCCCTGACTCGAGTCTCTCCGGCTCCAGGTAGAAGATGTAATCCTGCAGGGCAGAGGGGAGCTCAGCATTGTCCAAGCTGGTCCCGCAGCCAGGAAGGTTAAGGGTCATCATGTCCCCAGGGTAAGCGCAAGCCCGCTGGAGACACCCTGAAGCCATATCTCTTCACTCCCCAGATATCCTTGGGTTTTAACTGTCCAGCCAGGTCTTCCTGGGGAAGGGTCATGATGCACATTCCAAGGAGATGATTCCTGGTCCCAGGTATCAGATAAGACCTGAGAATCAGGGGCTAAAGCCCCCCCCCATGCCAACTGGGTCAGGGAGACTCTGGTTAGGGCCCCTGGGGCCAGAGAGGCTGGCCGCTGTGGCCGCCTGTCCTGGGTCAAGATGGGGCTGCCAACCTGACCAGGGCAGGAGGTACTCCCAAGGGCCTGCGGCCCTGACCTTTGTTGCCAGGTCCCATCAGGCCAAAGGGCCCTGAGGGTACTGTGTCCCCAGACTTTATGTCCTACCTGGGGTCCTCAGGACAGATGAAAGGGCCATGGCCTTTCCCCTGCCCTTCAGCAGAGCCCCCAGTTCCCCATGTCTCCCCAATGAGTCAGGAGTTGAGAGGTCCAGCCCAGACTACACGGCATTCACCAAGCCCTCCGTGCCTCCCAGCCCAGCCCTGAGGATGCCAGCAGAAAGGCTGATAAGGCGTTGGGACCAGAATGAGCTCATGGGGAGAAGGGAGGGGAAAGAGAGGGGCGCAGAGGCAGGGAGGAGGTGGCGGCAAGGGGCAAGGATGGTGATGGGAAGGTGTACACAGGCCCACTTCCAGTTACGCTCGGCACACATGACTTTCTGCGCACATGGGACTGCACACACAGCTCAGCACACACCACCATCAGCACATGGAACCCGCCACTCACACCCTGCGCACACATGCGGTCTGAGCCATCCCACATTTCTGCACTCCCTGCCACAGACACACATGCTCACGTGACCACTTGCTCTCACTCACCGGCAGCCCTGGCTCCCCTGCCCGCCCCCACCCAGCCCCAGTTCCCCAAGTCCCCCTCTGGCCCTCCTCCAGCCCAGTCCCAGTTCCTGACTAGAGGGCAGACAGCTCCGCCTCTTCGGCCCCAGGGGAGCAGTTTCCAGCCGGTGGGTGTGCAGGACACCTGTGTCTGCCTGTGACCCGTGTAGGCCTGGGGCATGGACAGGAGAGAGTAATATGTCAGGCCACAGACATGTGCCATGTTCAGACCCCGGATGCTGACTAAGGTGTATGTGGGAGAGTACAACATGTGCCCACATGTTTTTGTTGCTGTAGGCTCATGCCTGTGTACACACGTGTTCTGAGGCCCAAGGCTCTCTTTGCACCTGGTGGCTTCATGATCTCCTGCCTACAGGGACTCATGGACTGACACCGAAGCCAGCTGGGAATGCCTTCGGCACCTGAGGGCGCAGTGTGGGGAAGGAGCGGGTTGGGGGGCCCAGAGTTGAGGAAGACCCTCGGAAGGCTCGCATGGGGTGGGGGCTCCTGGCTGGCAGGTCAGGTCCAGGGGTAGTTCAGCTCAGAGGCAGTGCTGCCTGGCAGGGGCCTAGAGGGCTGAGTCCCACCTGGCGTGGGGCTGTGGGCGTCGGGCGGAGGGCACCATCCGTGGCTCTGCTGCCTCGGCCTCTCACCACCTGCGTCTGGGTCCAAGGCGTAGCCTGAGAAGACGAGGAACAGGGGTTAGAGCCGGGGGTGGCCGGGGCTGGGGGAGCGGGCTCGGGCTGCCAGCCTCTCACAGTGCACATGCCAGGAGCACACATGAGCGCCCGGGCCCCCAGAGCACACATACGCCCTTGCACGTGCACACATATGCACAGATTGGCACGCACCCACACACACACATGTCCCTAAGTCCACTCACTCTCACACACGTCCTACAAGGTCACACCAGCTCACACACATGCCCACATGGAAATGAGAGAGGGCGGAAGCGGGCAGGGCGGGACGGAGCTGGGGAAGGGGCAGCTCTCCTCCCAGCCCTGTGGCAGAAGGGGACCCCGGTGTCCAGCCTCCTGATGCTGAGGCCCCCGCCAGGCCCTCTAGGTTGGCGGCAGGGGCACGGTCCACAGGCACAGTGCTAAGAGGTCTGGGAGCGGCTGCTCACTGAGGCCTCCTCACATCGACCTGTGAGAAAGGCAGCTGTTAGCCCCATCTCCAGGTGAGGGAGTGAAAGGAGTCACTCACCCAGGGTCCCCGGGCTGGGCAGTGGCAGGCCTGGGGCTCAAGGTCAGCCTCCCATCAGAGCCCTGGCGTGTGGCTACTGATGGGGTGGCACAGGGCTGGGCCGGGTGCGGCTCACCTGGGCTCGGCGGCCGCGGTTGACATAGGTGCACATGGGGTTGTAGGCACCGGTCCCACACACGTACAGGTGCGTTCGGTTCCAGGGCTGGATGAGCCTGACGAAGTTCCCGCACTCACCCTGGGGAAAGCCAAAGAGGTGCCCAGATGCCTGCCCGCCCCACTGCCTCCCCGAGGTCCCCTGCCTCTCACCGCCCCCTGTAAGACCGCCCCCCTCCACCCCCCCTGTAAGACTGCCCCCCTCCGCCCAAGCACTCACATTGCCATCCTTGCCTGAGAGCACACACTCCTCAATGCGCTGTGGGGAGGCTGCCCAGTGGATCTGCCAGAAACGGGGGTCAGAGGGGGCGGCTTGCTGGACAGGGCTTCCAGCCCCCGGGCCCCACACCCCGCACCCCTCCAACCCCACACCTGGCTGGCCCTTACAATGAGGGGCTCACGGTTGATGTCATGCAGGTCCAGGGACAGCACGTAGTCCTTGCTGCCCACGTACATGCGGTCGTGGTCCTCGTCTTTGAGCAGGATCCTGTAGTCTGTTGTGTTGAGCAGGAAGTTGAAGAAGTGGGCAGTGCCTGTGGCCTTAAGCTCTGTGGGCGGAGGGCAGGGCAGCAGTTAGGCTCCTTGGAGACCATCGAGACATGCCATCTTTGACAGAGGGAGGACCTCCACCACGCCATGATCTTAAACCCCCAGCTTCCACCCCCCTCCAGCCCCAACACCGACCCGGCCCTGGGGGCCTACTTAGCTCCCTCCTTAGTCCCTGAGATGCTGGGAGGAGAAAGTGGGGCAGGTGGGCAGGCCAGGGAAGGGACCACACCCAAAGCTAAAGCCCTGATTCATCAGCAGCCCCAGCCAGTCTCTGGGTCCCAATGAAAGGGCAGTGGGTGCGGGCCAGGGCGCGTGATGGCATCAAAGAGTCTTTGCTCTAGTGGGGGCTAATGCTCCCACGCTCAGGGTGGGGCCTGCTTCCCACAGGGGCCTAAAAGGGTTAATGAGCAGGAGGGGGGGGGGCAGGTGCCTCCAGGACAGCCTGCAGACGCTCGCACAGGGCCGGGATGCTTTATCCTCACCCCGGCTGCCCACCAGTCAGGGCGAAGCTGACACATAGCATGGTCCGTGCCTCATCTGAAGCTGGTCAGCCAGGACACCGGACAGCCCTCTTTGGAGCAATACTGTACCACAGAACTTGGGCTTCCCCCCAGATCCCACTGGGATGCTAAAGGTGGAATTCTCAGGCTACTTTGAACCAGTCAGGAACAGTCTTTCCCAGGAAAGTTCCCCCCTACTGCTACAGTGTCCCAAGGCTGGGGGGGCAGGGTCCAGCGGAGTCCTTAGTTTCTCTTCCGCATAAGTCTGGCGGCCCTGGCCCTTCCGCCCCCAGATTGCTGGGGGAAAGTCCTCCTTCCTGGAGATGAAGGACAGGAAGGAACTTGGCCAGTGACAGACAAACACAGGACTCCAGAAAACTTAGGAAGTTTGTTCTGGAAGTGGGGAGAGCCAAGGGCAAGCCCCTCCTCACCCCACCCCCAGCTGTCTTCAGCTCAGCAGAAGAGGGAAGATTGTAATGAGGTGATGAATATTCACCAGCACGGGGATATGCACATGTGCATACCCGAGTGGCATCAGATGAGGCACCCATGAAGGCCACCACCATACAGTTCTCATCTCCCTGCCCAGTAGTTGGGAACCCATTTCCCAGGTGGGGCAGTCAGGAGGTAGGTCTGGGGAGGGAGAACAGCTGGGATCATGTGCCCTAGATGCTGCCAGAAGGTAGGACCAGCAGGTGGCCCCATCCCATCAGTCAAGTCAAGGTCGACCTTGACTCAGGCAGCTGTCTCTGAGGGGCCTGGCTGACCCTGACCCTGGTTGTGTGCTCGGGACCCTGGAGCAGAGCTAGAGGGGCTATGCCTGAGAGCAGCTTCAGGTGGGAGCTCCAGGATTGTGCTAAGATTGGGAGGTGGGTGGCGCTGGGAGCCAGGAGACTCCCACAGTAGACCTAGAGCCTACATCTGAGGGGCTGGGAGGCGAGCAAAGGCCTTGCCCTGCCCAGCCCCATGTGGCAATGAGAGAATACAGGTGATGACCTTGGCCAACCGCTGGGACGCAGGGACGCCAAGGGATCAAAGGGCCGATCCCTGCCTGGCTACGGCTTTGCCCGCCTGTCCGGCGGTGCCTCTGAAGTCCCGGGCAGGGCAGCCTGGGCACCTGTCCTGCACCTGTTGTTGGGCCACTTGGAGTCCCCCGCCTGGCCACCCAGCCATAGTGACAACAGGAAAGTAAACACTCCCCCCACCCCCAGGGCCAGGAAGCAGCCAGAGAGGAAATGGGGCTGCCAGCGGAGCCCCCCCAGGCTCGGACAGCCCGCCAGGGGTTATTTATACCCCAGCTGGGGTCATGGCCTTGGGTTGTCCCCTTACCGGTCCTACTGGGTTAGGAGGCATTTGGCGGACAATGGAGGGGAGGGAGGCAGAGGCTCAAGTGGGTACCTTCAGACATAGGTACCTGGGGTAGTGGAAATCTCCAAACATCTAGCCCCAGGGACACAAGCAGTCAAAATCCCTACCCTCCATCCCTGCCCAGTCTTGGGCCTCTGTAATCTGGACCCTCCCCCTCTGCGGAAACCAGTGCCCAAGCCCCAAGCCCAAGTCCCCCCAGAGCTCAGAGCCCCAGCACTCTAAGTTCCATTCCCCATTTGTGGGAAAGGCAGGGGAGAGACACTCAGCAGAGGGACATGGGAGCAGGAGACTAGCCTTGATCGGACATCCTACCTCCTAAACATGCACTCCCTGCTCCCTACCCCTTGGGTAGAAGTGGTCATGGAGGGACCTCCCACTTACTCATCAAGCACCTATTATGTGCAAAACATTGAGCTCACAACATCCAATTTACAGATGAGGACATCAAGGCACAGAGAAAGGAAGGAACAGGGCCTAAGAGCATGGGGGTAAGATTCCCACCCAGGTCCCCGTGGCCTTTGGGGCTGAACGAGAGGCAGCCCAGACAAAGCCAGTCCTGGTGAGGGGGACTGCCTACTGGGAGGCTGAGGGCCTAAGGTGACTCCCCCTCCACTGACAGGACACATGACTCAGGACCCCCGGGACCCCTGCCAGTGGACATGGGATATGGCGTCAATGGCTCTGTTGTCACAGGACATGATGCTTTGGTCACTGTGGAAACTTTGAGGGGGAGTCCCCATGAGGCCATGTGGGGTCGGAAAGGCGTAGGACCAAGGGTCAGGAGTCTTTGGCTCTGGCGAGGGCTTCATAGCTTCAGTCAGGGCACTCTGTCCTCATTTTCCTAGGTAGACCATCTCTGAGCCCTCCGAGCACTGAAGTTCAATGTGATCCGTGCAGGTGAGGGTCCTGCTCTGAACTCAGCTGAGTATGCCTTGGCACCTCTCCTCACCCTCCTTCATGGGCTGTCTCTGTCTTGGTGGGGAAAGGAGAATGGATGAGATTCCCAGTTCTGCCCCCTGCAAGCTGGCTCCCAGGAGTCACCATCTCTTGGAGGACGTCCGCCCTCAGTCCTATTCCCGCTATATCACTTCCTAGTACTGGGGTACAGAGCAGAGGGGGTAATGGCTGTTGACTCAGCCCAGCCCTCCCCTAACTCCAGCTTATCTCTATCCCACCCTCAACCCAGCTTACAGAAAGGGAAACTGAGGTGGAGAAGGATGGCTCTTCCAGGGTCCCAGAGTGACCTGAGTGTAGGGCTCTGGACTTAGTAACCCAGGGCTGGAGTGCTCCTCTCACTCCTGCCAGACTGTAGGAAAGAATTAAAACAAGGGGCTCCATGACAGCTCTGTACCCCAACTCCAGACAGGGAAGACTGAAGCCCAGGGGAGAGGGGTGCTCACCTCCAGTCACGGGGCAAGGAGTGAAACTAGTGTCCTGTCACCACCCCCTCCCCACCCTGCCATAGGGCAAAGGAGCCAGAGGCCTTCATTCCTCCAAGAAGCCAGGGTCAGGTCAGGAAGTAGCCGAGTAGCCCTGGGTTTCCTGCTCAGATACCTGCCCCGTCAACAAGGCTAGATGCTCCTGGCCCCCAGCCCCACTGAGGAGCATAGACTTGGGCCTAGGGGGCATCTGTGGAGGGGTGGAGGGAGGTGACATGGGCCTGGCGTGGCCACGTCCTCAGGGCTGTTCTCTACTCCGTTCCATGTGTCCCAGGCCCAGCTCTGACAGCAGGAGTGTCACCCCACTCCCATCTCCATGGCAGTACCAAGGAGGGGGGCTGAGGCACAATCAAAAGTTTTGTGGATATTGAAACTCAAGTCTGGATAAGCTTTGACCTTGGGGAGAGAGGATGGTGTGCGTAGTAATGCCTCCTGGGAAGGGCTCCCCACCCCCATACCCTCATCCAGGCCGGGCACACGTTGGGTGGGGCGACATCCGGGAAGGCTTTTCCCGTCATCGGGAAGGAAGAGCCTTTTCTGGCATCAGACACCTCATTTCCGCAGCCGTTCCCAGCCTCTAGAACTTCCCCATGGCCATTAGACACTCAGGGTCCTGGCCCAGAATGGCCTGGCAAAGGTCCAGAGGCAGGAACATTCTCAGTGCCCAGGGGTTTAGTCTTGGGAGGCGGGGGGAATCTCTGTTTCCTCCCCTGGGGGAAGCAGCGGGTGCCTTACTTTAAAGGAGTTAGTGGGTGTGGACCTCACTGAGGGGGTGTGTCCGCGGCCCTCTCCCGCAGACCCCAAGTGGGCGGCCCTGACCCCTGCTGCTGACCCCTGCTGCCCGTCTCTAGGACACCGGCTCTGTGGCCAGTGAGGCAGGGGCTGCTGTCAAAAGGGGTTCTTGAAGCAGAGGTGTGCACCCCGCCCCCTTGGTTACAGCCACACAAAGCAGCAGGTCCTGACTGACAGTGTCACCTCCCCATGCTGTGCTTGGGTACTGGGGGGTGACAGGCAGGTCCCTACAGCCCAGCCCTGACCTCTGACCTCACGTAGGCCAGTGCAGCCCTAATCTCTGAGCTGAAGAGCAATGAGGTTGGAGGTGAGAGGTGGGGGTGCTGGCCAGGGTCTCCATCAGAGTTCTGTCCTCCTGCCCTTCTGAGGAAGGAAACAGAGGTGAACAAGGAGGGGGCAGCAGTGGCAGTGGCAGTGGCAGGGCCTAGACAGTCCTACTGGATGTCCCCATGGATTCAGTGTGGTGGGGGCAGACCTTTATTATGCCCCCAAAGCTGTGAGGGGCCCCAGAGGAAGGCCTGGGGCCTGGGCTGGCCCCCTGGCTCCTGGCCTAATCCTCTTTTAATGAGCGGCCAGCCGGAAGGCCTCAGCCCCTGGCCACAGCCCTACAACCCTGAGAGCCCCAGCCAGGCCGAGCTGGGGGCAGGGCGGCCCCTGAAGCCTCTGCAGGCACCTTTTTCCCCACTCCGCTCAGCGCACCCACCTCATTCACACCCCAGTGCCGGGACCCCAGCACTGGTCAGGCCAATCCACGGCCCCAGCATCTGCAAGGGTATACCAGGGAGACATCTGACTTGTGCTCCCACGGACTCCCTTGGGTATTTACCATTTGTTCAGGGTCAGGTCCCACATGGAGCCGGGCAGGGGAGGCTGTCACTGATGATCAGGGGCTTGCTCTCCCAGTCCCTTTTCTATCCCAGAAATGTTCTAGATGGGAATCCCTAGAAACCAGATCCAGAGTTTTGCCTGAGGCTTAAGCTGCCTCCTCCCTGGGGGGTAGGCTCCAGTTCCTCAGCCCCAAACCCCTCAATATCTATCCCCTCCAATCCCATCCCTGGGCCAGGCTTTCCAGATTGGAGACCCAGAAAATCCCCTGGAGCCATCCACATACACCCCCCTTCCCCCCAGGCAGGTGAGCCAGGTCGGTGCCAACAAAACCAATTACAGCCGCTCTCACCCAATTAGCAACTAATTATGGCCTCGTAGTCCATTCAACATAATTAACATGTAAATGACTCCGCGTGTTTATATTCAATAACTGCTCTGATTGAATTTAATTTAAAAGTCTGAACTGGGGACCCAGTTACCGTATTTCACCATCTAGAGCACCACTTCCTGGGAATGTTGGCTCCTGGGGGAGAGGAACACAAGTGGTAGGGGGTGGTGGGAGGGCGGCGGGGGGGGGGGGTGCGTGGAGGGGCAGGTGTTGTGACACTGGTCCAGCCTGGGCTGAGGAGGGTAGGGATGGCTGTGGTCCCTACCTCCCTGACGTGCTGTCCCAAGCGGTGTGGGAAAGTGGTGAAGTCTGAAGAGCCCCAGTGGGACCCTAGAGTTGGGAAATCCTCTGGAACTAGGGGCCCCCTCTTAAGGGCTACTGTAAACATCCCAGCTGTTCGGTAAACACCAAGCCAGAGCTGAGCTGGAGCCACCCAGCTGGGCTAAAGCTCCACTGTAAAGCCCTCCCATTTTGCTGACTGCGGCCTGGGGGCTGGGGGCTGAGACCTGGGGCCTAGGGGCCAGCAGGCTCAGCCATGCTGTTCCCACGCCCGTTCCGCCCCAGTGCCCGCCTGCTCCGCCCAGGAAGGGACAGGCTGGGGGCACAGCTCATCCTGACCCAGAAGAAACCAGGAGGGAAGGGGCAGCAGGACCACACCATGGCACACATGCCAGCCAGAAACCCATGGTTCTACACCTCTCTTGTGCAAGGACGTCCAATGGCTTTTGACCACTGTGGCCCAGCAGGTAGGGGGCTCTCCAGCCTAAGTCCCCCCAGGGCTCCATGGCGCCTGATCATTCTAGGTCTGACCCAGTGCCTCAGGAGGCCGGGAGGTCTGGTGTGGATCCTTCTTGGCCCGCACTGCCGTCTATGAGGACACCTTTGGGCCTTCACCAGCTAGGCAAAGCTCAGAGATCTTGTTCAGTTCGGACACAGTGCAGGGGGATAGCTGGCCTGTAGGGGCAGGGCAGCCCCTGGGAATGGGATGGGAGGCAGTGGCCTGGGCCAGGCAAGAAGCTTAGGGTACATTCCAGGCAAGGAATGTACCCCAAGAAGGGTAAAGGGGGTGGAAAGACAGTCGGCCCTAAGGGCAGGGTCACACTGATCCATTTCTCAGGTGTGGAGAGTGGATCCTGCTTCCAGTTCCACAGGCCTCGGGGACCCACCCCGCCTCCCACATTCCAGACCTAGCCCGGAAACCCCTCACTCCTTCCCCCACCACCTCCTCCTCCCCGTGACTGCAAAAGACAACAAACTCTCCATGGCTCATTTACTCCGATAAATCAACCAGACGGACAGGCCAGGACAGAACTGACAGGCTGGTGGGTGTCGAGGCCCTCCCCCAGCCCAGCAACCGGCCCCCATCTCTGCTGCCCTCCTTGGATTCCTGGGGTCCCTGTATGCCTTCACATTGCTCACACAGAGATTCCCAGGATGTCCCAGACAGTTTTAGTCCCCTCCCCAACATTCAGACAGGGAAACTGAGGCATCGAACAGACAGATGTGTATTCAGGGTTGGCCTTGGCTGATCTGGTTAGACAGAGTCTGGAGGCCAAGCAGGACTCAGCCAGTCACCTGTCTAGGAAGGCAGCGAGTTCTCCACACGGGCCTGGTGCTGGAACAGGAGGGTGTGCTGGAGCAGGCAGCAGCCCTGGGCAGAGGCTGCCTGGGGTGCCGCAGGAGCCCACAATCCCCGCCCCCCGAGTTCTAGCTGCTCCCCTGACAACAGTAGAGTCTAACCTCCAGGGCCCGTCAGGCTGGCTGAGCAGCAGCCACACAGGCAGCAGACTCTGCCCAGGGAGGGAAATGAGAGCATCAGCCCTGAGCCCGACGTGGAAAGAAACATGGCTCTTGGCTGGGCGCAGGGACCTCAGAGGAAAGAGCATGTCCGGGTAGGAAGCCAAGGAGGGGTCAGGGTGAGGATGGGAGGGGGTAGAGGCAAGGGGGGATGAAGGAAAGGAAGGAAGGAAGATGACTGGGGGCAGGGGGGTCTGGAGCTGAGGCCTCATGCCCCAAAGACTTCCTGATCCTTGGAGGGGCTGTTGCTTTGGGGCTGTCCCTGCCCGGAGATGGAGCAGAGGGCCATACTTGCCAGCAGCCCCAGTGAGAAGGCCATGAGCCAGCCTAGCTGAGACCTCCCTCCCCCGCAGACAGGCCTCCTGAATCCTAGGACAGCAGCCACCACCCAGGCCCATTCTTTGCTGGGTCAGGACCAGTGGTCAGGGTCTGGAGCCTAGAAGGCCTCCACGCTCTGGAGACACTGGCCTGAGACCACTCAGCAGCCTGGGGTACGTTGGGGGTGGGGGGTGGCTGCAGGCCTGCCAAGCTTTGGCACCCACGTGAGCTGAGCTTTGGATTCAGACCGGAGCCTTCTGGCATCCAGGCCTCTGGCAAAGGCCCTCTTGCTATTTCTAAGAAAAATGCAGCAGGAATCTTCTCTGCTTCTCCAAAACTCCAAGGGCTCCCTTGAGACAGGGCTCAGATTCCCAGGACAGCACCAGGCCAGACTGGGAAACCTTGCTCTCAGCCCCGTGATACAGATGCCCAAGTGACCAACCCACGTCTGGGTCCCCAGCACAGGCTGCCCGGGCCGGGATGGCACTCCAGGAGGGGTCACTGAGGCTGCTAACAGGGCCCCATCAGAGTGGGCAGCTCATCTAGGCGGAAGGAGCTCCCTCCAAGGCATCCCCTCTCCAGTGCCTCTCTCTCACTGGATTTCCCTCACAGTGTGTACATGCTGCCTCTGTCAAGAGGAACAAAGAGCTTGAAAACCACAAGGAGCAAGTGCAAACACTCCCCACAGGATTCTGCCCTCCCCGCAGGTGGTATGCCACACATGCCTCCCTGCTCCTGCTCTTCCCTCCCACGGTCTCTCTTCTCCTGTCTGAAAGGCAGCCTCCTCCAGGGAGCCAGACAGGATGCCCACGGCAAGGGCATCCTATCTCTGCCTGGCACAGGGCTCAGGGTACCTCCTGCAGTCCTTTCCAAACACAGTCACCTTCACCAATGGTTAGAAATCTAGAGGGACGGGTGAAGCAGTGCGGGACTCCTTGGGCTTCCCCCAGGAACCGCCCTCGCCCCTCTGCCACCGCCGCCCCTCTGCCCCCACCAGGATGGTTCCTAGTTCCTGAGACTTCCTTCCCTGGGGCTGGAACTGCAACCACAGAGTGAACCCTCCTGCAGCACGGTGAGTTCAGCTCCGTCCTTATACCCATTTGACAGACAACACAGAAGGGACACAGAGAGTCCCAGGGACACTGCTCAAGATCTTCAGTGGCCGGGATGTTGGCAAAATGGCTTGAGCCCTCAGAATGTCGCCCCCACTGGGCTACTGCTGTTCCCACGTATGGAGACCAGGTCCTAGAGGGGCTGAGCCACCTGCCCGAGGTCACACAGCTCCCAGGGGCAGAATGGAGGTTGGTCGGCCTTCAGGGACAGCCCTTTCAAACACCACCATCACCACCTTCACAATCTCCCAAATTTAAGTCCTGGGGCAGGAGCAAGAGGTCTCCTGGGGAGGAGGGGCAGAGTACCCACAGCTCTGAAGACACCCTCCAGGCATCCGCCCCCTCTGGAGGGGTCACAGGGTTGGAGGTGCAGACAGGCAGGTGCAGACAGCCAGGAGCCCACTCTGAGGCCGCTGCCTCCCAAGCCACAGGGTGAAAGATACCTTTATGGGCTGGGACGAGATTTTTATCTTGGCGGTTTCTCTTTAAATTCTTTACGATTACGAAGCAGCGGGGGCTGCCAAGGAACATGATTTACTCCTTGAGCATGCACCAGCTCCTCGCTCAGTGCCAAGGGAAGCTGGAGCCAGGGAGGGAGGGGCGGGCGTCCTGCCAGGGAACCAGAGACAGGGCCTGGGCTGCTGAGGCCCAGCTAGCGGCAGGCCCATCGGAGGCTCGGCTGGACCTGGAAGGACCACAGCCGGAGGCCCCCAGCCCCGCGCTGGCTGACTCGGGCTGGGCCTCAGATGGGTTCTTGGCAAGAATAGGACCCGCTCCGTTCTCTCTGAATGCCAAATGCTAGCCAGCTGATGGGATAGCCAACCTCCAGGACCTCCCAGCTCCCGAAGTAGCCACTTCCCAGTCCCTTCTCAGGAATAAGGCAGTTCCCATTTCCTGGAAAACAGAGATCCCAAATGCAGGACTCTGAGCTCAAGTTCATGCTTTGGGTCTTCCTACCTTCTTCCTCCTGGCTCATCTGGAATACTGCCCCCCCCACCCACCCTCTCTGGTTTGCTGGTTCCAAATCCCAGTGCAGCTGTCAGAAACAGGTCACCTCTACCTAGCTCCCCGGTGCCACCTCTGGTCTCCAAGCTTCTGGGCTTCCCCTCACCCTCCCTCTCCTTCCTCCTTATTCTGAATCTCCTAGCCACCACCAACCCCCCCAAGCCCAGATTAGTTGGCCAGCAAGCTCCTGGTGGGGGGGGGGGGGGCAAGGGCAGGTCCTTACCCCACCCCCACCATACAAGTGGGCCTGGGGGTGGGGCAATGCACCATCAAGGCTAAAGGCACCTTCACTTCAACCCATATTCACCCACTCTTGATCCCCCATGGGTGAAGTAAATGGGCCATGACCTCTTCTAACCTCCAATGTCGTCACTTCCTAACAAGAAGGCCTGACCACTCTGGCTCTCTGATGCCACATGTGGATGATATAAGCGGTGGCACTATCCTGGGCCTTTAATCTCCCAAGGCTTGGAGGCTGGGCTGAGCTGGGTGGGCAGGGAGTGACCGGCACTTACCCACCCATTCGCCTCCACCTGCCGAGTGTCCCTTCCCAGAGAGCACGCCAGTCAAGCCTGGATTTAGAGAAGATCCAAATCCCAGAGCACCCTGGACACAGGAGCCTTTCTTCTCTTGGACCCTAGCTTTCCTTCTCCAAAAGGAGAGACCTTCCTAGGGGACCCTGAGCAGTGGAGGACTGGGGTGATGGAGGGATGCATTTAGAACAGTCAAACTTCAATGCTGTCGCTTCCAAAAGCAGAGAGCATGAGAAGCCCACCCAGGTGACCTCAGCCCTCTCCTTAGGAAATGAGGGTGGGAAGGCTAAGGCCAGCACTGTAGGATCCTGGAACCCTGTCCCGAGCTCATGGGAGAGACCTGTGCCTGATTCCTTCAACCCACCCTTTGCTCTCTCAGTCCCTGGATGGGCTCAGACATCAGGAAGAGCCAGGCTCCAGCTTCATCCTGCTCCTAAGTGATGGGAAGCCGCACAGGAAAATCAGGGAGAAACCCTTGGAGAGGGTTTGGAAAGGCCTTGGAGAGAACACCACGTGGTTAGCATCACGGGTACCTACCGTTATTTATTTATTTTTAAAAATTTTATTTATTTATTTGCTAGAGAAAGGGAGAGCACAAGCAGAGGGGGAAGTAGTCTCCCCACAGAGCAGGAAGACTGACATGGGACTTGATCCAAGGACCCTGAGATTGTGACCTGAGCCAAAGGCAGACACTTAACCGACTGAGCCACCCAGGCACCCCCTTACCGTTATTTCTTTCATCCTTCCTGGCTCTTCCACCCCATTGCCCTACTCCTGCCTCAGTTTCCCCTGCTTGCCCAGCCAGCTTGCATCATCACAGGACCCCTCTCCCCCACCAAATGCAGCTTGGCCCCATGTCCTGGCTGAAGCTGGCCCAGGCCGCAGGCAGCGGCTTATTGTGGAGGTGGCTTCCTGGGATAAAATAAACATTCCCCAAGCTGAACAAAAGAACTGGCAGGGCATTCATACCTCCCTGCTGCCGAGGGAGGTGGTGCCCCTTGGCTTGGGTCATCTCAGGACGGTGGTGGTGGGGGAGCTTTTTCTCCCAGGTTTGGCCAGGAACTCTGGGGTTAAGGGAATTCCAGGCCAGGATGGGTGGAGAGGGTCCTACTGCCTAGGCTCTCTGGTCCCAAGCATGAGCTCTCAGAGAACACCTCACGTTTCCTGGAAATCCTCTCCACGTGACCCTGCACTTCTGCCTGACTTTGGCTGTGCTGCTTCTGGAAGCTGAGAGGATGGGCCATAGGAGCCCCCTCCACCCTGCCTTCCCCCTGCTCTGACCTGGGCTATAGCGAAACTCTGGGGCCCTGCTCCCTTCCACCTTTTTGGCTCTAGGCCTGGCTGGGGTGCCCAGGCAGGTGCACAGGCAGCAAGTCCAAGCCTGGACCAGTTCCTGCCTTTCTTCCTTTAGGTGCTCTGGACAGTGTGGCCCCCTGTACCAGCACCTCCAGCTTGCAAGGTCTGGCCCAGCCAGGCCGGAACAGGCACCTCCTGACCAGCAGGCTCAGGGGAGGGGAGGGGAGAAGAGGGGCCTAGGCTGTCCCGGGGGCTTGGCATGCCAACTGCTATATTCAGGCAAGGCACAGATGGAGAAGCTGAGGCAAAGAGCAAGAGAATTACCAGAGCTTCTAAGAACAACCTTTTCTGTGCCCCTCACGTGAACCTGGGAGAAGAAGCCCCCAGCCCTTTCCCAGTCCTTGGTCTGGCGGTGAAATCATGTATAGATGGTATCCATTCTCACTCCACAAATGCTTGGTGAAGACCTTCTCCTCTGTGAGCCTTACTCTGTATACAGGACGAGTCTGAGACCACCCAGCATGGGGGGATGACTGGACCTGGTGCAGCGTCAGTGCTGAGCCCCCAGGTGGTACCAACCCACCAGGTGTCCATTAGCTTTTCAGCCAGTCTGACGGGGAGAACCCCATCTTGGTCACTGCAGACTCCCTGGTATTTGGCATGGGGCCTGGCGCAGAGTAGGGACTCAAGCATCTGCTAAATTAAGTGACATCCAAGCACACAACTAGGCCGCAGGATCAGCAGGGAACTGGAAAGGTCATTCGGAGCAGAGAAGGGCATGGAGGCCCAGGGTGGGGTGGCCCCAGGCATCCCATGGTCCCACCCTGAGCTGCCATGGCCGTCAGCACCACAGGATAGCTGCCAACAAGCTGGGCTTTTAGTCACTGCGGGTGTCAGCCTCAGAGCTAAATGAGAAGGGATCGACCCAACTGATGTGGGCGTCAGCAAGGCCAGGACACCGGGGTTCTATTTCTGGCCTCGCCTCTGCCTCCTGCCTGACCTTGGCCCTGCTCTTGCCTGAGCCTCGGTTTCTCTCTCCGGAAAACAGGAATGAAGTCCTTAGCACTTTGTCTCTGAAGTTATGAGAAGGTTTAAGAGGCACATACTGAGGACTAAGGACCGCCCTGTGTCTTATCCTGCCTGCTTCCCCTCATGGGTCTCCAGGGTAATGGCAAAAATAGCACCCAGAGTGGACGTCTGGATTCTAGGGTCCCAGGGGTGCGGAGACAAGGCCCCAGTCCCTTCCCCTGTTGGGGGAGGGGACGCTCTGCTCCCCATGCTGGCACCCTGGGCTGGGAAGGGAGTGGGAGCAGAGCCAGGCCCCTTCAAGATTTATTCATCTGCTAGGAGGAATTCCACTGGGGAAGGGTGGAGTGATCAGCAGAATAAACTTCTCCCCTTCTCAGGCCCGGGGGTGAGGGGCGCTCTTACAACCAAAACCATCACACTTCCGCCCACTCCTCAGGCCCCACACTGGACTCCTTCCAGGCACATCGTCTGAAATTCACTCCCCACTCCCCCCATCAACTCACAGGGTGGGATGAGGACAGGAGAGGAGCTCTGCTGGGGACATGGGGACAAGGGGACATGGGAACATGGTGAGGTGGAGACTGGACCTCAGCCAAACCTGAGGAAGGAAAAGTCAGCCCAGCCTTTCACCCCAATATGTGTGCCCGGAAATCTGGCCAGCCAGGGCTGAGTCGGCCCCGCCCAGGGCAGGCGGCTGGACAAAGTCACCTTGGGCCAGAGGAGAACTCTGCAGTGACCCCAGGCCCCCCAGGTCCCAGCATCCCCTTTCCGCAGGCGGGGCGGGGGGACAATCTTCCGATCATACACACCTTCGAGGAAGAGCTAGTGACTGAGCCATCTGGACACCTGAGTGTGTGCCATGTGTATTCACCCAGCAGTGGGTGAGGTACAAAGGTGATCGAGCCGGGGGACCTCTCACTCTCCAGAACCGAACTGCTCATTAGAGCCTTCAGGGGACTCCCAAAGCAAAGTGCTCGTTGGGGAGCTCAGAACCGTCACATAGCATGTGCTCTCCCTGAACTCGCCAACTGGCCCGCGCTCCCCTCGAAGCCCACAGCACCCTCCCGGCTTCCTGGGACCCCCTCCCACCTGGAGACCCACCCCATAGCAGAGCAAGGTCTGCTGCTCCAGCTTCTTGCGGCTTCAGTTTCTGCCTGACCGCCTGACCCTCCACCTCAGGAACCACCCAGGGCAGGACCAGAAACAGAGCAGCGGCGAGGATGGGCTTCCCCAAACACGAGTCGGGAAGAAGAGGCATCTCTCCCCAGTTATCTCTCACACTGAGGGAGGCACTTTGCGGACCCAAGGCCACCCAGCCTGACACCCCAGAGTCTGCCTCAAGAAGGGGCCCAGACTCGGAAAACTTTGCGGAAACGTCCACGTGGCCCATTCTCTAGCCTTTCCTGGCAAGTTACCGCCATCCCTCTCCTCCCCACCCACATACCCAGGGCAACCCACGTGGCTGCATGAAGTATCTCTTTCTGCACTGCCTCTTCCGGTGGCCTCTGCAGCGGGCTGAGTCCTGTGGACAGAAGATGATGCTGGGGACCAGCGAGGCAGTCTCTTACCTTTGAATGAGAGCCGGACGCGGGGCGTGGCCGGGAGGTGGTCCTGGGTGGGGGTGGCTGGCCAGGCCCCAGTCAGTAGGGAAGCCCAGAGGAGGAGACAAGCGACAGGCATTGTGGGAGGGGCCTAGGGCCCAAGAAGCTGGCTGGGCTGTCTGGACACCTGGGAAGGAGGAATCAATATCTGAATATGAAAGGCAGATGGGGGAGTCTGGCCCTACCAACTCTCCTTTCCCACACCCTCGGCCCGGGCCCATGAATGCCCCAGTGTGCAAACCTTATACACTTTCTGGTCCCTGCCTTAACCTGGGAAGGTGTGGCCAATAGGCCCAAAGACCGCGCAACTGGGTGCAGCCTGGGGTCACCAGAGCTAATAGGGGCCACTGGATATTCAAACACTACCCTGCCCTCCAGCACCCCGAATTCCATTTGCAGGGTCCTGCTCAAACAGGCCAGCTTACAGCTTCTTCCCGTCCCCAGCAGGCTCTCTCTGTTGTGCCCACCCCCAACCAAATGGGCTGCTCCTTCCCTCGCCCACCTCCAGAAATGGGGGAAGAGATGGTTGCCGTCCTGCCTGCTCCCAACAAACCTCTCCACCCAATATAAGGAAATCGGGCCCTGATTATTGGGGCAGGGGGCATGGGAGACAGTGGAGGTGAAGTGAGACACACACAGACAGCCTAAAATGGAAGAGACGGCAGCCAGAAAAGGAGAGGCAAATAGCAGGGTCTACTTTTACTGAAATCACAGCAGGAGGGATCCAGGTCAGATGTACGGAAGGACTTCCTGCCAGGTAAAGTTCTAGCTCTGCCTCTGGAGGGCAAAGAGAGGGGAGCGAGGAGAGCCAGCAGGCCTGGGGCAGCCTCAGTGTCCCCAGCAGAACCCCCAGCAGGTCCAAGTTTTGATACGATGTTTTTCAAATATTGTCTCCCCAGGCAGGCTGGCTGTTGGGTAAACGCAGCCCAGCACCAGTTGTCGGAACATATTGCTCCCTCCCGGCAAAAAACAGCGCCAATTCTCAACCCCCCCACCAGGATACATTGGGGGTGGGGGCACAGAGAATGACAACGTGAGCCCCCTCCTCCAGATCTGCCTTGTCTACTTCCATTTCCTAGGGTAGGACCCTAGGCCCATTTCTAGGACCCTGGAGTGGGGGTGAGAGGCAGGAGGGGCTGCTAATCCTCAGCACTGGCTGACAGAGGCTGAGGCAAGGCCCGGCTCCACATCTGTCAGGCCCCACTCAGCAGACACTGAGGACCTCCCTGGACCCAGGTCCCCTCCCCCCAGCCCTAGCCTCTCCAGCCAGGGCAAACCACACTGGTGGCTCTTCAGACAGGAAGTGAGGCTTCAGGTCTCCTGGCCCATTCCCCAGGTGGTGCCCTCTGTGGGAACACCCTCTCACCATTCCTTCAACATCCCCCATCACAGATGCTCCCTCCTGCGGAGGCTAGCGGGGAAGAAGGAGAGAACCAGAGCCAGCCTCTCCCCCAGGCTGCTGGGGCACCAAGCTGGTGCTGGGTGAATCGCAGGCTCTGGTGAGAGGGGCAGTTAGGAGGGAGGGCTGCGAGGCCACCATCACCCTCGAGTGTACCCGTGAGGCCTCACGCACAGTTGTGGATATACACACGTCCACACTTGCATGCCCACACACGTCCTCACAAGCATGTGTTTGCTCAAGAACTTGACCTGCTAGTGGGGTGGGGCTCAAGGAAGCTGGGGAACACTGCCCTGGCTTGGGGGGAGGCAAGCTGCAGTCTGGGTCCCTCAGAGACCTTTGATCCTATGTATCAGGGGGCTCAGGATGACTCAACCCCCCCTTGACCTCATTTCCCCTGCATCCATTTTCATGGTAACAAGGTCAGGGTCACCAAGGACAGCTTTAGAGTTCTCCAAGGTAGCCAGGAAGGTGGAGGGCTTTGCCCCATTGGGCCCCTACAGGGACCTCCCAAGATGCTCTGGCCCTTTAAAGGACTGAATGGGGGATGTTCAAGTCTGCTGGGGCCAAGTCCAGGACCCCTCTTTGGAAAGCATGGGGGAATGGAAAAGAGAAGAGAGAGAGGGGAGAAGAGAAATAGAGGGACAGAGAGAAGGAAGGGGAGGACATTTTCACAGTCGCTTCCACTCTGCCAGCTCCTAGATGCATTCCACTTAGCCCCAGCCCCAGAGAAGCCCCCAGTAAGGCAAGCCAGGTGGGTGGACAGAGAAGGAACAGCCACCGCCACCTGGGAGCCCACCAGGAGGAGAGCAGAGAAAGAAGGAAAGAAGCCTGGCGGGAGGGAGCAAGGGAGGGAGGCAGGCGGGAGGGAGGAGGAGAGAGGGAGGAGAGAGGGAGGGACGGAGGAGAGACGTTCGAACAAAGAACCGAGGAGCTGGGGCTGGCAAGGGGTGCAGAGAAGGGGCGGCCAGACAAGGGGGTCTAGAGGCACCTGGGGGTAGGGCAGGGGGCTAGGCGGTCGAATTGTCCGGCCTGATCCAGACCTCCCAGGCTTGTGGGGTGGGGGTTGGGGGGGGTGAACAGCCTGCCTCAGAGAAGGGAGGTTAGCTCCTCTGAGCTAAGAACTGCCTGGATGGAAGGGAGGCAGGAGCAGGGGCTGCGGGGGAACATGGAGATGAAATTATTAACAGCACCCCAGCCCTACGGTACCCACCCCCACAGGCCAGAGATCCTTTCTGGTTCCTTGGCTTTCCCCCTCCCCCAGCACCCCATGGACTGGGAAGCAGAGCCACCCCCCCCATAGCTGGGATTGAAACCCCCCTTTCATGATCCAGGGTTTCCCAGTCAAGGTCACCTGGGCTCAGCTTCATCTTCCCCATCAAGGTATGTCTACCAGAGCATGGGGGCCACTGAGGCTAGGCTGTTGGCCTTCTCTCCTCACACCCCCGCACTTCCGGGCCTGGCTCCTTCAAATCTGGGGGTCAGAAGCAGGGGTGAGCTTGCCCAGTGACCTAGCCTTGCAGCACACCTTACCCCATAAGTCCAGGCACACTTCCCGCACAGCCTCGGAAAAGACCCCAGCTCCATCCAATCCCCTGGACAGGGATAAACCTCCCAACCCCTGGACCCCTATCTCTGCAACTAGGACAGAGGCTTCTGGGAGACAATCTGGGTGAATTCAGGAGGACAGGAACCCCCAACCTGGCCCAGCTCCAGGGTGGACACACCAGTGCCTTCAGGTGGCCCCCCTCCCGGGGGGCTCATGGAATGGTGTTCTCCACACAGTTATCTCAACAATTATAAGTTACTGAAGCAGCCAAGGCCTCAGCCTTAGCGCCAGCTGACCCATCCTGCCAGGCCTGCCTCATTCCCGGGCCACCCTGACACCCTCTGGTCCCACCTGTTCTAGGTGAGCCCACCAGGTGCCCATTTTATCACTGGGGCCCCAGCCTGCCCAAATGGGGGACTTAACTGCAGGCTCTCACAGCTTACCTACACCCCACATACAGCCAGGCCCCTAAGCTGAGCAAGACTCCCTGTTAGAAAAGCAAAGCCAGTTGGCAGCTGGGGGTCATGGGGCTAGCACAGAGTTGGGAGAAAAGCCTAAGGGCTGAAGGCCCTCCTGCCTTGCTGATCTGGGGGACCTTCCACGTGGGGGCAGCGGGTATAGCGCTTCCCTTAGAGCAGACCATTCTGGGACACTGAGGCAGGGCAGACGCACCTCAGAGGAAGAGCTCTGCCCGAGTCATTAGTGGGAGAGAGCTGAGCCAGAAGGGGCGTCCGGACTCCCGCTCCAGGAACGCGGGGGTGGGGGTGCGTGCAAGCACCCACCCACTCAGAATCTGACGAGAAAAAGTTGCTCTGCACACTGGTGACCCCGCAGGACATCTCATCCACACATCCCCACGTCGCACCGATAAGGTTCCGGGCAGCCTGGACAGGTACAGCGCCCACTCAAGTCCTACAGCCCCTGCATCCCCGGGAAGCCCCCAGCCTCTCCGAGCCCCGCGCCCCGGACACTTCTGCAGAGTTGCAGTGCCGCGGGTCCCAGAGGGATCGCGGGGTGGCCCGGCCGCCTGCCCGCTCCCTCCCGGTTCCCGCCGCACTCACCTCCTCCGCGGCGGCGGGGCCTGGGCTCCCGGGCGGCGGGGGCGGCGGCGGCGGCGGCGGCAGAGCGGCTCCCGGTTGGGCCGGCCGGCGCTAGCGGCCCCCCGGGGCCATGGCCCTGCCCGCGCCCTCTCGCCGCTGTGCCTGAGCCGGGGTCGACGCCGCGGCCCGGGTTTAACGGGGTCCGCGGGCTTTGGGCGCGTCAGCAGCCGAGGCCCCGGGCCCTAGCCCGGGCCATGGGAAGGCTCAGGGGCGCTCGGGGCCGCCTCCCCCCGGGTGGGCTGCGGGCGCCCCCTGGCCGGCGCGCCGAGGGCGCATTCCCCGGCGCGGGGCGCGGGCGACGGCGCGCGCTCGGCTTCGGGGCGCTGCGCTTGGCTCGGCCGGGTGGTGCTCGCCTGCTTGTTGGACTGGGGCCAGGCGGCCGCGCTGGACTGAGGCCGGGCGGCCGCGCTGGGCTGCGCCGCTCCTCACCGCGCGCCCTGGCCCTGCGCTGCGCTCGGGGCTCGCCGGACCGCGGCCGTTCGCTCGCTCGCTCGCTCTGGTCTCGCCGCCGCCGGCGGGACGGGGCGCTCGGAGCCGCGCGGGGAGCGCCGGCAATTGGCCGCCCGTGGGCGACATTTGCATAGCGCGGCCCCGCCCCGGCCGCCCCGCCCGGCCCCACCCCCGGGGCGGGACCCGCCCGGCCGCCGCCCCGCCCCCGCTCCACCTGTCCGCGGGCTGGGCTCTGGGCTCTCGGGGCGGTGGGGCAACACGAGCCGGGGGAGACTAATCTGCACCCCGCGCCCCCGCCCCGGCTTCGCGGGCGGCGCCCCCGCCCCGCCCTGGCTTTGTCTCTCCGTGGATACACCGCGCGGGGTGTACACCGCGCACACCGCGCCTGGTGTTTACCCCAGCACTCAACTCCCTGGCGGGAAGGGCGGGCGCGCCGGGGAGCAACGAGCCTGCGCTCACCTGCGCACCCCCTGCCGTGTCACTCCTTCCCACTTGCTGCGGGCCGCGCCGGGCCCCGCGCGTGAGTCCCGCAGCGTAGGACCCAGGACTGCCCCAGCCGCTCAGCAGGTGGCGGTGCAGCCTCTGGGACGGCTGGCACCGCTGGACCTGCTCGCTGCCTCCAGCCCAGGCCAGGTCGCAGCAGCCCAGCCTGACTGCTCTGTCCAATCACTCCAGGGCTACCCGTGATTCCCCAGCCTCCAGTCCTATTTTAAACCGGCAGCCCCACGGATCCACTCCTTATAGTTCCATATCCCCAGAGAGGCCAGATAGGCTGGGCCTCCTCTCCTAAAAGGGACATTTGCTTTCAAATGGCCTCATGATGACTCCAGAGCCCAGAGCCCAGCAACTGAGCCAAACGCCTCCCCTGATCCCAGAAGGGACCTGACACCCCAAGGCCATGGCCTCACCAACCGGGACCACTGTCTCAGCCCTGCCCCAGGCCCTTTGCTGAGGTCCCAAGGGGCATGGGCCTTCTTTGTCCTCTCCTTCCACCTCTCTCTCCTCCCTTGTCTATTCCCTCCCTTCCTCCTCTCTCCTATCTTTTTTTCTCCCTTTCTCCTCTCTCCTGTCCTTTCCCTTCTCCTCCCTTCTTTCCTCTTTCTCTGCCTTCCCCTCCACTTCACCCTCTCTCCGCTCCCCCTATTTTTCCTTCTCTTCTTTCTCTCCCTCTCCTCCTTTTTCCCCCTCTCCTTCTCTCCCTGGTTAACAAGTCCCCTGGAGAAGCCATCCCTCCGTCTGACCTACTGACAGGTTGACTGTCAGAAGGTTAAGAACCCAGACGAGGGTCTCCTGCCTGGGATTTTGAGTGCTGGCCCACAGACTCCAAGCAGAGACCACCTGAAGCAAGGAAACCAGCCTGGACTTATGGTGGCTCTCGGGACCATGCCTGCACCCCTCTGCTCTATTAGGTCTCATTTAAAATACTGTGATAATCGTCCCTCCTCATCCCTCCTCCTCTAGGTATCAGGGTCAATGCTGAGGCCAGTACTGCTGTGCAGCCATCACCAATGCAGCCTACGCCGCCATCACCAAGGTTTCCAGTATCATCCCTCTCCCCCCTCCCCTTCACCCCCAGTCTCCCTGGTCTTAAAGCCTGGCCACCCCTCACCACCCAGCGTGATCACCATCGTGGTCACTGAAGCAGAACTATTAGGACTTACCAAAGACTCCAGGGTGCTGGATTGGGAAGAAAAGAGATATGATGGATGCGTCCATGGAGCTCCGCTCAGACGCAGAGAACAGACCTGCTGCTAGTGCATGGAGGCCTTCTGAAGAAGGGGAGGCAGGGAGAGGGGAGAGACCTTCAGCAAGCCCACTTCACACAATGGAATGCCAGTTCGCTCCTAAACAACATGAGCAGACTGAGTAATAGAAATAAAAGCAGAGTTATTGCAACAGAGAACTCCTAGGGCACCCCCCCCCCAGGTCCAGTGTCCATGCTGGGCTGGCCATTTTGTGTCACTATTCATGTTATTATGCATATAGAATATGCATTCTTGGGAGAAATATAGTTGACCCTTCCACAATCTGCCTTCAGTGTAGGGGGTCAAAGGGCGTGCCGAAGCCAGCCCTGGAGGCCAGGCTGGGAGACCCTGTCTGCCACCAGAGTTTGTGATTATGGGTTCCCAGGCACTTAATGGTTCCTTGGAGAAGCAGGTCCTGCTGTCCCCACTGTGCAGATGAGGAAGGGGCGACTGAGAGAAGTGGGGTGAGGCTTGCAGGCACTGGACTGTGGTGGTAAGAAAAGGTGGCCTTTTCATGAGTTGTGGGAAGGCTCCAGGAGGGAAGGGCCAGGCCAGGGGGCCCACGTGGAGCCAAGGGCCTACAACCCAGACAGGCACTCAGGGCTGGCCGTGAGTGCTGGAGCCTGGTACAGCACTTACAGAGTTCAATAAATCTTTATTGAATGAATAAGAGAGCAAATCCCCATGGCACTAGATCCAACAGGGAACACAAGCCAAGAACCAGCAGGCCAGGAGCCAACTCCTAGTCCCACCACCTGACATCTCTGGATGGGCCACCTCCACCAGCCCCTTTCCCTGCCATGCAGAGTCCTATGTCTTCCTCTCCAAAAGCCACTCAGCTGTTATCTCCACTTGAGAGCCATGGGATGCCCTGTGGGATCACCTGAAGTGAGATGGCCAGGCCAGGCTGGCCTCCTGGCCCTGCTGGGCCGCCCTCCCTCTACTGCAGGACACTTAGATCCTGGGCCTCCTTCTTTGCCAGCTCTCCCATGGCCCATCCTGGTTCCAGTCTGGATACACACGGTGAGGGTGGACACAAAGAAGGTTAGGCCAGATCTGGTTTCTCCTCTGACCCAGCTTCTAGGTTCCCCTTCCCGGAGTAGTTCCCTCTCCCTTTTAAGATGGGCTCTGAGTACCTGTAAGATAAGCCCTCGGGTGACATCCTGAAGGTAGAGTCTTGGGTTCATGACTCAGCTTCCCAGAGTTTCTGAGATGCTACAAAGCCCAACAACAAGGGTTACAACCGGGAAGGAATTAGCCCCCTTTGTCCCGGGCCTCACCCCCAGGTGATGGTGCTGAATGCGGGCCAGGCCCCCCAGGATCACCTTGGAGTTCTTCTCCAAAACACTCCCAGCCTTTCAGTCTGGCCCAGCCTTTGTCTCTGCCCGCACACACGCCTGTTTCTTTTCCTTCTGGTTTTTCCAGGCTGCACTGTGGGGGACTGAGGTACAGCCCTGGGCTCCTGTGGTCTGTCCATCCTCTGTCTGTCTATCCTATCCACCTCTGTCCAGCCTCCTTGGAGTGGGGGGAGAGAAGACTGCTAAGCTGAGTAAGCTCAAGAGGGACTCTGCCCTTCCATCCTCAGCATCTAGAAGGCGAGACTTTGAGGCGTGGGCCTCAGAGACCCGCCATGCTCCCAGGATGAAGGTGGTAACTAAACCAACCCCCCCTTCCTCTGGCCCAAGTCTCCAGGGGGAACCTGTTTCCCGGGCCTAGCAGGCTCAGCAAGCCCTGGCCCGCCCGCCCCAGCGTTGCTGGCTCAGGTTTCCCCACTTTCTGGTTTTCTCATCTCCCCTGCCCCAGGCGCAGCCCTCACCCGCCTCCCGGAACTGGATCCCAGAGAATGGGGGGGAGCATTACAAAGGGGGCCCTGGGAGGGGGTGTAGGGCGTTGCTCCGGCAGCACCGGGAGTGGGGCAATGAGAAGTCCCCACAGTCCAGGCTCAGAATGGGGTTCAGCTCAGCCTCCTCCTGCCCTGCCAGCCCCAGGAGCTGGCTCAGAGCCCATCAAAAGCTGGAACAAGCCACCTCCCTTGCTGCTTCCCAAAGCCTCTTCCAGGCCTTTTCGGCTGCTGTCCCCGCGACCAGGAATGTTCTTCCCAGACTTCGGCCCCAGAGTCAGCCGAGTTTCCTCTAGCTCCAAGCCCTTGGCTTCTCCCTTTACCCTCAAACACCATCCCCTTCTGCACAAGGGCCAAGCCTCCCTTCTGGAGGCCACCTCTTCCCCTTTCTCTCAGGCAGGAGCTCCGCACGGTCTCCTCTCCTGGTCTTTGCACATGCTGCTCCCCTGTACCTGGAATTCCTTTCCCATTTCCTTCTAGATCCTTCAGGCCTCTGGGAAGACACTACCTCCCAGGAAGCCAATGCTAATGGCTGAGTCAGGAGTTTCCTTGGGCTGCTGCAGGTCCTGCCCTCCCAGTCAGCCCCCACAAGATGCTGCCTGGGACCCAGGTTTCCCTGAGTTCAGGGTGAACAAGAGAGGGGGGGACACAGCCTCTGGGATCCACACATGTTACCCCACACCCCTCATCCAGTATGTGTGTGTGTGTGTGTGTGTGTGTGTGTGTGTGTGTGTGGTGAGGGAGGTGGGGGTTGGGTGGGCCCAGGCTCGGCTGGCTGCCAAGTGACCCATGACCATCGGCCAGCCTGAGCATATCCTGTTTAGACAGAAGCCAGACAGCCATCCCTCACCCACTTGGGCCTGCCCAGCTCCTGCTAGAGAGCCCAAGTCTTGGGCCTAGAGCTCAGTCCTTATCTGGCTCTAGAGAGGCCTCCTCACAAAGAATTGGGATAGGAATTCTGTGTTTCCTATGCCCTCATAGCAGAGGCCTTTACTCCGGGTGCTGAACCTTGGCGCAGTAATATTTGGGCTGCCCCAGCCGCTGGGTGGGGATGAGGGTATGGAGCCTGCCTTAAGAGACAGGTCTGCATAGAAAAGACCTTGGATCTGGAGCCCACTTGGGTGCAGTTTCCAACCACTCCTTGGCTTTGCCCAACTCAGTTGGGGCAGCTCCATCTTTCCAACTGCTCAGGTCAAGAAGCCAAAAAACCAGCTTGCGCTCTCTCTCACATCCACATTCAAACCATCAGCAAATACTTGCAACTTCACCTTAACATGTGCAAAATGTCAAATGACCCCTTCCCACCTTCTCTCTGCTCACCAGCTCTACAGCCGTGGCCTCTGCAGCCACCGTCCCCATGGGGTGTGTTCCTGACAAGCCCCCAAGCCTCCTTATTGGGTTCCTGGTGTCTGTGCTAGTTTCCTACAATCTAGTCAACCAGGATCCACAGAGACCCTGTTAAAATGGAAGCCAGGTCAGGTCCCTTTCTTGCCCAAAGCTCTCAAAGGCTCCTACTCTGTCAAGAGTCAAGGCCATGTCCTTGCAGTGGCAGACCCACAGCCCCCTTCCCCACCTCTGACTCTCCTATCCCTGTTCTGGATCACAGCCTCCTCACTCCTCCACACACACCTCTCCAGACTCCGGGCCTGGCAGTGATTGTTCCCTTAGCCTGGGTGCCCTTCCAACAGATGCTTCCATGACCTCCTTTAGGTCTCTGCTCAGATAATGTCTGACCACCCCCATCCTGGAACAGAAGGGGGCCGAAGCCAGGGCCCTCTGATCAGAAACTGAGATCTGCTTTCTACCCTCCTCCTGGGCCCTCTGCTCACACTCCCCTGTGCAGAAGATGGGACAGATGGCGCCCCTTTGCTGTTTCCTCCTCTATGTAAGAGCTGTGGAGAGCGTGGCCCAGGCTGCAGCAGCAAGGACTCAGGGTAGACTCTGTCTTGACTTAAAAGTCAGTGAAACTGCAGCTGTGAGCCCCCCACCCCCACCCTGGGGAGAAGCTACGGTCCCTTAGGCAGAGCTGTGCCTTGGGGCTGGGGGAGACCTGGGCGGCCCCCAACAAAGCTGATGTTGACAGGCTCTGATCCATGGGGTTTCTGGCCGCCTCTCAGGCTCACATCTGCTGCACACACCCTGTCCATGTGTCTGTGTGGCCACAGTCCTGGGGGAGGGGGCCCAAAGAGGGTCCTGCAGCCAGGCCTGCAAGCTGGGATCTGGACTTACTTAGTTCCAAATGACTGGGGAATGTCCCTTCCGTGACAGTCGCCGTGTGGCCTCCCCTGGTCCCTCACTCCCTGCAGGGAAGTGGGGCCCAGATGAAGGCAGCCCCCCCCCCGAAGGGGGAGGGGCTGGTGGGCAGACGTTGGGCACCCCGCCATCCTGGCCCACTTCCCTAAGCCTGGCTTGAGGTTTTTCCTGAGGAAGTGCTGTAATATGAGGTCACTGTCTCTACCTTCAGACCAGAGATCTCAGGCCAGAACACCCCCTCTAGGGCTCCATCCCCTGTGAGCCAGGAAATGGAGGACCTTGACCAGCAGTGCTTGCCTGTTCTGCACTGCAAGGTGTCTGTGGCACAGAGGCGTTAGGACCAGCCAAGAAGAAGTACTCCTTGTAGATAATCTTCCTTCACAGAGCACAGCCTCAGTGCACCAGAGGAGGGCTGGGCACCAGAGCCAATGTAGGTGGTGGGGAGCTGGGTCTTCCCCAGACCACTGGCTTGCTAAGCACACCATCCACAGAGACGAGCTTTGTGGCTCCCAGGTGGGCTTGGCAGGGCGGCAAAGCTGAACCTGTGCTCCCTACCTGGGGATAGGGTGCCTTCCTGTCCCGGAGGGTTTGATTTCCAAACATAACTGGACAGAGTGGACACCTGGGCCGTACCAGGCCTCTGGACCTGCACCTAGAAAACTGGGGGCCCCACTGCTTTTCCACTCCATCTTCGCGGTAGCTCCATCACTCGCCGACCTGCAGCTCTTTGTCCACACCCGGGAGCTATGCACCCTCCAGGTGACCACAGGAAACCTGTGTCCCAGATCAAGGCCCATGGAGCCTTGCTGGAGATCAGGTGGTGCTGATCGCTCCAGATCATCAGGTGGTGTCCCCGGCAGGCCTGCCCCTCAAGGCTGAGACTCCCCTGGGTCAGGGTGAAGTGGAGGCTCTGACCCCCACCGGAAGTTTGGAGCCGCATGCTTGGAGATAAAGGCCATGCTCCCCTGGCACGTGCTGGGAAAGCAAGAGGGCAGACTCCCAAGGTGGCCAAACGGGAGAAAAAGAAGACAGGCCGAGCCAAGTGGCAGGTGCGGACAACAATGCTTTGTCAGTGCTGTGCCCACCTTTGGCAAGATCAGGGGCCCCATGCCAACCCTTAAGTCCGTTGTAATCCTGGCTCTCCCTAAGAAAGTCACTTAGGTAGTAAAAAAATAAAAAAATAAAAAAAAATAAAAAAAAATCAAAGCTAAAGAAACTGGGAGCTCCATCTGTGCTACCTGTGGAGACCTAGGGAGGATCAGGCCCCTGACTCACAGTGGCCAGAACAGCATTGTGTACCCATTGAATGGAAGGGAATACTGAGACTTCGAGGAACTTGGAGCCTGGGCCACCTCGTCTGTGGATTCCAGACTAGAGCCCCCTTGAATGTTGAGGTGCAGTTTCAGATTGAGAAAAGTGTAGGACCAGCCTGAAGGTTATGAGGCATGGCACAGTCTGATTTAAATTTTTTAAGGATTCCTTTGGTTCCTAGGGGGCCAAAAAACAAGCTATGGGCCTCCAGAAGAGGGAGGATGGGACCTGGCTGGATCACTGGGGGTGCTGTGATCTATCCTCACACAGCCAGGCTCCCCTCATGTTTCCCTTGGAGCTCATCCATAGGGTATGACCTGGGATTTGGGGGTGGGAAGAGGGGCCTTGTTCCCTGCCCCATACCCTCTCCACCTGGGGCCTCGCTGGCCAGCATCCCTGCCCCCCACCCTCCTGAGACCGTGGTTGAAGCTTTAATCTGAGGACAAGTCTCTGCAAAGCTCATGTTTGCTGCTGGAAGGAACAGCAGCAGCCAAGATGAAGGGATAAAGAGACCCCGTATATGGAGGAAGGGAGAGGGCCCGGCATGTGTAGGGAGAGAGCAGAACTCTACACTCCTTCCTCTGGCCTGCCCGTCACCACCACCTCCAGACTCACTTCAGGGACCTTATTCTTTTTTTCTTTTTTTTTTTTTTTTAAGATTTTATTTATTTATTTGACAGAGACACAGCGAGAGAGGGAACACAAGCAGGGGGAGTGGGAGAGGGAGAAGCAGGCTTGGCGCTGAACAGGGAGCCTGATGCGGGGCTCGATCCCAGAACCCTGGGACCATGACTTGATCTGAAATCAAACACTTAATGACTAAGCCACTCAGGCATCCCAGGGACCTTCTCCTTATCACCCAAAGGGATGGTTCGTGTGTCCACAGCCCACCGGAGCACCTACTGTGTGCCTCCTCTGTCTCAGTCATGGCTGCAGGGCTCACCGGGAAGTCTCTGGGACTGAAGCCGCACCCCTAGTCAGCCTAGCCCCAACAGGTTCTGACTCCTGAGGACCTTGGTCCGGGGCCCAGAGGGCAATTGCCCTCCCCCTCCCCACGGATTGCCAGGCTCCTCGATCACTCTCACAATCGCTGAGGGGAAACTGAGGCCCACAGCATGCCCCTATCCTTGTCCTCTCCTGAAGTACCCCCGTTCCTGTCCTCTAGTCCTGGGTATCCCAGCTTCTTCCACCCGCCCTTCACTGTGGTCTTCCCACACCATCCTTAACCACAGGATACATGTTCTCCACTCTTTCCTCGGTGCACCCCACTCCTGCCCAGAGGAGAGGAGGTACCTGGAGAGTTGGGTAGTTGGAACCAGGAGGAAACTCCAAGTCCTCTTTGCTAGCCGCCCCCCACCCCATCTCAGGGCCCCCATTCTGAGGGCAGAGCTGGGTTTGTGGGAAGGACTGGGCTATAGCTACCAGACCTAATCTTCATCGGATTCCCCTGGGAGCCATGTCCCAGACCACTGATCTCCACTTCCCTCCTTGACACTAGGCTATCTCAAGTATCCCCAGCCTTTCTGCAGCTGCCTCTCTGAGTACCCCCCAAATCAATGCTTCCCAGCCAAGGACACCTGTACCTTAGCCTGAGAGGGTCTTACGACTTGGGATGGCCCAAAGATGAGATCTTGGGCAACAACCCAGCACTCTGGGTCAACAGAGAGCCTCAGAAAGACCCCATTTCCCAGCCAGGGGTCTGGTTGGGCCCAGGCTAGGCTATGGGGGCCCCATCCCTTCGACAGGGTCAAGCAGGGCCTGCTGGGGCCCATTCTCTGGGTAACATTGGTGTTTCTTGCTGCAATTTTACTCACTCTGAAAAGGGACCCAGTCCTGGACTGTTAGCTTCCGCAGGTCTTAGGCTCTGTAGCCTTGTGGACACAAGGTGGTCCAGGCTGGGCCCCCATTTTCCTGGGGCTTTCAGTTGGGGAAGGGGGCCTGGAGGAGGAAATAAGGGCTGAGCTGTTGGGGGCCCAAGGCATGAGAGCCCCCCCCAGCCAGAGTTGGAAGAAATTCTGATTGTTGGGGTACCTGGCTGGCTCAGTCAGTAGAGCATACAACTCAGGGTCATGAGTTCAAATCCCACATTGGGGGTACAGTTTACTTAAATAAATAAGAATTTTTTCTTTTTCTTTTTAATAAATAAGAAATTCTGATTGCTGAATTCTCCTGAGCACAACTCTCCTCATCTGCTCTCCTGCACCCAGTACTTTCTCACAGTGGGGCTTATTGTGGGGGATACCTAGGGACTCCCAGCACTCCTGGGAGGCACCAGTGTCCACTCCCTCAGTCCCTTGTTGATCAAGGGCACCGCACCCTGCCCCACAACCGCCAGATGGGACTGCATATCCTGTGGGTTCAGGGCTCTACAGGACTCACCTGTACCCCGATGTTCTCCCCACAGAATTCCAGAGGGATGCTTTTATATCTTACCATGACAGGAACCCCTCACCCTCGACCAGGCCAGACCTGGGGCAGAGATACCACTTGGCATATGGGGAGAACAGGGCCCTGGAACTGTCTCATTGGAAGTCAAAGGCAGAACCAACGGAGCCTGGTTTGTCTGCCAAAGGACTCAGACAGAGGGGTCTTCCTCTTAGTGTCTGGAAGGTCCCAACGGCCTGGCCAGGTGGGTCCTTAGGTCAATGCAGGACCCCTTAGCACACCTCGTACCGTGTTGTTCTCAAGGCCTTGCCCAGCCCACTCTTCCACTGGCAATGTCTTTTTTGTCTCCCTGGAGAGGTTGTCCTAATCCTTCTGGCCTGGTTCAAATATGTCTTTCCAAAAAAGCTTTCCCTGTTTGTCCAGCTGGTCTGTCTTCTAAGCTTCTAGGGCAGAGCCTTCCTCTCTCTGCTCGTGTCTTGGTCAAATGTCATTCATTCATTCATTCTGCAGACATGTCTGCCCAAGCCTGTGCCAAGTACGAGGCCACAGAGGCTGATATCTCCACACATCTCATCTGCATTCTGGGCCATGAACTCTCCAGAGGGTCTGGTAGGATCTTCCTTGGGCTAAGGATGTGGAGCTGGTTCTGGGGGAAAAGGGGCCGGATGGCTTCTGAGCTTCCACTCACCAGGTGAGGAAGTCACCAAATTCCCGTCCCCTACGCTGATTCTCTACTCCAATTTGGCCTGAAATTTCAACAAAATTGCCTCCAAGGACCGGTAAGCGAGGCTTCTAGGCCTGGGGCTGAGGGGTGGAGGTTACCTCAGGAGACCTGGACAGCACCATGTTGGGGATTCAAGTTCCTGCAAGGCCCAGGCCCCACCCAGACCCTGCACCTTGGAAAGGCCCCAGGAGGGCGGGGAGATGGGCTCCAGGCAGGGAAGGCCTGGCATCGAGGGCAGCCTGGGTTCCCCAGAAGTGTGGAGACCAGTGTGCCGCCTGGGCTGTGGCCTCGCAGTGCGTGTGGCCCCAAGAGTTTCTGGGGAGGTGGGAACACAGCGGATGTGGTCAGGACTGTCAGGCTCTGATTTCACTGTGCCTCATCCGACTTGCCCAAATATCAGGGCCAAAAAGCCTGGGGTGTAATATGTGTACACACACCCGCATGCATGGGAAGATGGCCATTGCCCCCTCCCCCGACAAGAACCCCTGAGCTCCAAGCCCTGCTGTATGCCTGCGGCTCTCAATGGCCCAAGTGCACTTACTCACCCTTTCTCTGGGACAGGAGAGCAAGTCCCCTCCCCTGCCACCTCCCCCTGCCACCCTGTCTACCCAGGTGCTGGGAGGGGGAGAGGGGGAAACCAGCTACCAAGAGCAGATTGCTGGCAACATCTAATACGTAGGACACACTCTGCTTGTGTCATCTTTGTTGTGACTCACTGTATCTCCCCAGTGGGTGACAGTGGGTAACAGAGAGAGCCAGGGGCCATCACCGGGGGCATAAGGGCTAACCAAATGGCTCTGCGGGAGAGTGGGGAGGTGTTTGCCTTTTCATCCAGCAGAAGGGTCTGCTAAGGGCACCTTAACCCCAAGTCCTGCCCCCACCCCTGCTTGTCAAGCATCTGGGACCCGCCTGGGAGTTCCCACACTTCGCCCCCACTGGAGGCTTCACCACAAAGGTGACCTCACAGTCCTCCCTGGGAGAGGACCTGCGTGCAGGTTGTCATGGGAGTGCAGGGCCGGCTGAGCAGCCGCCTGGAACTCCCAGGCCCCACACCCGCCTCCCTCCTCAAACAGGCCTGCACCAGCTTTGCCTCAACCCCAGCCTTCAGCCCACAGTTCCTCCAAACATTTACGGACCAGGAGCTGTGGGAGTTGGGCAAGGTCAGCGGGGGTCTACTGGTGGACGTGTGGAAGGTCTCTCGAGGGCTGGGAAGGTGACTCTGGGAAGGCTGTGAGGAAGAAAAGACACAGCCACTGACCTTCTCAGAACCAATGAAAGGAGCGCCTGGGCAGCTCAGTCGGTCAAGTGTCTGCCTTCAGCTCGGAGGAGGGGGTGTCCTGGGATCGAGTCCCATGTCCAGCTCCAGGCTCAGCAAGAAACCTGCTTCTCTCTCTCCCTCTGCCCCGCCCCCGGCTCAAGTGTGAGTGCATTCTCTCTCTCTCAAATAAATACATAAAATCTTAAAAAAAAAAAAAGAACCAATTAGAAATCTCACAACTTGGGATGCCTGGGTGACTCAATGGATTAAGCCTCTGCCTTTGGCTCAGGTCATGATCTCAGGGTCCTGGGATCGAGCCCCGCATCGGGCTCTTTGCTCAGCTGGGAAGCCTGCTTCCCCCTCCGTCTCTGCCTGCCTCTCTGCCTACTTGTGATCTCTCTCTCTATCAAATAAACAAATAAAATTTTTTAAAAAATTAAAAAAAAAAAGAAAGAAATCTCACAACTTGGAGGATGAAGGAGCAACGTTGCCAAGAGCCTGGAGGTGTGACCCGTCAAGGTATGTTGTAGAGGTCTGATAGAGGAGCTGTCTATCAGGCTTCGCAGGCCAGAATCTACTAGAGATGGGCATGGGGCAGGGCTGGGGGTCAGGGGCTGCAGCAGTGACCCATGAGCTCCATTTTTTTTTTTTTTTTAAAGATTTTATTTATTTATTTGACAGAGAGAGATCACAAGTAGGCAGAGAGAGAGAGAGGAGAAAGCAGGCTTCCTGCTGAGCAGAGAGCCCGATGTGGGACTCGATCCCAGGACCCTGAGATCATGACCTGAGCTGAAGGCAGCGGCTTAACCCACTGAGCCACCCAGGCGCCCCCATGAGCTCCATTTTGACCAACGCTTACAAGAGCCAGGAGGAGACTGGGGCTGAGTTCAGCAAAGACGCAGAGGGAGGGGTGATGTGGGCCCTGGAGCAGTCCTTGGGGAAGCCCCAGCCAGATGAAGAGGCCAAGTGAGAGGACATCTGGCCCCAGGGACCTGGCAAACTAGTCAGAAGGGGAAGCAGAGGAACGAGGCGAAGCACAGGGACAAGGCCATCCTAATGCACAGGCTGGGGGAAGGGGCTCCTGGAGACCTCCAGCCTGCAGCGCCTTTGCTGCCTCTGAACACAGTCTACTGCCAGACTATGTCATCTTCCCCAGAGGGATAGTTCACTTCTTCTGGAGAACCAGTTGCTTTCCTGAGCGTGAGGTCTTGGGAGGGTCTTGGGACATCTAGGAGGGCACAAGGCAGTAGGATGTGTCCCTCACATACCTCTCCCCTCCCGCAGCCCCCTAGTGTCCTCCTCTACACACCTGCCTGCCATCCAAGCCCCGCCCCCCGCGATGACCCTCGGGCTGGGGCGGGGCCCACCTGCTTCTAGGGCCCCCTGGGCGGCTACTCAGAGACACTATCCCAGCACCGTTGTTCACAAATGGTGAAAACTGAGGCCCAGAGGAGAGGACCTTACCCAGCTTCAGCCCTCTGTCGTCTCCATGGGCCTTCCTCCGTGGCCCCCGGAAATGAGAAACCCTGGTGCAAAGAGTGGGCTCAGACCACCCAGTGGCTGGGAGGTGCCTCCAGCAGTCTCAGCCCTGCCTTCCAGAGCCCCAAAACCACTCCATTCTACTTACTCCGAACGTCCACCCCGCCCGGGCTTTGGCTTAGCTGAGCTTCTTCATGCCGCTGGGGTGCTGCCTGCTTTTCCCTCTGAAGAACCCCCCCCCCCCCCCGTCCACTGGCCTGCTTCCCATGAGCTAAGGAAGGGCCCAACACCAGTCCCTGACCACCCCTCTCCACCAGCCCCGCCTGGGGACTCCCTGTCTCCGGGGTTGGGGCTCCTCTGAGGCCTTCTCCAGGATGACCTGCTGAACCAGGTCAGGGAGAGGCGGGGAGGGCTGGGGAGAGAGGACCAAACGGGATTGCAGGGCAGGGGCCCTCAGAAGATGCTCCACTTGTCTCCCCAGGGCTTGTCTGCGTTCTGGGAGTCATGAGAGTCTCCTGGCCGCCCTGCCCCCACCAGGTGTGGGGCTTCCGGCTGCTGAGAGGTCCCTTTGTCCCTTATCTTCTCTGCCTTGGTGGCTGTATCCAGATAAGCATCCTACCGGGGACTGAAATTCCAGCCTGGCTGCCCTGTCTTCCACCTGGGGGTCTGGGACCTGCCAGCTGCACTTTTTCCCCAGGACCCACCCAGAGTCTCCAACCCACTTAGAATCCCCTCCAGCTGCACATTTTCCCCCGGACTCCCTCTCCCGCCCGTACAGTTGGACCTGAACCCCCACCGCCCTGTTGGCCAAGCATACTCGTGCCTCACAAACAGAGCCCCAGGCGCGTGCACACACATAACCTCCTCAGACCCTCCCCATTTTGTTGACAGTGGGCCACTCTGAGGCCCCTCCCCTCCCCTCGTTTCCACCCCAACTAACTGGGGGTGGGGAGCTGGGCCCTGTGGCCCCTGACCTACCAGTGGGAGCCCAAAGCTGCTGAGCTGACCCCTGTGTGATCCCACCCCCCACCCAGGCAACCTCCAGACGCACACATCCCCGAACTTCCTGGACCACCCCTCTCAGGGACTCTGTCTCCATCTCCTAGCCCAGTTCAGCCTCCTTCTTCCCCATCACCCCCCTCCCCCCTCATTAAGCCTCCTAAACCCGCCAGCTCCCTGAAGCAGGAAATTGCATTCTGCCAAGATTAAATGGACTTGAACGCCCTGCCTCTGCCCGCAAGGGAGGGGAGCTGAAAGGAGCCAAGTTTGCTGAGGGGGGGCGGGCCTGGGACACCGAATCCCAGGTTGGGGAGGAGGGTTCCAGAAGGGTGGGGTATTTCTGGATGGGGTGGGGGCTTCCTCAGGGGCGGAGGGGAGAGGGCGGAGACTGTGGGGAGGCAGGGGGCAGGAGGGACGGCCTCCCCCTCTCTGAGGGCCTGGAATGAGACACAGGGAGAGGAAGCCACCCTGTGGGGGTGGGGGTATTCTGATTAGGTAGGGGGGAGGGGTGGGGAGTAGAAAGTGGGGAGAGGGGAGGGGAAGGGGCGGGAGGAACGGTGATTGGGAGGTGAGAGGGGACGCCTGTCAGATTGAGAGCCGACCTACAGGAAATGGGAAATGAACTTCGAGGGTTGCATGGACTGCTTTTTTGGAGTCCCCAGAGGAAGGGGGTGGCACACATCACACTCCCCACTGGCCCGAGGTCTCCTGGCAAGGGCACAGTCAGGTGGGTGAGAATCCTTACGTGCCCTTGGGCCCTTGCCCAGCCCAGGTTACCCAGAGCCCCAGCCCTGCACTATGTGGAAGACCCCACCAGGAGACAGCAGGACAGTCCCTCCTGGGCAAAGATGCATTAAAGGTCATTACACCTCAACTCTCCAGCCCCAGGCAGCCAGCACCTCAGGCTCCATACCCTATAGTTGGGGGGATTATCATCTGCCCACCCCACTCTGAGGCCCCCAGATGCTGCTCCTTCTCCCCAGGCCACAGGGCTGCCTACAGGCCCCAACCAGATGTAAGGGGAATGGGGGAGGGGTCGTACCAGCCTCTCCATTTCCCAGATGGGCAGGGACAGGGACAGCTGCGCTGAGTGTGGACCTCAGAGGGGTCCTTCCTGCCCCAGGGCCCAGCCCTCTGAGTCTGGGTCACCCCTTCAGAGCCTGGCAAGTCCACGTGCACTGAAGGAGCAGGAAGAACAGGGTGTCCAAACCCCGTATGATCCCTGGGAGCAACCTGCTAGAGGCTGGACTACAGGCAGCAGTGCTTACCAAGCATCCTCGGTGTGTTAGCCTGTCCTTTGTCCCGGGGCCGTGGTGCGCACTGGAAAGGCCGGCCCGCTCTATCGGCACCATGGCCTGGAGTGGAGGGCTATGGCATGAGTCCTCCAGGAGGGAAGTAGAGGTCACTCTGTGCCAGGCAGAGAATTCAGGTCACCTGAGGAGGGCCTGAGAGAGCTCGGCCTGGCTGAACACGAGCAGGCAGTGTGTCAGCCATGGGACTGAGGGGATGGAGGTCCATGCGGGTATGGGGCAAGCCTGGGCCGTGGGCAGTGGTAGGAACTCATCTGAGCTCCGGAGCCGAGCTTGGTGGGTTGTGTCCCTCCTACCACCCCCGCCCCTGCTCCCAGGGCTGTTTGTTCAGATGTTGGTGCCCATTTCAGGCAACCTGAGCTGGACAGATGGTTTCCCTGGAGGGAGGCTGGCTCTGTTCTTGCTGCTGGTGGAAATAGGCTTCACCTGTCCAGATGTGGTACAGCCCATCCCATGTCCACGGGAGGGAGATGGGTATGTGCCTGGCAAGGGTGTCAAGGCTCACCCTGGCAGGCCCCGTGCTGGGCCTGCTGGGAAGGAACGCAGCTGAGTCCAGATCAAGCCAGGGTGGCCAGTACCTCCCACAGTCTGCTCCCCAGTGTCCCTGGGCCTCTTCCTGGCTGGGTCCTTAGTCTCCAGTCAGATCAGGGGAGTCACCTGCCAGTGAGATCAGAGGGGTCCTGTCAGGTAACTGACAGGCAGTGCCCTAAGTCCCTGTCACTGGCTTGTCCCAGCTCCGTGCCCCCAAGCTATCTGTTGTGGACACACGGTGCCCCCCACCCTCCCCTTGCCACCTCCCTCTTTTCCTCCTCCCCGGAGACTTCTCTCAGGGAAGGCCCATCAAGGCAGCTCCAGCCCTGAGGGTTACTGCCTGGGATCTGACACGCCTCCCGCCTCCCGCTCCTGGCTGCAGACCAGAGACCCTCGGGCAGGCCAGCTCAGCTCAGGCACCTCTCCTCAAAGAAGACACCTTAGTCCCCTACCTTGGCTTCCCATGGCTCCCAGGGGCCTCATCACCGGGCGAACCGCTCTGTATCTGCTTTGTCCCCGTTGCCAGTGGGACTTTGAGCTCTGGAAGGATGGAGACCACGTCGGTCTCAGTCATACATTGTCCCTGGGTCCTGGCCGCACTGGGTAACAGCTCAGTCAGCTGATGGATTGGCCGCAGGTACAGTGGATTTCTAAGACTTTAAGGCAAAAGTCATTCATTGCCTAGAATATGAACAGCCTGCATGGCCCTCTCTTTCTCAGCCCCTGGGGTGGGGGTTGGGGAGTGTGTGGGGAGGAGTGTGGGCTTTAGCCCGAAATGTTTTCTGCCTGCCCAGAGGAAGGGCCTAGGACAAAGGAAATAAATGTCATGCCCTTGGACCCCAGAGAAGCCAAGGATGGGCTGTCAGAGTCTTAGGGAGAGGGCGGGCTGTCAGGGTCAGGGGGCATGGGTGCTTCCTGCAGGGACTTCATGGGTGGCACTGGGGTCAGGTGGGTGAGAAGGGAGGGCTTCCTAAGCTTCCAATCTCCAGTTCGCTTCTCTAGCTGTGGGGTCGAGTCTCAATGATACCCAGTGCCCCCCATGCTGCCAGCTCTGATCTACTCCCTGCTCCATGGCTGGGTCACCAAACAGCTGACAAGACCATTTGTTTCCTCCATTCCTTAGCAACCAGCCTTCCACCCCCTCCTATAGACAGACAGCCTCCGCGCCCCGCAGGCAAACTGGACTCTCCCCTTGCCCAACCACGAGGCCTGTTCAAGCACACTGTCCCACTGACCAGCCCCCCCCCCCCCCCCCCCCCCGCCCCCCCGCCTCTGGCCCCCCACCCCCCGGCCCCCCCCCCCCCCCCCGCCTGTCCTGGCAATCTGAGGACGTGTCCCCGTTCCAGGGTCCCTGCCGCTCACTCTGTGCCCTTGGTTAGGAGCCACTGTCCCTTCCGCCATCATCTGGCTCCCAGGGCTCTGCGGCTCAGGAGCTGTGGGATTCCAGACAAGCCTCTGGCTCTCTCTCTGGATCTTTGGGGTCTCCCCGCTCTAGAGCAGGACGCCTCCCCCTTGGCTGGCAGGTGGCCTGTAGGAGAACCAGGGCATGTGTTCTGGGTTTGGGCTAGCATACCCCCCAGGCTATAGATAGTTGCTGGCATTTCCCCAGCTTGTCTCTTAAATGCTCTCTGGGGACACCAGCTTCTGGGCCCTGATTCCTTGGTCCTGGAACCCCAGGGACCCCTCTCCACTGAGGCAGAGGAATTTGGGATTTCTTAGTGTCCGGGGATCAGGCTGGTCCAGGGATCCCAGCAGCACAATGTGAGGCCTGCTCCCTGCAGGACGTGTGCTCATGGGGTATGGGAGACAGGGTGTTGGCTCTGACCCCAGAGAAGAGAAGGTGTCAAGAGTCTCCATGGCACCCAGAATCTAGGCCATCGGGCATCCCAGGATGAAGTGGTCTCTCTCTGTTCCCATCCGACTGACACTTGTCCTGCCCTAGCAGAAGGCTCGCATCAGCCTTGTCTTGCCCTACTGGTGCCCCCTTCTCTTGTACCCTCTGACCCCGCCCGGGTGGGCCTCCAGTGCTGTATGAGTCCGCCAGGGCCAACAGACCTCCCTGGAGGGTCTGCCCAGCTGGACATTGCTCCAACCAATGTCAAACTGCCCTCAGTGAGGCCCACCCACCCGCCACCTGCTGCTCCCGTGAGTGGTCCTGCTTCCCAGTGCTTCAGCCTCGGGCTCTCAAGTGTGGAGACCCAGGACACCCCTGGCGGAGCCAGAGTCTGGTTCAGAGCCACAGAGTGCTGGTGGGAGAGAAGAGGTCTGTCCTTCCCTGGGCTCCAGAGCCCCGGGAAAGTTTGTGGCCCTTGAGAAGAGGTGAATGGGAGATTTGCAGGGAGACTCAAGGGTGCCTGGAGAAAGGTTCAGGGACCAGGGTGTTCCCACCTGCCACACCCCCACGCTCACCTAGGGCTTGGTCTGGTCTCCTTCCTCACCAGCCTAGCCTGCGGCCTTTGGGGTCTGGGAGCCTGGGAGGAGCAAGGCTTAAAGAAACTTTGGGCAGGTGGAGCAGGGGCGGTGGGTGGGCACAACCTTCTCCCATTGTCTCCCTCCCAACCCCGCTTACTCCTCCCCCAGCCCTCCTCCCAGCTGGCAGGAGAACAGAAAAGAGGTAACCATGCCTGCCACAGTGAGCCCCGTGGCTTTGTCTGGGCCAGCGGAGCCTCCAAGGCTGGTGGGAATAATAACTAATGGAAAGTGTCAAATACAGACTTCATTGTCCTGCACATGGGGGCCACAGATCCAGGTGTTTGGGCACTTGTGGATCCATTGAGCGTCTTGTGGGTCCTCGGTGGGAAGGGCAGCAGGAGACCCTCCCTCAGGTGGAGTGGACTAGGGCTGGAGCTTTTTTTTTTTTGAAGAGTTTTTTTTTTTTTTTTTAAGATTTTATTTATTTATTTGACAGACATCACAAGTAGGCAGAGAGGCAGGCAGAGAGGAAGGGAAGCAGGCTCCCTGCTGAGCAGAGAGAGCCCAATGCGGGGCTCCATTCCAGAACCCTGGGATCATGACTAGAGCTGAAGGCAGAGGCCTTAACCCACTGAGCCACCCAGGTGCCCCTTCAAAGAGATATTTTATTTTTATTGTTTTTAAAAGATTTTATATATTTGACAGATAGAGATCAAAAGTAGGCAGAGAAGCAGGCAGAGAGAGGGGGAAGCAGACTCCCTGATGAGCAGAGAGCCCGATCTGGGCCTCGAACCCAGGCCCCTGAGACCGTGACATGAGCAGAAGGCAGCGGCTTAACCCACTGAGCCACCCAGGCGCCTTCTTTAAGATTTTTAAACTTTATTTCTAAGTGATCTCTACACCCAACATGGGGCTCAAATCCACAGCCCCAAGATCAAGAGTCCTATCCTCTACAGACTGAGCTAGCCAGGCATTCCTGGGACTGCTGTTTGATAAAGAAGATTGAGGGGGCGCCTGGGTCACTCAGTTGGTTAAGCGACCATCTTTGGCTCAGGTCAAAGTCCTGGGATCGAGAGCCCTGCATCTGGCTCCTTGCTTGGCGGGGAGTCTGCTTCTCCCTCTGACCCCCCACCTTCTCATGCTCTCTCTCTCTCTCTCATTTTCTCTTTATCAAATAAACAAAATCTTTTTTTTTTCTTTAAGATTTTATTTATTTATTTGACAGAGAGAGAGAGAGAGAGATCACAAGTAGGCAGAGAGGCAGGCGGTGCGGGGTGAGGGGGGAAACGGGTCAGGAAGCAGACTGCCTGCTGAGCAGAGAGCCCGATTCAGGGCCCAATCCCAGGACCCTGAGATCATGACCCAAGCCAAAGGCAGAGGCTCAACCCACTGAGCCACCCAGGTGCCCCAACAAAATCTTTTAAAAGAAAGAAAGAAAAGGGGCGCCTGGGTGGCTCAGTGGGTTAAAGCCTCTGCCTTTGGCTATAGTCATGGTCCCAGGGTCCTGAGATCGAGCCTCAAACTGGGCTGCAGGCTCTGGGCTCCCTGCTCATGGGGAGTCTGCTTCAGACTCTCCTTCTCCCTCGGCCTCTCCCTCCTGCGCTCTCTTTCTCTAAAATAAATAATAAATAAACCTTAAAAAAAAATAACAAAGGAGATTGGGATGGGCAATTCTTTTTTTTTTTTTTTTTTTTTTTTGACACAGAGAGATCACAAGTAGGCAGAGAGGCAAGGCAGGCAGAGAGAGAGAGGAGGAAGCAGGCTCCCTGCCGAGCAGAGAGCCCGATGCGGGACTCGATCCCAGGACCCTGAGATCATGACCCGAGCCGAAGGCAGCGGCCTAACCCACTGAGCCACCCAGGCGCCCGGGATGGGCAATTCTTACCCAAACAAAATCTTGTCTCTGGGAGTTTCCTGTCTTGGGTGAAGGAGAAGCGGGAGTGGGCAGGGCCTCATGCAGCCTGGGCCTCAATCTGGGTTTTTTTTTGTAGCCCCACCAAAGTCAGGCTGCCCATTTGTGCCCCCAGGAGGGGTTGCTGTCCCAAGGGACAGGGAAGCTGGAAGTGACTTCCCTTCTGCCTTGACACCACCACCGACCATGGCCCTGCGGTCCCTGGCTTTGAGAACCAAGCCCATGGCCACTGGGGTCACACAGATACTTTGTGTCCATCCTGGGGGGGAAGGTGCCCCCAAGCGGATTGATGGCATAGGAGAACCGGCCTAGGGACAGAACAGGGGAGGTGAGGGGCACCCCTGCTACAGGGCTCTCCCCAACTTCTTCCTCTTTGAAAACTCTTCTTTTGGGGGGTCCATCTATGATAGCACAAGTCTACTACAGACACAAAGTGTCAAAAGGTTACCTGTGGATGGGTCGAAGTCAGGCAGTGCCTGGCGCTGGAGTCCCATTATCCCCTAGATCCAATGTACTCTGCCCAGGGGGTACCACCTGTCCATCCTGGACTCTCAGCATCTCTCCTCCTAGCCAGGAGGCAAGCAGGGGCAGGGAGGGGATGTGGGGCTTCATGAATTTACAATGACTAGACTAATGAGGCAGGTGCCTAGGGAGAGAGTTTCCTAGTAGAGAGGGGGAGGGACAGGTACTAGACAGTGTCAGCATTGCCTTTTTGCCATCCTTCTAGAACACCCTCTGCCCAAATCTGGCCCAGGGTTCCACTAAGCTAAGCTCCTTAGCACCAGGATACAGCATAAACAACATCTGTCCCCTATTGTCCTGGGGTTTAGGCCCTGGGGCCCTGAGATCCTCAGAGACAGGGGTCTGCGAGGGTCTCTGCTGACAGGGCTGCCCCCTCACGCAGGCCTGCCCAGCCATGCACAGCCTTCTTCTTCTCACCACAGACCTGGGCCTGGAGAAGAAATGGGGAAGAGGCTGCCCTGTTCTCCAGGGTCTAGTCTGGGTGGAGCAGTCGGGGAGGAATGAGGCCTGAGTCTTCTCAGCAGCCCCTCTGACCCTCTACCTCTGGCTCCTGGCTGTAGCACCACCCCCCAACCCAACCTTCTAAGATCCAGAGAAGAAAAAAGAAGAATGAGGTGTCTGAGGATGAGGATTGAGGGGTGGAAATTACCTCAACTGAATTTTAAAAACCCCTGGCTGGTTGCCATGGTAACAGAAAGGTGCATCCCATTGCCATGGCAACAGGCAAACACCGAGGTCTGCTGCTGGGATTGGGGATTTGGGATGTGGCCGGAGGGGGTGGGTGGAGGAGGCTGGGTTTGAGCTAGAGCAGAGGGGGCCACTATCCATCCTGGGATCACTCAGTCCCAACATTCCAGGGGCCAGAAGGCCAGGTGTGGGGGCAGAGGAGAACCGGGTCGTTGGGAGAAATACCCTAGCCCCCACCGCCCACCCCTATCTCACAGGTCTCCACCCTAGGAGCCCTGAGTGGAACTCTGAGTCCCTTTAACTGGGCTCCAAACTGGGCAGACTGGGATTTGGAGACCATCCAAGTCGGCTCCTGACCTCAGGGAGTGGCAGTCTGGGAGTCACCATTATAATCATTGGTCTGAGAAAGAGAAGCGCACAGCCAGGAATCTGCTCTCTCAGGCCTGAAGGACCCTGTGTGACACCTGAGGACAGTTACGCATGCCTGGGTGGTTGTCACTGTGCTCTCCTGGAGTATGCCTGCAGACCCTGGAAGATGGCTCCTCAAGGTGGCCATCCTGTCCTTCAAGAGCCACAGCCCCTGGGACTCTAGCCACGTCACTGGGACCCTGGTTGAGTGTGAAGGTCGAGGGACAGGCAGAAAGGCTCCTGTTCCATCACTACTGGGGACACTCTCGGAAGCCCAGGACAGCCTGGGAGCCAGACGCACAGGTCACATTCAACAGGTCCTGGTGGAGACTCAGGGCTGACTTGGACAGCCACTGACCACTCCCCCCGACCCCCGGCTCCGGGACTGACCCTCTCACACTCACAGGCTCCACACAAGGGGCTGGGCATTCAGGCTCACTGGCCCCAAGGCCCAACAGCCTACAGCCAAGGCTGTCTCTGGGGATCCCAGTAACTCCAGAAGATGCTTGTTAGGCACACACCTGGGAGCTCCTGGAGTCTCAGGCTTTTCCATTAATGCATTAGTGTAGCCAAGGTTCAGAGATGATGTGGGCTGCCCGTGGCCTTGGAGATGTGGCTCCTTGCGCAGGCGTGGCCCTGTGAGCTTCGGGTCAGCAAAGGCCGAGGCCGGCCGGGGTGGCGGCGGGGGCGGGGTGGTTTACCTTTCCAGTCTGCTAGCCTCAGACAGGATTTTTCCAATCTAGATTCCCAGACCCTTCCACAGAAAGTGTGCCCTGGGCATAAAAGTGTTGAGAAGACACGAGAGCATCAGGGAGGCTAGGAACACCCCCACTGGGGTGGGTAGAGAATGGAGGGGAAAAGCAGCCCTTGGGCAGGTTAGAGGTCTCCTGACTCTGGAGAAGTAGGAAAGAACCCCAGGCACTCTGATGCCTCCTGCCCTCCCTCAATGGCCTTGGCTGGCTCTTCCGGGAGGGAGGCTGGTTAGCAGTGGTGAGAGAGCTCTTCCCCGGAGCTCTGGGAGGGGAGATCCAGCCCAGCGTGGCCCCGGTGGGATTCTGCCTCCCCACTGGTCCAAGTTGCTCTAGGTTAACAAATTTCACTTGTATGGCAATAGCAATTCTGCTCAGCACAGAAAAACCTCCTGGTGAAGGCCTCATGTACCCCAGCTTGGCCAGGCTTGGCTCAGAGGGAGCATTTATCACTGGGGGCAAAGGTAGGTCTGAAGCGTGGCTGGAGTTAAGGCTGATGGGGTGGGGGTACACCCAGGCCACGCCTCTCATGCACACCCCTGGGTACGCACAGGGATGGGACAGATGGCCCAGCGGAGCCGGCCTGCGGGGACTCAGGACCACCTGACACTTGCCTCAAGGTGGCCGAGCCCTTTTCAGAGCAGGGACCCTCACACTGCCACCAGCTGAGCCTGCATCAGTCTCCATCCCTCCCCCCTCCCCGCCCACACCATGCCAAGTAGGCGCAGCCGCCACTGCCCCAGGCTGGTATTTGAGGCCTGGAGCACCTGGGGCCATGCTTAAGAGGCCAAGCCAGGAGCGAAGGACCCCAGCCTGGGCTAGTCCACCTCGGCCTCTGGCTCCCAGCCAAAGGAGCCTGACCTTTCCATCAGGGAGCTCACCAGGTGACACCCACGCTCCCAGCACTAATAAGCCAGAAGGACAAAGATCTGGGGCCCGTTAGGCAGGACCCAGACACTGAGAAAGGTGGGGACTCCTCCCCCAGGCCTCCTCAGACAGCCCGCATCCCCCCCCCCCCCCCCCCCCGCACTTCATCATCAGGGTTTCACCCAGCTTGGCAGAACCAAGTAGGCCGCCTTGTGAGATTGCGCTCTAAGGGCTGGCTTAGAATCCATGCATGACCCCATGGATCACCTGGGCCCCACCCCCTGGGTCAGGAATGCTCAGGGTCTCATTGGCCTCACCATTAGCGATGTTCTTTTTAATTTTGGGGCTGCTTTGGATACCTGAACTAAGGATTGACCCCTAATGTGGCATCTCCCTGCCCCTGGGTACAGTTGTGGACAGGGTAGCATCCTGTCCAGACTAGAGCAGGAAATCAGTGTGTCTCAAGGACAGCGTGTACCCATGTCCCTGTAGGAGGCCTGGCGGGATTGGGGGGGGGGATCGCCTTGGCTTGTGTGGCACCTGGAGGAAGCTTCCTTACTCACTTCTGAATCCTGGGCGAGGTCCCATCTCAGCCCCCTCACTGGCCTAGGAAGCCTACCGTTCAGGCTTGCCCCTGCCCTGAGCCTGGAGGCCCAGCTCTGCCCCCACAAACTCAAGTTTTGACCCTGCCTCCCCCTGTGGTTCCTAGGACAAAGGTTTGGGCTGGGACCTGGCAGATACTGCTTATCTTGTCATAAATATTTATCAGGCTCTAGGGGCCAGAGCCTGCAGCTGGCTGGGAAAACGGGGGAGGGGGGGGGGGGGGGGGGGGGGGGTGGGGGCAGATGCTTCAGAAGGATCTCAAAGCTTTCCTAATGAGGGTACCATGAGGAGAGTGTGCCACCTGGGCCTTGGAATCCTTGGGGACGGGGAGGACAGATGGACAGCGGGACAGTCAGGGGGACCCTGGGGGGACTTGGGCATGCTCCAGCAACCAGACCTCCCCATGCACCCCAGGAATGTTGGGGAGGAGGAGTCAGAAGAGGCCAAATCTTGGGAAGACATGGCAGGCTCCTCCCTGGACTGTCCTCTCACAGAGTGTTCTTGGGAACCGTGCTCCCCACGATCAGCCCCCAGACTGCGTGCTCTTGCCCTCACAATCCTCCCCACAATCCTCCCAGAGCTGTGCTTCCCACATCGCATCCTTTGAAGCTGTGCTCCCACCAATATCCTCCTCCCAGATTTGTGCTCCTACAGATTCTTCTCCCTCCAGAGCTCTGCTGCCTGAACTGCCCACCCCTCAGGAGCTGTGCCCCACACAAACCTCGCCTGACCATCTCCTCTGACCTCATGCCTACCTCCTAGAACTGAGTCTTTGCAGAGCTGGGACCCCAAAAGGGGTTACTCCCTGCCACCCTCCAGAGCTGTGCTCTTCACATATTCAGGAACCACCCCCCACCTCCCCCACCCCCCATCATGAGCCCCTCTCCTGGCCAAGTGGGACTCTGACCACAGGGGCCCTGGTAAGTGGAGCAGACTTGCCATCCCCGGGGTGGAGGTCCCAGCTTGCCGGTGCTCCTAGCAGCCAGCCGACCCCCGCCTCCCTCATTGGCATGCTAGTGGGACCCACAGGTGGAATCAAAGCCCTCTGCTCGGAGCTGGAGCCTGAGCCCGCCTAGCTGCACAGCAGGGAGCTGGGAGCCTTTGTCTCCCCAGCCCTGGGGGTGTAGGGAGCCCGGGGCAGAGAGGGCACATTCTGGGGCCCAGAGTCTTCTCACTGCCACCGCCGGCAGGCAGGCACAGCTGCAGATAAGGGGGGCAGCCTGAGCCAGTGAGCACCCCCAGTAGATAATGAGGGGCTGGGGGGAAGGGACAGCCTCAGGCACAGCCTTGGGGGGGGAAGGCTGCTTCCCAAAGCCCAGAGCGCTCATTAGTGGAAGCCTGGGAGGGGAGGCAGCTAAGTGGGTCAGTCTCCCTCCCCCAGCCCGCCTGACAGGTGTGGGTGGGAGGGAGGACTGCCAGCCTATTGTCCCCCATTAAAGTCGGTCCCCCTCTGAATCCCTCCTCCCCAAAGAAGCCCCAGCCTTCAAGCCGCTACCCCCTTGAAACCCCCTTTCTCTCTCTGACACCCCTTCTCTCTGTGACTTATTCCTCTTCCTGAAACCCCTCCTGAGCCCCTCCCCCCCTCCCCTACCACCCCCTCCCCCAGGTGCCGGCCCCTCAGCCAGCCTCCCCAAGGCATCCTCCAGACTGAGCCACACCTGGGAGAAATTGAAATCTTAGACTCTTCCCTACCCCCGCCAATGAAGCAGACATCCCTGTCCTGGCCCTAAAGGCAGGAAAGCATAGCTCCGCTGGGGCATGCTGAGGGGCTGGGCCAGAACAAGCATCCAGATTTGGGGGCGGGAGTCAGGCAGGGCTTGCTGTGGGCTCCAGGCCAGGCCTTCTGTGCCCCTCCCCGTCCCCCCCCCCCCCCCCCTCACAAACCATGGTCTCTGGGGGCCCATTCTGAGCTCTCCAGCTCCCTTGTGTCCCCCACCCCCAGGAGGGAAGACGATGGTCTTGGCGTATCTATCTCAGGAGTAAGAGGCAAAGAAGGGATGGGGGGGCATCACAGAGGGGAAGTCTTCTCCCTGCAAGGAGGGCAGTTCAAAGAGAAGGTGTCTGCTGCCTGGGTCCAGTTTCCCAACTCAGCAGAGAGCCAGATGAGAGCAGGATGGACAGTGGAATTGTCGGCTGCCCACCTCCTCAGCCTCCTGGCCCCTCCAGTCTTTTTGGCTGGTCTCTCCCTGATCAAAGGCCCTCTGGGGCTCCCCATTTCCTGGCAAGGCCACCTTCCTCAGGCTCTGAGAGACCTCTGGACCTGCCCAGCTGGTCACCGGGGAGAGGGCAGAATATGTAAGGTGCTCTGCCACCCTGCTCTTGTGGGGACACAGTCCTGGGAATAGCTAAGTGACTGTCCCCGTTTCCCGAAGGCCCACCCCAGCCTGAGGCCACAGGGTCATGGCAGCCCAATGAGTCCTGGTCTGGCTGCACAAGAGTTAATCTCACGGTGCCCCCCCACCCCCACCACGTGTGCACAAATTCCAGGAACGCTTTCCATTAAGGACGCTTGCTCGGAGCAGATTTCATTTACATTAATAAGAACCAGAAAAATCTGGGTGGGGGGGGGGGCCACAGCAGCGTGTGGTAGCTGCTCACGTTTTACATCTGAGTCTGGTAGAGCCCGAGGGGCTCGGGCTGGGGCTCCAAGTTTTAGAGAAGAGGCCCCGCCGAGCTAGTGCTGGGGTGCCTAGTCCAAGGTGAGTGGGCAGAGTCCAACCAGCCTTAGGAGATTCCTGTCTGAGGGAGGAGGCAGAGCCCTGCAGATTCTGGGGACCCCAAGCCTGGGCGGCAGGGGTGGGGGTAGCCGAGCCAACCAGGCTCTAGGCTCTCCCAGTCTGAGGGGAGATGACAGAGCGCAGTCTTGGGTGGGTTAGGACGCCAACCCATGGGAATGATGAGGGGCAAGGGCAGGAGCCCTGGGTTTCCATGAGGGTTTGCTGCTCCCCATCTCTGAGCCTCAGTGGATCAGTTTGAGAAGGCTGCTTCCTCCCCTCCCAGCTAGGTGTGGCTGCAGGTACTAGAAGGGAAGGTTCTAAGCCTCTAGCAGATCTATTTCAGGCGCACTGTGCCACCTTCCGCAGCCTCCCCTTCTCCTTCAGCTCTCTCAACCCTAGGGCTGAGCGGAGGACTCTGTCAAGTGAGTTCAAGAGCCTAGGCAGGTGGAAGCCCCCCAGATCCTCTTACCTGGGGAAGAGGGAGCCACAGAAAGCACATGCCTGCGCAAGGCTGTGCCTGGCCTCCCCCTTCCCAGCTCCCACCTGCCTTGAGGCCAGACTTCCTTCCTTGGGTAGGTGATAAGGAGCGCCTGACTTCCGCCCCCTTGGGCCAGAGCAGCCCGTAATTGTGTATGGAGGTGAGCTTCCTTGACTGGACCTGGCCTGCCTGCCGTGTCCAGGTGGTCAGGGAGAGGTATGTGTGAGGGGCTTTTGGGGTCTGCAGGCATCTGTGTGTCCTCACAGCGAGGATGGGGGGCTGCGGAAAGTCTGCCCGCTGCTGCTGGTTGAGGATCCAGGATGTGCGTGCTCCTGCTGAGTGCTTGTGAGTACAGGGGGCCGACCCTCGACTGGGGAGTTGGGCAGAAAGCAAAAGGGGAGGAAGCCCCCCAACTGGTGCCCGCAGGATTTGGGTCCAGCCCTGCCTTCCTCCATGCCCCACAGATGGGCATCTTGGGGCACTTGGCACTGAACCCAACACGCACACAGCAGGCTGGGCTCCCACATCTGCACCATCCCCGCCAGGGCCCGAGCAAGAGGATAGTGGGGGGACACTTAATTACATCCATGAATCATTCTCAAATAGCTCCTGTCTAGCCAGACTCAGGGGTTGGTGGTGCCTGCTCAGGGTTGGGAGCCTGGAGCTGGAGCTGGGAGCTGGCCTGGGTGCATCAGCCTCTTGGGGCCCTTTCAGTCTGGCAGGCAGGCGGGCGACTGGGGGTCTGGGCCAGGCCTCCTGGCCCCTCCCCCTCCTACTGTGGCTTCACCTCCCCCATCAGCGTGCAGACTTCGCCACTGCTTCTCAGTTGTCTTATCTGGGTGGCTGAGGCCAGGGGGTGGAGCGGAACTGACTCCCCCAGACTCAGCCGCCCCTATCTCCGTTATCTTGCCCCTGCATCCTCCTCCCGCCCCTTGCAGCACCACGGACCTTTCCTGCTCCTCTTCCCAGCATCCTCTAGGCCTTGCTTTGTCTGCAGTTGTCTTTTTTCTCTGCCTCTCCCTGTCTGTCTTCTCTCTCTCCCCAGGGCATTATGGTGGTGGGGGGCGGGGGTGCGTCCCAAGGCCCAGCTCGCTCCACCCCCAGCTCCTCAGTTGAAACTGGAGCTAGTCCTGCCCAAACCTGAGCCTGACCTTGTGCCTGCAGCTAAGGTCTCCCTTCTCCACTGAGTTCCTTCTGCTCAGGGGCCAGCTAGACAGGAGCCCCTAGGTTAGAATCCACGCTCAGCACTTGCCAGCTTGGTAACCTCCAGCAACTGTTCTTTGAGCCTCAGTTTCCTCTTTAAACCAGTTGAGAGCAGTGCAGGGACTAAGCCCGATAGGGAGGCACTGCCTCTGGTTTGTGTCTCCAGGTGGAAAGCTCCCCTTCTGCCTTCCATCTTTGGGAAGCGGGGTGAGGGTACGTGGGCATCCCCTGCCTCCAGCTGAGAGCCCTGGGTGAGCCTGGCCCAACTCCCCTGACTGCAGAGACTGGCTGTGGATCCGCTGTGGGCTCTGCCAAGAGAGTATTTCTGTGAGTCAATAATCAGGCCGGTGGGGAAGGGAGTGGGAGAGGCAGAAATGCATTTTATCGACCACAGAAACTATTTACCTGCTTTGGAAAAAAATGCTAAGAGACTGAAGCACTCACTGTGCCTGGGGCCAGCCCAGCTCAGGCCCCACAGAGGGTAACAATTCCCCTTCCAGCGAAGGGAATTCCGGGCTGGGTGGGGGGCTTGGTAGAGTCCTGTCAGGTACCCGCAGGGTCTGCCAATTTGTTGCTTGCCTGGCTCCACACAGAGCAAGGCCGGAGTTCCAGTCACGTGCTCCTGAATCTCAGAGACCTGGAAGAGGCCCCGGGACCCTCCAGCACATCAGAACTTGCCAGAGAACCCCCCCACTCCCCACCCCCTAAACCTGCCTGGCCTGATAGACGATGCTGTGCTGCCACCTGGTGGCCACCAGCAGCACAAAGTCCTTCTCTGGGGAGCTCTCCCCCTCACACCCCACCTGTCCCTGAGGACACTCATCAATCGGGAATCAGGTTGTCTAGTGGCTGGGCTCCGGGTGCCCTTGAGACCCCCCCAGCCAGACCGCATGCCTGGGGAGCTTAGCTCAGGCCTGGCTGCTCGTCTGGGTTTTGAAACTTGTTTGATGCTTGGCCATGACAGCTGTTCCTGGATGGCCCTCAAAGCCTGAATATTGCAGCAGTTGTCCCAGCCAAGGGCAGGCTGGACTTGGGATCCCTGGAGATCCCTCCAGTTCAGCCAGAGTCCCTTCCAAATCTGGCATTCGGGTTTCCCTGATTAGGGCAATTGCACTGCCCTCACAGCACCCCACCAGGCATGGGGAGGAGGACTGGCAGCTCTGTGGTGGGGCAAGGCAGGACACAGGACACAGGACACTCACTCCTGGGCTTGGGGTTGGAACAGCCCATGAGGAGCTGGTGGGGGGATGCCAGGCCCTTGGGGCTTCAGCCATCTAGTACCCAGAACCCCTAAATTTGGCCTTGCATGAGAGACCAGAGCCAATGGTACAGCTTGTCAAACATCAAGAAATGGGCTCATAGGTTTAGACGCAAGGTGAAGGCTTGCATCTGAACTCCTTCACTGCCTTGCGAAGGTGAAAGCGGTCACCTGGTTTGGTATACTGGTGACAGGAGTGGCTATGCAGCAGCCTAGAAGTGGGAGATGGGGGCCTCCAGCTTCTCTGAGGGGCTACACACAAACTTCATGCTTACAGGTAAGCCCATGCCAGGCTCTAAGATGCTGTGGTCCCAAGCAGTCTTTGGGGGATTCCTGAACAGCTGAAAATGGTGGGTGTCCACACCAAGCACTACAGGACAGATGCAAGAGCCCTTCCTGGTGTGGGGCAGCCTATTTGGGGCTCAAGATGGCTGATGGGGGCCTGGCTCCCTGCCCGGGTTCAGCTGGGCTTCCCTCCTCCGCACCCAGAGGCTTCTAGTCAGCCTTTGATGAGCTGGGTGCATGTAATTAAGAGCTTCCCAAGACTCAGGATGTGTCTCTACCTGGAAGAATCTTCCAGGCTGGCTGTCAGATCCACTTAACTAGGTTTCTTGGGACTGCTGTGCAAGCACGAAGACAGCATCATGTCCGGGATGAATGACAGCTCTGGAGGCAGGGTGGTCTCCTCACCCCAGGGCTGACCCTGGAAGGCAGGAATCTGTCATCAGGGGGATCCTTACTTGTGAGGAATTACCCCACAGAAGCCCAGGTGTGGGGCTTCTGCACTTGACTCCTCGTTTTCCAAGGCCCCCCTGGGAGGCTAGGGTGAGGGCCCCAAAGCACTCACTTTGCAAGTGCCTCCTGAGTACTTTCCATCCTTTTAGAAGGGCCAGGCCTGCCTGAAGATAAGAAAATATAACCACCCAAAAAAGCTGTGGGATTGGGTGCCTGGGTGGCTCAGTGGGTTAAGCCGCTGCCTTCGGCTCAGGTCATGATCTCAGGGTCCTGGGATCGAGTCCTGCATCAGGCTCTCTGCTCAGCAGGGAGCCTGCTTCCCTCTATCTCCCTCTCTGCCTGCCTCTCCATCTGCTTGTGATCTCTGTCAAATAAATAAATAAAATCTAAAAAAAAAAAAAAGCTGTGGGATTCCAGCTTTCAGAGTAAGCCCCCTCCCTGACTATATGCCAAACATGGAGCCCAAGCACTCAGTTCAGTCAGATTGGCACCATGGATGCCCCATCACACCAGGCCCCAGAGCAGCCTCAGACACACTTCCTGCCCTCGCCAAGATGACAAGGACGGGATGACCCCATTTAGAATGGCCAACTCTGCAACAGCCGGGAGCAGCTCCTCAGTAGCTGAGGTGAGAAGACAGGAAGCAAGTGGAGTGCCACGGAGGGCAACGGGACCCTCTCAGGCCCTGTGCTTCAGCAGCGTTGTAACGGCCCGATGCTGCATGCTGGAATAGTCTGTGGAAACTGGAGGCTCACAAGTGCACACATTCTCTTTGGTCTTTAGAAAATGGAAGTGGAAAAGCTGACTCAGTTATGACTGAGTTTTCATGAAGAATTTTAAAACATTTTAACACACTCTTGAAGTTAAGAATCTGAACATGATTGGGGTAAGGAAAATAGCATAAAATACTATTTATAAATAACTTTTAACACACTTATCTCACCATCGGGCTTGACTAGCTCAGACATGCTCTGCACACCTGGTCACCCGAGAATAAAGAAACACAGACACTCATTTTTCAAGGTATTTCTTTTGTAAAGGAGCCAGATTTGGCAACTAGACTGAAAATCTTCCAAAATTCTGTACAAATGTGTAATATACAAATATACATAAGGCTTTTGCCAAGAAAAGACAGCACAACAAATGACAGAGGCGGCTTTGGTGTCACATACCACCTAGGGCATCTCAACACCCCCTAGGAGTGTGAGGGGCTGACAGACCATGACATGGGCTACACACGTAAAACACACTACATTACACTATGTACACTGAAGTATAAAAGACCCACTGTCCCCTTGGCCAGCTCACAAGCCCTCTGGCAGGAAGGAAGGCCATTCACCAGACAGTCCATATAAGGAGAACTCCTATTAAGTGGGAGAACCTTGTAGAATGGAGTGGTTCGCCCTAAAAACTATTAACAGCACAAGGCATGCCCTTAAAAAGACAGGTGTTAAGAGTGAATTCAGGAGATGGACCACTCCTTGTGCTCCGAGGAGCTCCTTGTCATCTTTCCCTCCCTCCCTCTCTCTCTGAGCCTCACTCCATCTCAGTGAACCGAGCAAACATGGCCTTCCGGACAGCATCTTTGTAGGAATCTGCACCCGACAGTCCGTATGCGCTGCCTTTGGCTCCCAGGCCAGCTCCTTTTAGCCGGACTTGAGCCTAGGGGAACAAAATTTCTGTCAGCAGCTGGCAGGGAGGGTGTGGACTGCTCTAACACCTGCTCATCCGGGTGACTCCCAACCAGAACCACCCACCAGGGACAGGAGGAAGGAAGTTGGGAGACCCAGGGTAGGTTTAAGGACTGAAGAAATAAAATGCACTAAGGAAGACAGGCAGAGAGAGAGACACATCCCCCAACCTTGTCTCCCAGTGCCTCCTCAGCAAGCTTCTGTGCCTAGTGAGGGCCCCAGAGCACTCCACAGAAGCCTAGAAAGGCCTGGTAATTACGGGCACGGATCATAGCAGGACAGTCCGATGTCAGAACTTACTTGCACGAGACCAACATGTTCTGGCTGTTAACAGTCTGACCTAAGCTGTGCTGCCAGGTCTGAGAGGGATTGATCACTGGTGATGCTCTGGTCCAGAAGCCCAGTGGGTAGGACTTCTGACCCTGAGGCCGTATCTCAATCTGAGCTCTGACCAACTAAAGAATTTCTTATCATGGATAAAAATCCTACTAAATCATAGTTTATTTTTTACATGACCAAGATCACTTAGAAATTAAAGCATAGTACACCTTTAAAAAAAATCCAATCTAAGCTACGTGGATCTGAGTTGGTGTTAAGAGACAACTTCTGGGGGAGCCTGGGTGGCTGAGTGGGTTAAAGCCTCTGCCTCTGGCTCAGGTCATGATCCCAGGGTCCTGGGATCAAGTCCCACATCGGGCTCTCTGCTCGGCAGGGAGCCTGCTTCCCTTCCTCTCTCTATGCCTGCTCTCTGCCTACTTGTGATCTTTGTCTGTCAAATAAATCAATAAAATCTTAAAAAAAAAATAAGAGACTATTTCTAAAAAAGGACATATACACTTCTCAGAAGATGGCTTTTACCCAAAGATAGCAAAAGACCAGAAAAATCAAGTAGGGTACGACTCCCATTCCTCTCAACTGACATCATAAAGGAGGTTGGTGACCTAAGGGCAACCTGCAGGGAGCAAGACTCCCACAGGCTGGTGGCGCGGCCCGAAGAGACATGAACCCATCCCTGGGCCCTGGGCTATGTGGGTGCTTCCAGCTGTCTCCTCACTAGAATAAGCTGGCAAACCGCCGAAGCCCACTCTCACTGCTTACCTCGATGGGGGCTGTGATGCCTTGACACTTCCGTCCCAAACCGGAGCCTTCCCGCCAACCCATGGCCTGCAGCATCTTGTTGCCAATGTTACTGTGGTCAATGCCGTCTTTGGTGGGCTGCTCGTAATTCCTGCCAGTGGAAAACACACAGTTACTTACAACAGCCAGAGCCCCAGCTAATGAAGTGGAAAAGGTGCACAACACGTACACAGTGCCAGCATCAAACTGCTTTTTGCGCTTGGGCTCTGGAGGTTCCGGAATGCCATACTTCTCCCGCCTTTCTGCGGCTCGATCTCGGTATTTCATCTGTGTGGGAGAACAAATGATGCTAGAGATATTCAGACTGGAATCTGTAACAGGCTAACGCACTCAGACTTCATGATCACCACCCTCAAGGACTTTCCTCATCTGGAGTTTGGCCTCTTAAGATGGTCTGAGATACCAAACATGCTTGTTTCCCTCACTGCGCTCAGTCCGATCTACTGTGTGTGGGGCCTGGGGCAGAGTTACACCTGCACCAAGGAGTTTTACTTAATTAGCCACTGTTTGTCAAGCCCTTGGACAGGGCTGCCTGGCCATGAGTGCAGCCTAGAGGAAGGCAGAGCTGCCGTTCCTCTCCCCACTTGGGACAGGCCGATCTCCAGGGACAGACGGCACCAAGGTGGCGTCCAGAGACCTGCTCATCAGTCCCTGGGGAGCGGCACCATAAACAGTGGAAAAGAACAGGAAAGCTGAAGCCCTAACTACTGACAGTGTGAACTACAGAATGATTGTGGGGTGAGAAATTTCAAGTAACTCTGCCCACTGGCTCATTTCTAACCCATTGGCCTCTATTTGTATTTTAAACCCGGTTGGCCCTCAACCTGCCTCATGAACGATCCAATGCTTCTCCATTATTGGCCTCACTTTTGCTGCCTTCACCCCAAACCCTGCCCTGCCCTGCCCGCTGCTTCCGTCCATATCCCTCCAGTAGTCTTATGCCCTGATGTCTCCTGGGCTTAATAGGAAGCCTCCCTCACCGCAGGCCAAACAAGATTGCGTTCTCCTTACTAAAACCCAGTGTACCTCACCAGCAAGCACTCGGCATTCAGTACCTGTGAGCAAAGCTCACAACCTACAGAGCCCCCAGGTACGGGCTACATGAGCCACAATGCCCAGGTGACAATATGTGACAAATCCTATCTTGCCCCTGAGACCTGGAACTATGTGCTACAAATAAAAGCTAAAGGGAGATACAAGACACTCCTTCCAGTGGCACAGTGACGCTCATTCACCTCTCTCTCCCTCAGCTCCAAGGCTTCCAGCTCCTGCTCACTCAGCCGGGATCGTCGGTAGATATCCATGTTTTGCTGTACAAGAGATTTGACAGACATCGTAATTCAGACTATACTGATCTGCAATGTCTACTTCAATCAATATCTATATTTATTCTGAGAGTCAAAGCCCATTCAGTATACCAAGGCAGGAAAACCAGAGCCTGGTGTATATGGACCCACCATGCTCCTTGCCACTCTTTGATCTGGAACAGACTGTAATAAGAACAGCCTTTTAAAGGCAATCACTCCAGGCAGGGCCTTGCTGAACCTTCACCACAGTCAGGGCACCCACATCACCTCCCCTCCCTGCCTCCGAATGGCTCAGAGAAGCACAGCCACCTTGTGAAGGTCTGAGAGCTGCTGGTGCCTGACCAGGGCGTCTCTGTTGGGGAACTGGCGCCGGCAGAGCAGGCAGGCCATCTTCTTCCAGTCGGCTAGCTTCTCCTCCTCGCTCTCGAGTCTCTCCACCAGCTCCTCTTCATTGTCACTGTCACCACTGTAAGCAGCAACCAGACCCCTCTGGGGACAAAAGGGTGGGTCATTGGACACACACAGTGAGGAGCCAGGACTATGTAACTAGACAGATTAACAGTGTAATTCCAGATGTGCAAGAGCTCCCACTGCCCCTTGCCATGCTTCAACAGTGAACTGCATTTCATTCAACTGGGCACAACAGTCAAGTCCTTAAGGGCAGGGCCTGCCAGCCTCCTGGGACCCAGGAAAAGTTCTTGGATGGTTGCTTCCAAACAACTATGGATGAGAACCCCAAATAGAACAGATCAGAGTAATGGCCCACACAGACCACTACCTATCAAGTAACACATTTTATTGTCTTAATTTTCTCTTTCCAGATTGTTAAGATGCTCTATTTACAAATGCAATAAAACTCAACTGAGCTTAGGAATTCAGGTTTCATTCAACGCTCCAGCTCACCAGCTCTCACCCAGAAAACAAAGCCCTGGACACACATTGTATGTGCAGGAGCTGCTCTCAATACCCACTGACAGGAGCTTATCCAGTTCTGAGGAGGAATCACAGCCCAGATGAAGCGGAGATTCCCAGTGAGACATGGAGCACAAACGGCACAAACACACCGGCGGTCCTCCCTCACCTTGAGAGGATTCTCCTCGTCTCCATTCCGCACCAGTTCTGGGATGAGCTGCTGCCTTTCGGCCAAGGCTCCCTGGGAAACAGAGAATCAGTCATAAGCCTCAAGTTTTACTTCAGTTCCCAGCTCGAAGTGCAGCCATTCCTGCTATTGTTGTTACCTTTTTCTCAAACAGAGCAAAGCCAGCATCTGCTGCAGCAGACTCTCTCCTTTCTTCTTCCCTCAAGGAATTAACAGGTTGAAAGCTGTTTTTAAAATTTTCTTTCTGCTTGTTTAAACTCTTAGCCCAGCGTTCCATGTCTTTGGCGATCTAATGCCGAACCACCAGGAGAAAACGATACAGGACTTTAGAGAATGGCGTCTGGTGCCACAGTGAGCAGCCAGTAAGAGTCTCACCTCAATCACATGCTTTGCAACCAGCCCGCGCGCCCTTACTTCCCACCCACAAATTTCTTCATATGACCACAGTCATGAACGAATATTATGCAAAAGCCTGTGAATCTTCTAGGATATTCTTCCCTCTAAGTATGTACACAGGCAATTGACAATGTATGGTAACCTTAACAAATTACAAAATGCGCTGCGAACTTAATGTAAATAAGACATGTGGCCCCGTTTTTAAAAACATCCAAATAAAACCAACACAGATGCTGCAACTCAAACCAAACCAAAACTAAAACAAAAAAAGCCCAACCACCCAGAGAGAACTGAGGTCAGGGGGTCATGGTCTTTCACCTGCTGGGCTGTTTTGCTCTTGGGTTTCTCCTTCTTTTCCTTCCCCTCTTTTGCAGGAGGTAGACCTGTCTGCTGATGGGAGCTGGAGTCCGCAGCTGGCACATACGTCTCCTTCTCTCCATCCCAGTAAAGGTACTGCTGGGTCAAGGAATTGTAGTAGTACTAGAAACAAAGCACAATTAATACAGACTGTTTTGTATCATTAAAGGATTATTTTGTTAAAAAGTTATGTCAAGGGGTGCCTGGGTGGCTCAGTGGGTTAAAGCCTCTGCCTTTGGCTCAGGTCACGATCCCAGGGTCCTGGGATCGAGCCCTGCATCGGGCTTTCTGTTCAGCAAGGAGCCTGCTTCTTGCTGAATAAATAAATAAGTTAAAAAAAAAAAAAAGGTTGTCAAGATTGTTTTGTCAAAAAAAACTAAACACAAACACAAAACATGTTGCAGAGCAGTAGTCTTTCCTGCCCAGAGAAGCTGCCGTATGTGTTGGTGTAGTAAGGATGAAGAACCAGCCAGGGAAGAGGTGTGAAACTTCTTGGGCAAAAGCAGAATATGGTTTCTAAAGAGCGTAGTTCCATTAATCTAATCCCTGGGCCTGAAGGGCACCCGAAGAGCCATGTGTCTGACTCCTTTCCAATGACAGACAACTGATACAAAACAGGAGGCCAAAACAGGTGGTTCGGATTTCTTAAAAAGTTTTTTTAATTATTATTTTTAGTAATCTCCGCATCCAGCATGGGACTTGAACTCACAACCCTGAGATCAAGAGTCCATGCTCCTTTGACTGGACCAGCCAGGTGCCCCTTGTTCAGGAGGAGCTTTTAATCACACATCCTCCATGACAACCAGTTAATAGTTCTTCACTGGGTTCAACTGCCCTAAACCCGAACGCAGGCAACCAAACACAGGGTTGTAAAGAGCCAGCTCGGGAGCCTGAAAGGTGGTAAGTGAAGGAACCGACCCTGATACATCTAGGCACCTCAACGGTGGATAGGTAGCTCCTATCTCTCCTCTTCCTTATTCCCTAGTCATTCACTCTACCTGCAGGGACCCATGGGAGATGGTCTGTTATGTCTCTTTTGGGGGAAACTGGCATGGGTCAGACACAGGAGTCACAACAGCTATGGCCACTAAGAACTGCCTGGATAACGGTCAGCCTTCACAAACAAGAGAGGCAGAACCATGCAAGGTTAGCTTGCTCAGGTGGTCCCTCTCCGCTTCACACCTCACTCTCAAAAACCACAAGCTCTCAATGCCAAGTTCCTGTTAAAAGCACTTATTTTATTATTCTATATATATAGCTTCTGGTCATAGGTAATTGTTTATTTATGGAGTGTTAAAGCTGCCTTCCCTCTTTAAAATAATATACCACTACCCAAAATAAAACATCACCCCAGAGATCTGCTAATTTCTACCCTCATGAATATATCAGGATGCTAAGTAAAAAAGGCTGGACACAAGAGGTCACATGTTATCTGACTCTTATTTACATGAAATGCTCAGAAGAGGCAAATTTGTAGAGACAGAAAGGAAAGAGCGGTTGCTGAGGTCAAGAGGGACTAAGGAGTGACTGCTAACGGTACAGGGTTTCTTTCTGGGGTGATGAAACGTTTTGAATTACAAACAAACAAACAGCAAGGGGTGCCTGGCTGGCTCAGTTGGTAGAGCATGATCCTGATCTCAGGGTTCTAAGTTCAAGCCCCAAGCTGGGTGTAGAAATTACTTAAAAATAAAACCTAAGGGTGTCTGGGTGGTGGTCTGGGTGGTGCAGTAAGTTAGGCATCCAACTCTTAGTTTCGTCTCAGGTCTGATCTTGGGGTCGTGGAATTGAGCCCCGTGTTTGACTCCATGTTCAGTGGGGAGTTGGCCTGGGTTTCTCTCTTCCTCTCCCTCTGTCCCTCCCTGCTGTGCGTGCATGTGTTTGTGCACGTACTCTCTTACTGAAATAAAGAAATCTTAAAAAAAAAAAAAAATCTGAAGGAGGCGCCTGGGTGGCTCAGTTGGTTAGGCATCTGACTCTTGATCTCAACTCAGGTCTTGATCTCAGGGTCATGAGCTCAAGCCCTGTGCTGGGGTCCACACTGGGTGTGGAGCCTACTTAAGCACCCCCCCCCCAAAACAAACAAACAAGCAAACAGTGAACTTTAACTCAATTAAAAAAAAATACACAAGAAATCACGTTTTCACACTCCTATCTAGGTCTTGACAAACACTATCAGCCCACCCATAAATTTTAACTTGACAAAATAATGGTACCAGAAGTCAGACTAGAGGTTACCGAAGAGGGCTGGTACTGACCAGCAAGTGCTCACCTCAGGGCCGGTATACACATGAATGTGCTTACACGGAAACATTCAAACAAATGTACACCTCAGCTTTGTGTATTTTTCTACGTGATCACTATGCATTTTTAACCTTAAACATTAAAATCCTAAAACAGAAATTACATCTTGATGGTTCTGAAGAACTTAAAACTAATGTGGGTCATTTGCTCCTTTGCAGGAGACACTTCCTGTCATGCCTCATAAATGGACTGAGCGAAACAAAGATATTTCTAGTGAAATGGGGGAGGAGAGCGTGCGCTTACCTGTGAGTTGGGGTCATAGTACAGCCCTGTTGTTGGATCGTAGTAATATCCTGAAGACTCGTCATACTGGTAGGTGGATGTGTCAGGTACTGCTGCAAAAACAAAACCCAGTGCATGGTCATTCCAGGTGAGGAACGCGCTTTCCTTCAACCTCTAAGCCACTGAGATGCGGCAGGCCTTAATGGCTGTCTTCTCTCATATCCCCAAGTGTCCCTCTTGGCCCCCACAAAGGGAGAGGAACTCTTACTAGACACAGACAACAACTAGGACCTTCCAACTGTCAACGCCCCATGAGGTTTGGCTTACCATATTTGGTACCAGGAACTACACCAGTGGGGGAAGCGGCTGGGGCCTGTGTACTTGTGCTAGTGCTAGGCTGTGCTTCCTCAGTCTGGAAAGAACAGCAGCTTCAATATAATTTCAACTGTAAAGCCTCTTAAGAGAACTAAATCACTGCAATCATCCAGGTGGAAGGGCTCCCCGGACAGACACACTGCAGCAATGATCTAAGGCAATCCTTGAACAAAACACATGCTGACAACTTTCTTCCTGAAGGTCAAGTCGAAGCATGCAGAAAGCATACACCCTGTTCGGAATCTTATGCTTTAAATACATACCCCAAATTATTTTATTATCTAATACTACCAGACAGAGAGAAGTACGGTTGGAATGTCTGTGTACTATTCAATCCTGGCTCACACAGCAGGAAAGGATAATACTTGGACAGCAAAACAAAGTTTTCCCCACAGTCACCAGTTCTGTATTTAGGACGACAGGATTACCGGAGAGCTGGGTGGATTGGAGGTCTGATTGTACAGCTGGGGACTCTGGGACACTACGGCTGATGAGGTGGTGGTCACTGCTGTGCCTGATGGTAAACACAGGGGTTAGCAAGGGCCAGGGCACTGAACTCCAAGCCACACATTTTTATCTGTACTGCCCAACCTAGCCTTCTGTCTTTGTCAGTTTTTTATTTTTTTTTTTTTAAAGATTTACTGATTTTTAGAGGGAGAACTTGGTGGGAAGGGGCGGAGGGGAGGGAGAAGGAGTTTCAAGCATAGGCCCAGCTATGCGTGGATCCCGAAGCAGGCGCGATCTCATGAGATTGAGATCATAACCTGAGCCAAAACCAAGAACCAGTCACTTAACTGTGCTACCCAGACGCCCCATGTAAGAGTCAGTTCTTAGTAACCTAATTCCTATTAAACATCCTGGAACCATACAACATTATCATTTTTATAATCCTACTAGACAGCTACACACAAAACTAAATTTTCTGCATGATGGAAAGAAGAAGAGAAGAATCCCTAACTGGTCTGGGCTTCAGAAAAGATTTAACTCTAAGGCTTTAATAATTTAAAAAAAAACCCCAAAGCAAACGCTTCTTACAATGAGCCATCTGATTGATGTCTGGGCACCAGACTATAGGACCATACCCTCTGCTCACACAAACCTACGTGGGCACCCACGATTCCAAATGCCGCAGCCAAAGGAGATACAAGCTGAATTCTGAGAACAAACACTCATCACAGCACAGTCTCTAAAAGGCTATTATCCATTCCTGATCTTGCCCAGAACCTTCGGCACAAGGTGACAACCCTGAAAGTGCACCCTTGGATGCGCCCTATCTCCTAAACCACAGCCGTTTAAACAAAAGCTATAACAGAGATGAAGTTTACTACCTGATGCAGATGATGCATCAGATTCCAATCCTCCAGCTTGCTGCTGATAAAACTGTTGGTAATCCTGTGAGTACTGAAGAAAAGTCCACTGTTAAAGCTGCTATTCTCAGACATGCTCTGGACAGGAGACGTTGGAGGCTGGTTCAGTCTGCCTACCTGAGCATACTGGGCGTAGCCATCCTGGCCTGGCTGCAGGTAACCGTAGTCAACAGCGCCTCCTTCGCCACTCTGAGACTACAAAATGTCAAAAGAGGACACACAGGTGAGGTCAGTGGACATCAAAGAAAGAAGCCAGGAAGCACTCCCTAAAATTGCCCTTGGAGAGCTCCTAAGACACCAGAGGAAAGCTCCCTTCTGCGACTTTGGGCACCACCACACTACTTGGAAAAAAAAAATCCTCCACCTTACCTGGGTGGATGACCACTGAGCAGCAGCAATGGCCGTACTAGCCACAGAGAAGGCGCTGACCCGGTTACCATCTGGCAGCACCAAGTCTCTGAAACCACAAAAACCCAAGCATGTGGCTCCCAATCTGTCCCCCCACACCGCTAGGGATGAGCAATTCACTCTAGCCTTTGTTGGGAGCTCTCGAGTGCCAGAAAGGCCTCATTTCAGAGCAGGAAGTGGTCCCCACAGGCAATGCCTCACTGGGTAAATGCCTCTGTAACATCACTGCTGTAGTCTGTATCCTGCCATCTAGTAAGGTGTCTGTGGGATGAGTAATCATACTACGAACAGGAAATTTACATCTCTAGACTGAAGCTCACTCTATACAAAGCTGTTAGCACGCTGTTCTGGAAAGGATTATTTCCAGATGGGTTTACACTATCCTGAAGCTGTTTGCACAGCACATATTCTCAACCCATCTGTCATGTGTGCCTCTGTCCTGCTCTGAAGTTTTCTGGCAACTGTTTTTTCAGGACAGGAGGGCATATGCTGTAAGAAAAGACAGACAACTGTCTCCCTCCCGACCTCAGCAACCAGGGAGGATTGTGCTTCAGGGTTGAGAACATGGGCTTAAGGTTCAGTCAGCAAAACATCCCTGGGCAAGTGTGCAAGTACAGCAGTTTAAATAAGGACAATAAAGCCACTCACTTTCTGGCACTTTTTGCAAAATCAACCCCAATAGTTTTGCCGTCAATTTTCAAAGGCGGATGGAGACTCTGCAGTATCTGAAGCAGCTGAGAGGCATCCTGAAGAGAATGTCAAAAAAGACAGTTGTGTCATGTAATTAAAAATCTCTCCCTATCACCTACCCCATTCAAAGTAGTGCAGGTTTCTATTAAAAAACAAAACAAAACAACTCTACACAGTATTTTTTATGCATATAAAACCTTAAAGAAATAAAAAAATAGCCCTTTCTTCCAGCACATGAAGGTACCCCATATTATTAAAGAAGTAAATGCTAAACCAATCTAAAACAAACAAGAAGAAAAAATTAAGCTGTGGCTCAAACTTCACTTCTGCCAATTATCTACAAGTATACACTATTATTTTTACCACTTATCATATGCAGCCTTGAACTCTGGGTTCCAGGAGCCTTTCACATAGTATTAAAATTAGATGAACCACATTTGCCTCTGAAAGCCCAGTTTCTTTTAAAAGCAAAGATTCAGTGAGCACCTCACCATTGCAGAAGACAGCTGCACAAATGCGAAGCCTCTGTTCTGCTGGGTTTGTTTGTCTTTTATGAGGCGAATGTTATTGACAGCTAACGACGCGTAGGGTGACAGTGCTGTCATGATGGAATCCACCACAGTGTGCGGGGCTATGTTTCGAAGGATGATTGCTGGTGGTGAAAGAGACAAATGGCATGTATGTGCATTCCCACCACCAGTGCTTTCCAAGGCAGGCTCAAGGACAAACACAAATCCATTCTGGGAGATTTCTAGCATATTTTGCACTTTGACATGAAGAAGACTCTAAAAACCAATCTTTTACGGGACAAACTGAAGCCATCACTATTCATTAAAAAAGGGTAAGAGAACAAAAACTTCCAACTGAGGTCAGCTTCTACCACAAAGGCCAAAAGGGCATAGTGGGACTTACTATCACAGTAGTAATCCACAGACTGAACAGATTCTGTGGTTCCAGGGGGCACTTCCTGTTCAGAGTCTAGAAGGGAAGGAGACAGGGAGACTCAGTAACTTAAGACGAACAAAAAATAAACCAGTGTATTTTTAGTAAAGAAATACATTCAAACCCCAAGTTTCAATTGTAAGTAAATGTAGCACTCATTTTTTAAAGAAACATCTGTGGCTACAATAAAACATGATTCGTTTTGACGTGATAAATGTGGAATGCAGAAACTGGGCCAGTGGAGGACTGACATTACCTCAGTACTAAAGAAAAGCAGACGCAGAATGCAAACCAGGTGAGCAGGCTTAATTTTGGAAAATAGAAGCCTCTGCACCCACAATCATCAGAAGCATCTACCCAATGTAAGGTAAGAAAGTATAAGGAAAATATATGAATTATTTGTTGAAATGCCCTACAATCTATACTTTTCTTCAGGTTCGCAGACATTTCAACTAGTCAGGTTTTTAGTGTTTATTCCAAACAGCTGAGTGTGGGCTTACCAAACTTGTCCGCTCCACATCGGAAGCATTTTAGTCTTTTCCTGAAATTGTTAAGGCAGCACTGGAAGAAAAAAGTTTTCTCTGTAATTATTTCTCATACCAGGCTAGGCTTACTATTAATTAAGTGGGTTAGAGCAATAGGGCCATGGACAAGTCCCAGTAAGCAAATAAAAAAGCAGAGAGTGATACCGTGTAACCAAGACAAAGGGGCATTCACCTAAAAATTTAAAATAAAAAATGTTTCACTGTGAAATCTCCCAAGAAAAACAAATCTTGACAGATTCTGAAGTACAATTCTATTTTTATCAAGTTGGGGAAAAGCTTCAGTTCACCCCAAAACCCTACAGCAAACCCTACAGTGGCAAAGTTCTTGTTCTTGTATCAAAAAAGCACTCACTATATCGACCACTCTATATACACAAACACGACATAAATGGAGTATTGTCTAGTTCCCTCCCGGACACACACCACATGCAGGACAAAGAATCCAAGTACTCTCAGAATGTCAATGGCAACACCCCAGCTCAAAATGGTGCACTGGTGGGGCACGTGGGTGGTTCAGCTGGTTAAGCGTCTGACTCTCGGTTTCTGCTCAGGTTGTGATCTCAGGGCTGTGGGATCAAGCCCTGTGTCAGACTCCCTAGTTAGTGTGGAATCTGCTTGAGATTCTGCCCCACCCAGTCACTCACTTCTTGCACGCGTGGTCTCTCAAATCAATCGATCTTTTTTTTTAATGTATATTCTTGGTATTTTATTTTTTAATTTTTTAATACCATTTATTTATTTGACAGACAGTGAGCACAAACAGGGGGACCAGCAGTGGGAGGGAGAAGCAGGGAGCCCGATGCGGGGCTCAATTCCAGGACTCTGGGATCAAGACCTGAGCCAAAGGCAGGCACCCAACTGACTGAGCCACCAAAGTGCCCTCAGTGATCAACCTTTACCAAGAAAATAAAAAAAGTGCACTGGTGACAGGACCATATGTTATTTCTTTTATTTCTGTTACTTTTTTTTTTTTTTTAAGATTTTATTTATTTGACAGAAAGAGATCACAAGTAGGCAGAGAGGCAGGCAGAGAGAGGGGGGGGACGAAGGCTCCCCGCTGAGCAGAGAGCCTGATGCAGGGCTCGATCCCAGAACCCTGAGATCATGACCCAAGCCGAAGGCAGAGGTTTAACCCACCGAGCCACCCATGCGCCCCAAATTTGTTACCTTTTTTTTTTTTTTTTAAAGATTTTATTTATTTGACAGAGGGAGAGAGATCACAAGTAGGCAGAGAGAGAGGGGGAAAGCAGGATCCCTGCTGAGCAGAGAGCCCGATGTAGGGCTCGCTCCCAGGATCCTGGGATCATGACCTGAGCCGAAGGCAGAGGCTTTAACCCACTGAGCCACCCAGGCACCCCTCTGTTACTTTTTAAAGTAAGCCCTATGCTGAACATGGGGCTAGAACTCATAACCCTACCGTCAGAAGTTGCATGCTCTACTGACTCAGCCAGCCAGGTTCCCAACACGACTAACTACAACAGATCTTTCATAACCTGAGCAAGGTCAGAAGGACTTGAATGTAATTAAGAGACTATGCCACAAGTTGAGACCTCCAAAAATCAAGAAACAGTAAAGTGGAACAAACCTAAAGTCCTAATTGAAATACTGAGCTTAGAAGCTGGATCTGAATAAATAAAATTACTAGTGTTCTAGGGACTCTAGTATTTCCAGTATCTACACAGGAGGACCCAAAGAAAGTCACAAAGCAGGAAAATATCCCTATGATAAAAGTTGGCTATTGTATACTTTCTAGTTTTCTTGTTCAGACAAAGAAAAAAACAACAAAACTCGAAGGATTTTTGTCTATTTGGTAAGAATACATGCGTACCTTGTTACAAAGCCAATCTTCAAACTTAGGTCTGGGATTGCTATAATGCATCGCAATGTGCTTTCCTTGAATCACCAACTTTTTCTGTAAAAAAAGAAGTAATTAGTTATTCCCATTGTGAGGAACATGTGTCCATTTTCCCAGGGCAGAGCACACTTCGGAAAAATCAGTGCTCTGGAATTAAATGGACAACATACGGGGAGGACCAACCACCGCCACCTATACTCTGCCCATCCAATCCTTCAGATAGGCAGTAAGAGAATGGGATGCGGAGTAAAGGTAAACGGAGTCAGGGAGTGCTGAGAAAGCTGCCAAACTCTAACCGCTGACATGCACCAGGCCGTGTCTCCAGCAGAGACAGAAGTCCTAACATTCAGCATTGCCAGGCTGCCTGAGAGTGACAGTCTATTTCAAAAAGCAGAAGACACAACTCTCCCAGTTCTGAGATTGCCTCCTACTTTATTAGCCTCAGCATGGTGTCCTCGGGCTTCGCTTCACTTTTCCCCCAGTTCCCCGTCTTTATGCAAAGTAAAAGCTTTTCTATTTTCCCTTTCCCCAACTCCTGCGTCAGGATGTGTCCTCTGGGGGACAAGGGGAGGGGAGCTCAGCTTTAAAGGGAATCTTGTTACAACTCTTTCTTTGGAGGGCCTATTCTGAATGCCATCGACTCTAAAGCAGCTAAATGAGATTTCTTCCTGCCAACTGAAACCATGTTATGTCCTAGGTGACGGATGTGTTTTTCCCTGAAATACATGGTACTCTCTTCAAGATGAGTAACCAGGAGCCAATGAAGTTTCTTCAGGGGGGTCGGAAGAGTTCGTAAATGCATTCACCGCCTTTCCCTTCAAGTCAACCATGTGACTAAAAGGGACGCAACTTAGAAAGGTCAAAACTCCAAGCTCAATCAGTCTAGCCAAGAGTATGCCCAGCACCTGCCCCCAAAGAGCCTTCATTTAACAGGAGCACCTTTTCTTTTACTTTTTATGGGGCGGCAAAGAGGGGAGGGAGCGGGGTGCTCTGACACTATCAGAACAGATTTGAGGAGGTGGTTAGATATCCAGATTTTTAAAAGGAGTCTAACCCCTCTAAATATACATACTGTTGAGCAATTTGGTTCTTGCAAATCCTGGAAGAGTTAAGACATGCTGTGAATGTTGTCTCTGCAATATCTAAAGGCAAGACTGCATGTCTGGCCAAGAGGGAAAGAGCTGAAGGGCCATCCACTCACTGTGTTGTACAGAAACAAAAATGAAGCTGGGAGATATGTCAACAGATCATCCCAGTAGGTGAGGTGTGTGCTGAGGGAGACTCCAAACTATCACTGAGTCCCTAATCCTATTGGCCTTTTATTTCTGGAGTGAATTTGAACTGTAATGAAATATTACACATGAACTTAGCTTTGTATACATTAAAATTGTGGAGATTTTTTAATGTCTGTGGGTTTTCATTTCCTTGGAGTTTTAAACTCCCAGGCAAGCCATTCTGATACAGCCACTGCATCAAAAGATGCTGTCATGTCAAGAAAGCAGACTCACATGAAGCCTGTGTGTAGGTTCTGAATTTACTAGGATGGTGTCCATGGTATGAAATGAATGAAGCTCTACTTGTATAAGATCAGGCTGTCACCTCTGGGTTAAGAAAATGAGAGGCTTAAAAAAAAAATCTAACAAATCATTCAATCAAAATGATACCCTCCCTCATTAGTGAGTCTTTGTTATAAATGGCCATATATTACCGAAGAATATAACTTATTTATGCATGATAAATCATAAAATGCTGCAGAAAAGCAACATAAGGAGTTAAGCAAACTTTCCAGAATGCACTTGGTTAAGGCATTCAATACTGTGGAGTTCTGGTAAAAAATGTTATTTAAGTGCCAAGTACTGAACGTTAACTTGACAAACTGTAGAACACTTCAGTTAATGCTATATCAAAGAACCATCAATGATCTGCTTTGAACGGAATATAAAAGGCATTCTCAGGGAGATTAGAATGTTAATGCCACTTTAACTAGATTAGACAGCAGCAGGACACCAGCTCCCAAGCTAATCTCATCAGACTTATTGTTCATAAATTCCACGAGATCCTTAAATAGTCCTTGAAGACCCAAAGGAGCAGTTATGCCTCCTGGAGGCTTGTGGTCTCCAAGCAGGAATAAGGAATACCTTCAAAATGCCTGTAGCAAACTTCTACTGTGTTCTCTTCACTGTCAAATCGAGAGTTGGCTATTTTAAGATTACTCTCAATGACATAATGAATAGGAACATAAGCAGCAGTGGAAGAGGGAATGTCAAGATGTTCTGGCACTCACCAAACAGGTATTCAGTGATTAACAAAGCCCTGCCAGGCAGCCATGTTTAAAGGCAGAGCAAATTCTACAGTGCAGTCCTTGCCGCTGTATGTATCCTAATAGTATCAATTTTAATATATACAAAGCTTTTCTTTTAAAAAAAAAATCACTCCTTTGGAACAAACCACTCCTTTAACCTTTTTTTGTTTTGTTTTTTGTATTGTACAGACTTGTTCCATTTTCATGAATATCTAGACTTGGTGAGTGAAGCAACCTGATTGGCTTCCATCCAGCTGGTAGCATCTTGCAAGTGATAAAACTCCACGAAGGCGAAACCACGGCTTACACCTAGAGACAGCATTCAGATATAGACGGGATACTCGTGTTAGTCAGTTCCTTTATAACAGGTGAATCTCTCTCCCACTGCTTCAACACTGCGTGACAAAGCCAATTGGGAAGCAGCTTTACAAATGTGACTTGACTTGGGGATCTTCTTGATACTTTGCCATGGCAAGGAACCAAGCCGCCTGAACTAAGTGCCACTCGATTTGATTCCACGCTTAAAACGTAACCATGCAACCGACTACAAACAGTCAAACAAGGAGTTTATAAATCACTACTTACCGAAGGAAAAAAAAGCCCCTAAAACCAAAGTTTTTAAAAAGGTCCTCAGGTGCTCTCTAATATCGTTTTCAAAGAGTCACATTCCTTAGCCATGGCAAACCTTTCATTCTGAATTCATGTGCTTGAAGACTGGGGGAATCAGGATGGTCTTTAGGGGCTGGAGTGGGAATGGGGAAGAGAGCCAGAACAGCCGGAACTAAGCAAGCTCTCACCTGTTTTCCTCTTCATCAACCTCACGTCCGCAGGCTGTGGGCCTTCGAAGGACTCCATCATTTCTCGAATCTGCAGAGTTTTACACATTTATAGTTAAAGCTTCAGCCATAAACTATTCCACACCAAAGAAATTTCAAGGACCAGGAACTGAGACAAATGCTTAATCAACCAAGTTTTTAACTTCTATCACCAAAATTTAATCATTCTAAAACCATAATAATAATAATAATAAAAAAATATTTTTCCAAGAAATGAATGTATTTTTACAGCCTCGAAGGCATTATTTATATGCTGCCTGGGAATTTCTTTCAGGTAACAACTATTTATGTTATGAAAAACAGTCTCACAGGGGTGCCTGATGGCTCAGTGTTAAGCATCTGACTCCTGATTTCAGTTCAGGTCATGAGACTGAGTGAGCCCTGTGTTGGGCTCTGTACTTGGTGGGGAGTCAATCAATACTTGTGGTGCTTCCAAGTCATTTGCGGACATATGCAGAGGGAAAGCTTTGAGTTGCTTGATGCACAACGTCTGAGACGGAGGCAATGCTTTGCCTTGTTTCAGTTTTGTTTCGTTTTTGTTTTTTTTGAGAGATCGTATTTATTTGACAGACAGAGATCACAAGCAGGCAGAGAGAGAGGAAGGGAAGCAGGTCCCCTGCTGAGCAGAGAGCCAGAAGCAGGGCTGGATCCCAGGCAGAGGCTTTAACCCACTGAGCCACCCAGGCGCCCCTGATTTCTCTTGCTCTTGATTGATCTTGAGCTAGCCAGGCACCCCAGTCATTTCTCTATTTAAAATGGCTCTCCAGGGCGCCTGAGTGGCTCAGTGGGTTAAGCTGCTGCCTTCAGCTCAGGTCATGATCTCAGGGTCCTGGGATCGAGTCCCGCATCGGACTCTCTGCTCAGCAGGGAGCCTGCTTCCTCCTCTATCTCTCTCTGCCTGCCTCTCTGCCTACTTGTGATCTCTCTCTGTCAAATAAATAAATAAAAAATCTTAAAAAAAAAAAAAATGGCTCTCCAAGTGTAGTGTTGAAGTTCTATCTAGTGTTCCTAAGCACAAGGAGGCTGTGATGTCCCCCAGAGAGAAAATACATATTGTTGGATAAGCTTCATTCAGAAATGAGTTATAATGTTGCTGTATGTGAGTTCAAGGTTAATGAATCAACACTATATACTAAATAAGGCATCTCTAAGCCAAAATGCACCTAAAACAAGGTTATGTATTGATCTGCAGATGAAAATGGTTGTGACCAGAGGCTCACAGGAACCGAACTTTGTTTTTTTCCTAGGAGTGATGGCTCAATATTCAGTATTCTATTTGCAGTGGCTTTACAGACCATAACCACCACCAATAAAAACAATTAACTATGTCTATTTTTCTCCACAGAGTAGAAGTTCTACACTGAGCCAGACCCCATCATGTGACTCAGGTCTATGCTTAGTAACATAGTAACTGAAAAGTTAGTCATCAGAGTAACTAAAGACAGTTACTATAAAAGTAGTGTAACAGTAGCACATATAGTAACATAGTAACTAAATACAGTACCTCTAAGAGTTCCCCTATCAGTGGGAGGGTTAAACTAAAAAAACTCAAACAATGAATAGGATAAACTGAAGTTCAGGAGATTAAATACTATATAAAATTTTAAAATGTTTTAAGGACCTCAACAAGTAAATTTGCTTAGAATACTGCACAATTTGGGAAACTCAGAAATTCTGTTTTGAAAACCAGCCTTCTTATGATTGGTACTTTTATTTCCCTGAAGAAGCCTAAAATACAAAAGCATTAAATCTTATTTCACTGCTAGGAGGGAGGCCCCCAAAAGTCTGCAAGGGCACTGCTTCCCTATGCCATGCACTTCCTCTGCAAACTCCCAGGGCCTAGGCCAGCAGACTACATAAGGGAACAACCTGTTTAACAAGCAAACTTTCTTGAATTGACTTCTCCTGTAGGAATTCCTGCATCTCCTATTCCACATGCCCACTGCTGTCCCTACCTGAGGTCAGCTGTTTTCCCTGTCCTCCCACTACCGCTCTTTCCCTCCAACATTCTAAGCTGTTCAATTCTTTTACTACTGGACAAAGCCCTAAGTAACTCCTTTTATACTTATCTGGGCTCTGAATGACCCTAGTACATGGATTCAACAGCACTTTCCCACCTACCTCTCTCTTGTCAAAAGCCTTTAAATTCAACTGAATGAACCTGGTTGATAGGCCCTGTCTATATTCAGTATGTTTCTATTCCCAAGTTTGCTTGTGTGATCCCACTGCCTGGAGGGCCAGTCTACCACACCTTTCCCCTAGTTCTCCAAACATTTCTATCCCTTAAAAATCAGCTCAACTAAGATCTCCCTAGAACCAGTCTTTACCTTCCACTAGTAAAAACGTCCCTTAAAGCTTCCAGACAGTCCTTTTTTAAAAAGTAATCTCTATTCCCAAGGTGGGGTTTGAACTTACAACCCCAACATCAAGAGTGGCATGCTCTACCAACTGAGCCAGTAAGCGCCCCCCACCCCTTTCCCCAGAGACATTCTGCAGAACCTCTTTCAATACCAATTCACACAGTAGATCAGGAAGGCCTCACATGATGAAGCCTTCAAGCAGAAAAAGGCACACTGGTAGAATGACAAACATGTCCTAAGTGGCTACAGGGGAGGGAGGCAAGAGATGGATGTAGCTGGAAGAAGTGGGTGAGGGCCAGAGATGAGATTGGCATTGGAAATGAGATAGGGCCCAGTATACCAAGCCACTAGCTGGCCAGTCTGAGGTGTGGGGAGTCAGGGAATGGCCTCCTTTTTGACAGGCTTACAGGTTTCAGATGGATAGTACACATTTAGTCAAATCAAAGGGTAGCCGGATCATGAAGAAAATGTTTTTACTGATACATCCTCACAAAGTAAGTAACCAGTTAAATAAAAATGTACTGATTACCTTCTACGGGCTATTGAAGGAAAAAGATCTGCTCCCTGTAGTTAAGGAATTTTTTTTTTAAAGATTTTATTTATTTGACAGACAGAGATCACAAGTAGGCAGAGAGGCAGGCAGAGAGAGAGAGAGAGAGAGAGGAGGAAGCAAGCTCCCTGCAGAGCAGAGAGCCCAACGTGGGGCTCAATCCCAGGACCCTGGGATCATGACCTGAGCTGAAGGCAGAGGCTTTAACCCACTGAGCCACCCAGGCGCCCCAGAAAATTTTTTTTTTTTAAGATTTTATTTATTTACTAGAAAGACGGAGATCACAAACAGGCAGAGAAGCAGGCAGAGAGAGAGAAGGAAGAAGGCTCCCTGCTGAGCAGAGAACCCGATGCTCGGCTCGATCCCAGGACAGAGGCTTTAACCCACTGAGCCACCCAGGCGCCCCTAGTTAAGGGATTTCCGAAAACTCAACTCTGTGTTGAACTTCAAAGCCTAAATGCTAATGATAATTTACCTCTGAACCAAGCTGAAAAGATCTCCATCCTAAAGACAGAAATGTATTTCACTGCCTGAGATGTTAACTTGAGATAAAACAACAGTGAGAAGATGGTAGAAGCCCCAAATCTGCTGTGCCCACTGGACTGCTCATTAGAACTGCTGTTTCCCCTTACATCGCTCTCCGTGATGGTGATGGGAAGGCCTCGCAGCATGATGGTCTTACTCTCCCTCTCATCACTGATATCATGTCTGTAGTCATGCTCGCCATAGTCACCATCTGAATGGTAGCCGTCTTCGGATCGGTCACTATTCCTTCTTTCACGTTCTCTCTGATTTACAATAAACAAAATGACAATTAAAATAACACTGGGTTTAGACCCTTTGAGTAGAGGCCCTCTACTCCTAGGAATTTATCTCCAGGAACAACGGGGAGGGTAAGGGAACTCCATGATGATGTTCACTGTACTGTTTTCAAACTGGTGGCCAGGGGGTGGAGCTGGAGGTGGGGCTGGGGGAAAAGGGCCATAACCATTTAGTCCAGGAAGAATGGTTTAACAACTCACTGTACAGTATACTATCACACAATATGTATTATAATATGAAGATTATATGCATGGAAAAAGTAAAAAACCCTGCAAAAATACATGGGAAGCATAATTAGTTCTAAACAACAAAGCTATATTCACATATAAAAAGGAATGAGAAATGACTATGCTGACTAAAACTACAACTTTTAGAAGCAGCAGCTCAGACCCAGGGTTGGTATATTATTATACTCCAATTGCCTCGTCTTTAAAATGGGAAGACACCTACCATAATGGATTAATTAAGTTCACATAAGTCAGGTGCTCAAAAGAGTGCCTGGTATATGATAAGCCCTATGTAAACCCTGGCCAATATTTCTATTACCATCGGCTCAGTTTGTCTTTGAGGATTAGAGTTACCTCAACAGATTTTAGAATAACAGAGGGTTTGAATACAATACTCAAGAGGAGCGTTCCACACTTGATATACTTATTACATTTCCAGAATCTTAGAGGCTTTATGCATCAATTCATAACTTTAACTACACCACACCAGTTGCTGACCACTCACCTCTGGGCTGTCATAGTCCCGGTAGTCATCATATCTGTCGCCCCTCCGATCATCACTAGATCTTTTGTAATCTGAGTCCCTCCGCCTGCTTCTGGATTCACGTTCATCCCGGTCATCCCTGTCTATGATGGAACCGTATCTTCCACTACGCTCTGTTCTACTCACTCTGCCAGGGAAATAATTTTCATTTACTCTAAGTTAAATCACACTTCATACCTTTACAAAACACAGTTGAAGAACATCTCCCCCCTCCCACTCAGTGTATAAGATATCCAAATAGTTTGACATATCCCTTAAAACTTATCACCAAACTCCAGTTTATAAACACTAGGAAAACATCTATATCCCTGAAGGCAGAGATAATTTTCAGGAAATCATGCTATATCTAATGATATGACTATCACATGTTTGGGCTTAATATATATATATATTTTAAAGGTCAGTCTGTCCAAGTTTATCCCATGTATTCCAAAGACTGTAGTCTACACATATCACCCCTTTTATCCCTGATTCAGATCTTGGTGATCAAAAATAGGAAGAGAGCAATTTTTAGCATTTCACCCAATTTCAAAGGAGAGTGTGTTCTGACTCATCTACTCTCAAAGGTATCACACTACTGGGAAACGGACCAAATAACCTGGATGAGTTAAATTAATTTTTTTTCTTCATCAAGCAGTTAACCAAATTCTTTTGTTAGACATAATCAGCACAAGCAGACAATAGCATTTCCTGTAACATCTGGTTTACTTTTGGTTACTGGATAGCACTGGGCCTCACAGGAAAGTCTAGTAACAAGAGCATAAACCCATTTGACTACAGATACAGTTCTTCGATAAATTGTTTACCAGGTTCATAAAACTTCTGTGTAAAGAGAAGACAAAGGAATGGCTTAGAAGGGCCTCATTTAGAGTATACAAATTTATCAAAAAGACACCAATGAAACAAGTAGTTTAGGACTACTTCTTAATGTGAAGTATGAGGATGAGAAACCTAAAAGGGCAAATGTTAATTTAATAAGTTACTTGGAACCTCAGACTGCTAACACAGCATTAAAATAATGACATCGTGTGACATGAGCATCTCCTGAGTCTCTCTGGGCCATCAATTTGATCTACCCCTAGGACAAGATGCAACACTAAGTAGGAAGGTGGCTGGAAAAGGTTGTGTATGTAAACCAAATAGTCTGAGTGGAAGGATCCACATGACATGGCAGCCAAATGCTCTCATCTTAATTCTCCACTAATTCTTTAGTAACTTTTCACTGACTTTCCATGTAACCAACAGAAAGGTCCAAAACTTCTATAAATCTGGATAATCTTACCACAGAAGCGACAAGCAGCAGCAGCAACATTCACTGACTGCTTGCTCCAGCCAGCTACTGGGTAAAGTGGCAGACTTGTATGACATCTCCTGGCTTCTGCATAGGCTGTTTTCCACACTGGGAACCTTCAGTGACCCACTCCCTCCTTTGCCTAATTCTTACTTACCTTAGAGAGTATTTTCTCCAGGAAGCGTTCCAGTATGTTTCCAGGAAAACACATGCTTCCTATGTGTTCTAACAGCACCCCCTGACTTCTATTACATAGCATAGTTCACACAGTACTTCACTTCTCTCACTAAACTGCAAGCTTGTAAGAGCAAGGCTCATGAAGGTATTAACAGCAATGCCTGGCACAAAACAGACACTCAAGTATTTGTTTGATCAACAATTTCTAAAAATCAGTTCACTCTCAATGAAATGTTGAGATCAAAGACATGTATAGTAGTAACTTACCGTTTGTCTGAACCCATTGTCCTACTGAAGATGTAGCACACTGTCCCAAAATATTCAAATTTTGTCTTTTTCTAGGAAACAAGAGAGAGTGGCTGCTGAAAATTTAAGAGATCACTTAAGTCAATCTTCCTATAAGTTAGGATACTACTGAGGTTGTAATTTCATCAACTATTAACAGGGATTATCTAAGGTGGGAGCAGGTAGGTGGGGGAGGGAGATCAACTGTCAACATAAGAATCATTTGTTAAAAATAAGCATAGCAGGAAGATGAAGCTACTTTAAAATATCAGATTCCCTATTCAATAACAAACTCATAAAAGGATGCAAGCAGAAGATTCCTTTCCTTCTCCTACTTTAGGATTACAAAGCAAAAAAGGGCAGAGATCCAATTAGCTCCCTGTGTTCTAATCAAAGCAACTCCAGTGGGGTAGTTGGCCGTGAAAACATTGATCAAAGCGTCTCTATTAACACAAGGAGCAACATACAATTCAAAATCTTCTGATGAAAAGTTTATATCATTTAGAAGCCGGGATGCTCCGCTGATTGAAATCTACTCTATTTATAACGCAACGGCTGACCTAAGCTATTTCAATGAGACAAGAGCAAAGCTCCACACGACTTAATTCCTCAGTAACAATAACCACCACGAACCCTTGAGGCTGCCAGCTGGGCCCCGCAGCGCCCCGGCGGTGATAAAACAACACACAGCTAGACCGCGTTCAATTCGTGCGAGGTCTGAGAAACTAGTTTCAGCCGTCCCTGGCGCCTGCCTGTTCCAGGGGAGGTGCTCAACGAACATTTGCTTTAGTAATAAATGGAAGAGAACCACCTGGGAGAAATAAGGCCTGGGCAAAATCTCTAATGCCGCCCCTCGTCGCCCCGTCAGTGCCTGGACCCACCTCCGTGGGGTGCTGCGGCCGAGATGGCGGCGCCACAGCCTGCGCGACCGACTCGGGCGTCCGGCTTTCCCTTTCTGCCTGCACACACCCCTCCCGGCCCCCAAGAGGCTCCCTGGTCTGCAGATCAGCCTTCACCGAACAACCTTCCGGAGAGGGCGGATTCGGATTCAGATGCAGCAGCTGCGGGGCGATGGCGGCTAGAAACTGCCGGTCGCCCCTGAGGAGTACCCGAGGGACAGGCGACGGCTCCACGTTCAGTTGGGCTGTGAAGTCGGAGACGCGTCCCGGCAGAGGCACAGTAAAGAACCCGAAAGAAGCGGACCTCGGGTGGGGCAGGAGGACGCCCTCTGAAAGCTGACAGCGCAGGCGGCGAGGAGGGGCGCGGCCTTCCAATGCCTCGGGTAGCTTACTCGAGAGATGCGGCAGGGGCTGATCGGCCGCCGCCCGCGGCTGTCAGGGAGACTGCACAAGGCCTGCCTCAAAAGCAAGAGCCGTGCGCCGTTACAAGAGGCTGCCGCACTTACCCCCAGGAGAGACCAAAGTGGCAGAAGTAGCGGTTTTGCGCCCCAGAATATCCAACAGGATACGGCCGCCTCACAAAATGGCGCCTCGGTCGACGGCCGTCTCCTACCCACAGTACCTCGCGCCTGTCCCCTCCCCCACACCACCCGCCTCCCGAGGAGGCATCCAATCCGCGACGGTGTCTGGCTGCGCAAGGACTGCTGGGAAGTGTGGTCGCTAAGGCCTCCTGTCACTCACTACGCCCTGTGTTAATTTCCTGCGTATTTCTTTTTTCTTTTTTTTCAAAACCAAGGGCGAAGTTGCCAGTCTGCCATTTGCAGACCCTGATTAGAGCTCTTATCTTTATTGGCAATTCTTTGTCTTTGCTACAAAGGCTTTAGAGAGCACAGTTTGCTTTCACTGATATAATGTAGAATATCACGTTTAATCTGGTTTTAAAAGAACTCACGTTAGTTGACTGATTATTATATCTTGACTCCAGATTGTTGGGCTAGACGTTTTACAAATATTTATTTTCATTTTCGTAATCTATGAAGTGGCTATTAAACCCCTTTGCAGGTGAGGAAAACGAAGTTTATGGAAATTAAGAGTTTTTAAAATTATATTTTTGAGTAGCTTCGACACCAAACATGGGGCTGGAACTGATGATTCCTAAGATCAAGAGTGGTATGCTCTACTGAGCCAGCCAGTCGCCTCCAAATTAAGATAATTCCTTTTTTTTTTTTTAAAATAAGCTTATATGTGTGTATCTTTTAAAGATTTTATTTATTTATTTGACACCGAGAGAGAGAGCACAAGTAGGCAGAGTGGCAGGCAGAGGGAGAGGGAGAAGCAGGCTCTCTGAGCCCGATGTGGGACTTGATCCCAGGACTCTGGGATCATGACCTGAGCTGAAGGCAGACGCTTAATCCACCGAGCCACCCAGGTGCCCAAATTAAGAGCTTGAAGAATGGTCTTCAGAGTGTCATTGTATTGATATTCTCTAGTCTAAGGCAAAGGCTCAGGAGTCATTTTCCAGGGTTAATTTAACAGTACTTGGGACATCTAATAGCATCTCAAAGTTGCAGCCAAAACTCAACCTTATCTCCTTCACAGTCTTCCTCAGCTCAGAAATGGTGACTCCCTACTTCCAGTTACTCAGGACAAAAACCCTGGAGTCATGGAGGACTTTTTTCCTTGTACCCAATCTGTCAGTAAATCCTGTTGACTCTACCTTCAAAATATATCTAGGATCTGTCCACATCTGGCTCCCTAAATTGCTGTTCATCTAGTCAAAGCTAACATCACTGCCCTTGTTTGAAAGACAGTACTTCACACAGAGTTCATGGTTGTGGAACTGGGATTTGAATTAATAAACTTGATTTCAGAGTCCATGCCCTCAACTACTAGAATGTAAACTCCAAAAGGGTAGGAATTTATGCCTCTTTAGTTCACTATATGAACTAAATATAATACTATATGCCTGGCACATGGTATGTATACAATAGATATTTGTTGAATACACAAATGAATCCACTAAGAAAGCAAGCTAAACTTTGGGGCAGAAAAAGGCAAGCTTTCTTGGAGAATTAAGAGATATTCTGGACTGGGACTGGTTAGTGAGATGGTGGTACTGCAGTGCCTCCAGTTAGCATAATTTGCCCCCTTGGCATTATTTGTAGATATATTTTTAGTGGAACTGGTTTCTCAGGTCACATATACAGACATGAAAAATTAGACCATGATAAGGCAGAGGGAAGCTATCAGTTATAGAAAACCATACTATACTCCTCTCTTTCTGAGAGATCTATCAAGAATAATGGAATGATGTCAAGGAGTAGATTCCAAACCAGAAGCTTCAAATACACTGGAAAATCTTTTTCTTGGAAAAACATCCAGGAAAAATGTTCTTTAAACATGTTTTAGGGGCACCTGGGTGGCTCAGTGGTTTCGGCTGCTGCCTTCGGCTCGGGTCATGATCTCAGGGTCCTGGGATCGAGCCCCACATCGGGCTCCCTGCTCCAAAGGAAGCCTGCTTCTCTCTCTGCCTGCCTCTCTGCCTACTTGTGATCTCTGTCAAATAAATAAATAAAATCTTTAAAAAAAAAAAAACATGTTTTAATGATAGGCATTCTACATTAAGGGCATTAAGTGATGGACACTGGAAGTTCTTTGGATAATTAAAAAATCTAACAATAGAAAGAAAGGTAGACATTTCTGACTTTGGAAAAATGGGTAACTTCCTCTCCCTCCTCCTCTCTCCTTCCCATCCATCCATCCATCCATCTCCATTCAGGCTGCTATAAAGAGATACCACAGACTGGGTAGCTTATAACCAACAACAAACAACAAAGCTTATAGACAACAAAAAATTTATTTCTCACAGTTCTGGAGTCCAAGATCAAGGTACCAGCATGGTGAAGTGAAGGTCCTCTTCCAGGCTGCTGACTTATATCCTCACATGTAGAAGAGTCTAGGGACCTCTGTAGGATCTCTTTTATTTATTTATTTTTAAAGATTTTATTTATTAATTTGACAGAGAGAAATCACAAGTAGACGGAGAGGCAGCCAGAGAGAGAGAGAGAGGGAAGCAGGCTCTCCGCTGAGCAGAGAGCCCGATGCGGGACTCGATCCCAGGACTCTGAGATCATGACCTGAGCCGAAGGCAGCGGCTTAACCCACTGAGCCACCCAGGCGCCCCTGTAGGATCTCTTTTAAAAGAGCACTGATCCCATTTATGATGATTCCATCTTCATGAGCTTAATCATTTCCCAAAGTCCTACTAATACCATTACCTTTGAGAGTTAGGATTTCAATGTATGAACTTAGAGGGGAGAGGACACATTCAGATCATAGCACTACCTACACACACACAAATACACACTTCTACATTTTCATATGTGTATATGTATTTATATACAGTGTCCAACTTCTGGGGAGGAGTAGATGTATGTAAAACTTACATCATCAGAAAAAACTAGAAGTATGCGACCAACAGAAGGCTCCCAAGTGTATTTTCTTGAGGTGCCGGGATGGCTCAGTCAGTCAGGTGTCCAACTCTCAATTTTGGGTCGGGTCATGATTTTGGGGTTGTGGGATCAAACACACATCAGGCTCCACATTCAGGGCAGAGTCTGCTTGTCCCTCCCCCTCCCCCTACTTGCTCTCACTCACTCATTCTCTCTCAAATAAATAAATAGGGGTGCCTGGCTGGCTCAGTCAGTTAGGCTGAGGCTTTGGCTCAGGTCATGGTCCCTGCTCAGCAGGGAGCCTGCTTCTTCATCTCCCTGATGCTCTGCTTACTTGTGCTATCTCTCTGTCAAATAAATAAAATCTTTAAAAGTAAGTACTTAAAAAATATTTATTCCGAAGTAATCTCCACATTCAACATGTGGCTCAGACCCATAAACCTGAGATCAAAAGTTGCATGCTCCATCCACTGAGCCAGCCAGGCACCCCTGTTTTTTGTTTTGAGTAAAGCCATGTATGTTCAATATTAGGCAAAGTTCTTTAAGGCTGTTTTTCCTAGGAGCGCCTGGGTGGCTCAGTGGGTTAAGCCTCTGCCTTCGGCTCAGGTCATGATCTCAGGGTCCTGGGATCGAACCCCGCATCGGGCTCTCTACTCGGTGGAGAGCCTGCTTCCCCCCCTCTCTGTCTGCCTCTCTGCCTACTTATGATCTGTCAAATAAATAAATAAAATCTTAATCTTAAAAAAAAAAAAGACTGCTTTTCCTAATGTTCTGAGGTTTAAAAAAAAGTTCTCTTAACGAAAGGCTTTTTTTTAAAAAAAGATTTTATTTATTTATTTGACACAGAGAGGGAGATCACAAGTAGGCAGAGAGAGCGGGGGAAGCAGTCTCCCTGCCAAGCAGAGAGCCCAATGCAGGGCTTGATCCCAGGACCCTGAGATCATGACCTGAGCCAAAGGCAGAGGCTTAACCCACTAAGCCACCCAGATGCCCCCGAAATGATCTTTTTTGCCTTATTCTCCCATTTAGCAAAAGGAAAATGCACTTCACATGTTTTGATCTTAGACTGTAAAAATACTACTCCAGAATAAGAAGACTTTCACATGAGAGAACTCTCGTCTATACCAAGAAACTAATTTGTCAGAGCTGAGCTTTGATGAATTGGCAGAGATATGCAATCAAAATTGAATTCAACAAGTATTTTATATAGACCTATGAACAAGGCATTATTCACTCATTTATACAGTACCTACTGTGTTAGCACCTAAGGATACAGTAGTAAAGAAAATTACCCGAGATCTCTGTTCTTATGTAGCTGGCATTCTGATCAAAGCCTCAGGGAACTGCTCAGGGACATGGTAGGGTAACACATTTTTCACATCCATTCCTACTTTCATCAATACCCAAAGTAGTTCCTTAAAAATATATGGAACATTTAAGTCCATATTTTCAACCACAAAATTTCCATTTAAGTGGCAAAATAAAGCTGGAAAACAAAAGTAGGTAAATTAGTTTGAGGTCTGAGCTTAAATACTTTCTTCAGAGAAGATGCTGCCAAAGCTTGCTGTATTGTCTCTCATCACATCAGCAATTGTTCAACATCCATCTTCCTTAGTAACTAAGTCCTATGGGCACAGAAACCAACACTGATCTTGCTAGAAGCCCCAGTGACAAGTAAAGTGGGTTCTCAAAACATTCATAGAATGACCACTAGGGAACTCAGTGGTGCTTCTGCCGGGGAGCCAATGAACTGGAATTAACTAACTAGTCTATGAAAGAGTCTTCAGTAATGGAGCATTTGAAGTGTTCCACAGTTTAGGCCCAAACGAGTAATACAAAGTTAGAAGGAAAACCTGGTTTGGCCAGTTAAGGACAAACTTGGATCAGCTTTCTTTCTTTCTTTTTTTTTTAACTTTTAAAAGATTTTTATTTATTTATTTGACAGACAGATCACAAGTAGGCAGAGAGGCAGGCAGAGAGAGAGAGAGAAGGAAGCAGGCTTCCCGCTGAGCAGAGAACCTGATGTGGGGCTCGATCCCAGGACCCTGGGATCATGACCAGAGCCGAAGGCAGAGGCTTTAACCCACTGAGCCACCTAGGCGCCCCTTGGATCAGCTTTCAAGAAGTATTTTGATGTGCTCATTGATGTACGCAAAAATGAGATGAAGCGGGCGCTACTTGTGATTTCTCTGTGTGTGTCAAATAAATAAAAATCTTTAAAAAAAAAAAAAAAAGAGATGCACCATAGAGGTTCCTGCAGGCCTTCAGACCAGAGGGCTACTGCACTGCATCTGTCTGCAGCCAAGTCATTGGACTTTGTAATGCTGTAATGCTGCACTAGTGGTAGCAAGGCCCAGAGCCTGGGGCATTTTTTTTTTTTTTAAGATTTTATTTATTTATTTGACAAACAGAGATCACAAATAGGCAGAGAGATAGGCAGAGAGAAAGGAGGAAGCAGGTTCCCTGCTGAGCAGAGGAGCATGAGATCATGACCTGAGCTGAAGGCAGAGGCTTACCCCACTGAGCCACCCAGGAGCCCTGAACCTGGGGCTCTTAATCCCTAAGCCAGTTCGTTCCTGATTTTGTTTTTCCTTTGGGAGGGGTAAAGACTTAATAAAGAAGAAAGGATTATATTTGGAGACAGCATGGCAAACAATTTAACTTCACATATATCATTCTTGTTTCTAGAAATGTTTTCTTCTTGGTATATACCTACCTCTCCTTACAACTCTCACCCCTCACTGCCCATCCCCCTCAAATGGTAATACCTCCATACTATTTTTACAGAGCTGTCCTTGGTTCTGCTTTATGCAACCAGATTACGCCCTTAGACCTATGGGCCAATTCTAGCCTGCAACCTGTTTTTGTAAATAAAGTTTTATTCGAATTCAGCAACAATCACTTGTCTATGTATCGCTGCTACTGTCTATCAATGTGGCCGTGCTCTCACTACAATAACAGGGCTGAAGAGTTTCAACAGAGATCATCTGACCTGCGAAGTATAAAATACTGACTCTGGCCCTTGATGGGCAAGCTATTTATTTATTTATTTATTTATTTATTTATTTAAAGATTTTATTTATTAGACAGAGAGAGAGATCACAGGTAGGCAGAGAGACAGGTGGTAGGGGGGAGCAGGCTCCTCGCCAAGCAGAGAGCCCGATGCGGGGCTCGATCCCAGGACCCTTGATGGGTAAGTTATTTATTTATTTATTTATTTAAAGATTTTATTTATTAGACAGAGAGAGAGATCACAAGTAGGCAGAGAGACAGGTGGTAGGGCGGAGCAGGCTCCTCGCCTAGCAGAGAGCCCGTTGCGGGGCTCGATCCCAGGACCCTGAGATCATGACCTGAGCCGAAAGCAGAGGCTTAAACTATTGAGCCACCCAGGCGCCCCAGCTTTTTATTTTTTAATTTAAAATAAAGATTTTAGGTTTATTTATTTGACAGAGAGAGAGAGAGAGAGAGAGCACAAGCAGGGGGAGTGGGAGAGGGACAAGCAGGCTCCCCACTAAGCAGAAAGCCCAACAAGGGGCTTGATCCCAGGACCCTGGGAAGGCAGACACTTAACCCACTGAGCCACCCAGGTGTCCCACCTTGTTGGGTAAGTTTACAAACTCCCACCTTGTACCATCAACATACTCTTCTAAACCCGCAGTTCTCTTCCTAAAAAATATTCCTCCGGAGACATCTGAAAAGTGCAACTCTTAGTACTATAATATGTTATCTGGAGGAATTATTTTTTATGTTTTAAAGATTTATTTACTTGAGAGCAAGGGAGTGAGTGCAAGCTGGGGACGGGGAAAGAGAGAATCCCCAAGCGGACTCTCCATCAATCGCAGAGCCTGATGCAGGGCTTGACCTCGGGACCCTGGGATCATGACCTGAGCTGAAACCAAGAGCTGGCCGCTTAACTGATTGAGCCACCCAGGCACCCTACTTTTTAAAGTTTTAATATATTCGTAGGATATTGTACTTTTAACTTGAAAGAATAAAAAAAAAAATTTAAAAACAACCCTCTCTTTTAAAGCAAATCCAGTGAAATGGTATGAGTGATATGGTAGAAAATTAAGAAAGATTTGAAAGAGGGTGTCCAAAGACACCTCTCTGGAGAATTTCAGCCAAGGAGGGAAGGAAAACCTGGGGTAGTGGCTAGAGGGGAGTAATAATTCTTACTATGCCAACTCATTGTGGTGATCATAATATGTGACACATTAAGCACCCAGCAGGCACCTAGAAAAAGAGCTATCACACTGCTTCCCCCACCCCCACCAACAATAGGGAAGTCAGAAGACGACTTCAAAGGTCTAATCAGTAGTAAACCAACATACGGAAATATATTCACTTTCAGCAGTTATCAAAGAAATAAAAGCAAGCAATAATGGGATACAGTTTTCATTAACTAGATCAGGAAAATAATTTTTAAAATCTGAAAGTACTCACACAAGCTAGAGTTCAAAGGTCACCGCAACACATCCACTCATACTGACAGCAGGTGGTGTCTCAGGTGGTAGCACTTGCTGCCATTTCAGTGCCACCTCAAATGGGTAGCACCAACGTGCTCTCTCCCTCCTACCATACACCCCACCCTCACCCACCTGTGGGAGAAAAATATAACCACCAAAAAAAATCACATTGAAAAAAAGTTTATTTAAAAAAGTTCTAGCAGCAAGAACAGTAACAAAACAAAAGGAGAGACGGACAAACAAAACAAGAAGGAGGTTGTGTTCTGTGGGGACTTGTCTCCATTCTTTAATCTAGTTCTTTATACCGAGCAAACATGACTCTTCGCACAGCATCTCGGTAAGTCTCGTTGGACTGTCTCTTGTTGGTTCTTCCTGGAGCCCCCACACTGGGCCCCCTCATCCGGCCTTCAGTCTGTAACACAAAGACAATGAAGTGGGCTCTATCAATTAATAAGCCTCAGGTCTGGCCATTGATTACAAGTATTTCTGGACCAGTAAGGATCAGGATTTGGGGGAATTTTTTAGAATGTTTAATTAATAAACAAAACCCAAGATGAATAAGGAGGGTGGTGATGCCATGACTTCAGGATACGGGATTTAATACCAGACATGAGAAGCCAGTCTCCTGCAGTTGGCATGTTCAGAGGGGGACCAAGCCAACACAAAATGGGCAACGTTCCCTCTCAAAACCTTTGCTCTCTTCTGTTCCTGACCTAAGTGAGGCAGAGCCCTTTATGAGAACCAGGACTAACCTCGTCCTCCTCATATTTTAGTTATTTCAGTTCCTCAGCTGATGATGCCTCTCAGATGCTTTTGTTCCTTTTACTGCAGGTTCCCTGGTTTTTGTCACCAAATGACTTGCCAGTTTCAAATTGCCTGATTCCTGTAATACCCCACCTTTTACTCCGTGCAAGAGTAAGAGGAGCCCCATTTCCACTTTTCTCCTTCTCCCACAGCCAACCAAAATTACAAGGGCCCAGAATGCCCATCTATCATCCAGTAATCAAGACTGACTGAAAGAGAGAACGTTAAGTACATTCCAGGTTCAGGCCACCCCCAAAAGACGGAAACCATTTCACCTCCTCTGCTGAAGCCAATCCGGGATGGCCATACCCGAGGCCCGCCCCCTTCCTCCAGCCAGCGGTCTGCTGGACACAGCCTCCTTTGTTGCTACTGTCGATTCCTTCTTTACCAACAGGTTTGCGATCACTGCGAAAGGAGCAGATGTACTTACATACCATCACTTTCAAAGTGACCCTAATAAAAACCTCTGTTGTCTGATTCACATTTGCTGAAGTGTATTAGGGAATACTTCTGAGTGCCTGCTATCTATGCAACAGGCTTTGGGCTTCGGGATACAGAGATGCCCAAGACCCATCCCTATTCATGGGGAAGGACATGAAAAGGATAACTCAGCCAGGGATGTGGGATCAGGAGACATCTATGGAAATACATCAGAGAAGACACAAGCTCTGAAGGAGCATCACCAACAATGACGAATTCCAACAAGAGGGCACATCCGAACTGACTAAAAAGTATGAGAGGAAAGGAGGCCATAAATAAGAAGTTAGAGAATACAATTTGTCTAGGAGAGGAATTGTAGGAACTGACAAAGGCTTCTTGGGCTAGACTGGAAAGCCTCGAAACTTCACGCTAAATCATGATTCTGGACTTCATTCTTTGGGACAAAAAAACCCCTGGACTCCAGGCCTCCTTCTTAGCAAGGTATGCCCTCACAAAAAGGTAAGTTTTAGGAGATTTCTGTTCACAAAATGGTTTTGGTGCCAGGGTAGAGAGTACACTAGAGGTTGAAGAAAAGAGACGGAGAATAAAGAGTCCAATTTGGAGGTGAGCTAGAATGGGGGAAAAAGCTTAATTAGGGACGTGGCCAGTAACGATAAAGGGGAAAAAGCGGGAAGAGTGGGTCAGACCAGGCAGGCCATGATGCAGTGATGTCACTACTCTGAAAGAGGATCACACAGCAGGTTTAGCAGGACTGGAACTGAATATGATATGGAATATAATACTGAGTTATTGCTTAGAGTGAGGAGCCTAAGAGGTCTCCACAAGGACATTCCCAGGAGGTAAACTGAAATAGTAATTTTGCACTCAGAAAACCAAACTGCCTTGGAATGGAGTCATAGGGAACTGTTAGCTTGTTAGTGATGACTGTGGCCTTGGGTCTAGGCCAAGAGGTAGAACAACAAGAATTAAAGAGCACCGAGGGCAGAGTCCTGGAGAATATCTGGAATTGCCCAGAAAACTAAGAGAAGCATGGGAGAAGACTAAGAAGGAAGGGAACCAGCAGAATGTGTGTGATGGGTGCCAAGAATACAGAAGGGTATCTTTCTGCACCCAGCCCAGCTCACTCAGGGCTAAGGTGTCCTTCCTCCTTAATGACTCCTTTACCTTTGGCTTTTTTTTTTTTTTTTTTTTTTTAAAGATTTTATTTATTTATTTGACAGACAGAAATCACAGGTAGGCAGAGAGGCAGGCAGAGAGAGAGAAGGAAGCAGGCTCCCTGCTGAGCAGAGAGCCCGATGTGGGGCTCGATCCCAGGACTCTGGGATCATGACCTGAGCCGAAGGCAGAGGCTTTAACCCACTGAGCCACCCAGGCGCCCCAACTCCTTTACCTTTGGCTTAGCCCAGTATATTTCGAATTGCAGAGAATGACCTAGTAGGATATTACATTGTTTAAGTGGTCCTTCCTTAGCACTTCTTAAGAATGCACCTGGGTGGCTCAGTGGGTTAAGCCTCTGCCTTCGGCTCAGGTCATGATCCCAGGGTCCTGGGATGGAGCCCCTCATTGGGCTCTCTGCTCGGCAGGGAGCCTTCCTTCCTTTCTCTCTCTGCCTGCCTATTTACCTATTTGTGATCTCTGTCAAATAAAGAAATAAAATCTTAAAAAAAAAAAAAAAAAAAAAGAAAGAAAAAAGAATGCAAACAGGGCACTTGGCTCAGTTGGTTGAGTGTCCAGCTCTTGTTTGGCTCAAGTCATGATGTCAGGGTTGTGGGATAAAGCCCCACGTCAAGCTCCATGATCAGCAGGGAGTCTGCTTGAGATTCTCTCTCCCTCTGCTCACGTGTGTGCATTCTCACTCTATCTCAAAATAAACAAATCTTAAAAAAATCACTCATCCTGGGGTGGCTGGGTGGCTCAGTGGGTTGGGTCGCTGCCTTCGGCTCGGGTCACGATCTTGGGGTCCTGGGATCGAGCCCTGCATCGGACTCTCTGCTCAGCAGGGAGGCTGCTTCCCACTCTCTCTGCCTGCCTCTCTGCCTACTTGTGATCTATCTCTCCCCCAGTCAAATAAATAATAAATAAAATCTTAAAAACAAACAAAAACAAAAAACACTCATCCTTAAAAAAAAATGCAAATAGGAAAAGCTAGAATAAAAATACCAGAGCTTATCATATTCAGTAAATAAGTATTTTTCATGAAGATCTCTTTTTGGTACTTACACACACATGATTATTGGGCCATGATTAAAAAATAATCTTACTGTGGGCAGTGAGCAAATATGTTGGGATGCTAGAGCCCCAGACCCCATCAACCCTCCTTTGGGGCCTTTCTCCATTAATGATCTCCCCCATCCCCAAAGGCATAATTTACCCTGGCTATTAGCTGCTCTTTTGCTTACCAACATACAGACCTGTTCAAGTCTCATCAGATCAGCACCCTCCTTAAAATCATTTCATAACCTCCTGCTGCCCTAAGACAAAGTCTTAGCATGATATTCACGGAGTATGAACTTCCTGAGCTGGCCTCCATCAGGCTACTTATAATTTTTCAAATGCATCCTATGACTCCTCTCTCTCTCATCCACGACATATGTGGTTTGCTCCAACTGAAATGACCTTTCCTTCTCCACTGGAATTGTCTGCTCTATGAGACACAGCATCACCTGAACCTTCCTTATTCTTATAGGTCTTGTCCACCTGAGTATTCCTTGCACTTAGTGCAGTGCCTAGACACGATGGGTTATCAACAAATTCTATCTAACTCTGCTGGGCTCCCCACCCTGAACTGACTAGAAATAAGCACAGGAATCTAGAGATAATATAGGTCTATCAGCAGCCAACCATTCATTCAGCACCTACGTGTGAGGACGGAGGTTCCCTAGAGAAAAAGCCTGAAAGAATGACATTATCAGGTCCACAGGAGGTACAGCATTACTGATGAGGAGAGAAGGAGAGCAGCTAAACAGCCAGCCAAACACATATATTCCCTGAGTGAAGCTGGGTGGTCAGAGGTTGGAGTGAACCTCATACTCAAGGAGTTCAGAAAGAACCTGCTCCTGCTGACTTCAGTTATCCCTGAGAGAGAAAAAAGCAGTGCAGCTGGAGAAGAAGATGGTTTCACCATTAGGCCTTGAGGCTTAGGCTGAATGAAAAGTTCCTGGCTTACCTGTCAGTTTCCCTGGAGTATTTAATTCGTTTCCTTTCTGGAGAGTCAAAAGATTGGACCTTTTCCCTGCGATCACTTCCTCTTTCTTTAAACCTTCCCTGTTGGTAAGCAGAAGAAAAGACCTGAAATTTCCATTTAAGGGAGCTGAAATAGTGGGGAAAATTCGCTTTATTCCTTATAGTCCTTCTAAAGAGAAGGGGGTTCAACGGTTAACTCCTGGAATCTCTTGCTCCTTCACATACTCTTCTTGAGAAAGCAGTGGCTTCTCTGACTGGTAAATTTGAGAAGAATGAACTGGTGTGCTTGTCCTACAGCTGTGTTTACCTTGTCTAAGGAGGTGCTCTCCAGTAGGCCTCCAGGGAGGATTCCTACCCATCACATAAGATCTGGCCTGGGCAGTGAAGCTTGTGGCTATCTGTAGGGGAGTCTGCCTAATTATGTGATCCAGGTAACAAGTCCATTTGGCTCTACGCTAAACTGCTTCTTCTAACTTAGCCTCTGATAGTAAAAAAAGGTATTTTAGCAGCCCTACCTTACTGATTTTAAAAGCTGGGCAGGAAAGAAAAATGCTATTTGTTTGACCTGTTTGGAGACCTTAAACTACCACCCTTTTAAAATATATATATATCAGGGGTGCCTGGGTGACTCAGTGGGTTAAGCCTCTGCCTTCGGCTCAGGTCATGTCTCAGGGTCCTGGGATTGAGCCCCGCATCAGGCTCTCTCCTTGGCAGGGAGCCTGCTTCCTCCTCTCTGTCTCTGCCTGCCTCTCTAACTACTTGTGCTCTCTGTCAAATAAATAAATAAAATCTTAAAAAAAAAAAATATATATATATATATCAATTTTATTAAAGTATAATTTTATAAACAATTAAGTGCACCCATTATAATGTAGTTTGATGGGTTTTGATAAATGTATACACCATCTTTTAGGTCCTCTTCACTCTCTGTCTTCAGTACAGTCTACAAATTCCACACCAGAGAGTAAAGAGTTGAGGTCAAGGGAGTTAATAGGTCATCAAAACTTACCTCCTGTTCTCTCCTTTCCAGATAGGCTAGCTCCTGCTCAGATTGTTTTATCTTCCGATGGATTTCCAGGTTTTGCTGAGAAGATAGAAAGTTCTAGGAGTACAGGTCTAGAAAAAGTGGTCCTAGAAAATGCCTCTAGGTCTTTCCCAATAGCTACTTTAGGACTGTGGCTTCTTTCACTGACCAACTCTCCTGAGTGATCACTGTACCCTGCAATTAACAATTCCTAACCAGACTGGCTTTAGGCTCTCCAGTAGGAACCCAAGTTGTAATGCTGGCTTGTCACACAGATTAGTTACATGGTGTGGTACAAGAGAGACCTTCATTCTACTTCTCTCCAAATGCAGAAAACAGGGGCACCTGGGTGCCCCAGTCAGTTAACTGTCTGACTCTTGATTTCAGCTTAGGTCATCTCAGGGTCATGAGATTAAGTCCCGAATCAGGCTCTGTGCTCAGGAGGGAGTCTGCTTGAGATTCTCTCCCTTTGCCCCTCCTGCCTCCATAGCCCACCCTGTACTCTGTCTCTCAAATAAATAAAAACTTTTTAAAAAAATGCAGAAAACACAAAACTGGTTTATAGGTTTTTATCTAAAGAAAAAATTATGAGAGAGGGGAATCTGAGCACTTCAGTGGAGAAAACTGAATGCCCACATGATTTTCCTACTACCACCATCACTACCACCACCACCACTCACCATCCTCGAACACTATCCTCTTTTTCAAGCATCCAGAAAAAATGAAAAGGAGAACCCAAGGTGCTAAAAGAACAAAAAGACTGCTTGGAGAGTCCTGTGTTCTTTAAGGGTCCCACACTTCTCGAACATGGCTCTACTACACAATACTCTCCAACATATGTAAGAAACTTAAGGGGTCCAGTACAGTATGGATGGGGATTCTTTGCACTGCATCACTGCAAGGAAAGGAAAAAAGTACTACAGTCCACTTTCCACTATCCCAGAGTCAGTTCAATTCGTGGATTCACCAGATTTCTGGCTCCTCTTTCCTGACATCAGCCATTTATTAGCATTTTCATCAGAGAGCTGAAATCTATTATTATTTAATTTTATATATCCTTTAACTTTTTTTTTCATTTAATTTTTTTAAAAGTAAGCTCTACACCCAATGTGGGGCTTGAACTCACAACCCCAAGATCAAGAGTCACATGTTCTACAGACTGGGGAAGCCAGGCGTCCCTAAAGAGCTGAAATTTGAATGTGTCAGTTTCATGACTGAGAATTCGAGGTCAAAGGGACCTGGGAGGTAATCTGTTGCAGGGATTGTGAGGAACTTCTCAGACCCCTAGAAACTCTGCAGAGCCTCCAGAGGCAGCTAGGAGAAAAGGGGGGCCTATTACCAAAAGCAGAGCTTCTCAGCTTTTAGCTACATAAGACTTTGGACTTTATATTGAAGGAAAGTCTAAATCTGATTTCCTCACCCGCTCTAGCAACATCTGCTAGAGAAGGAGTGTGAAATAAATCACCCTAGACTGAGAACAAGAGTCTATCTAGGGGTTTTATTCGTCCAGAATTTGGCTCTCTGGCCAGTACATCTGAGCGGGAAGATGCAGGGGAGGGCCAGTGTGTGTCAGGTTAACTCTCTAACAGCAGACGTTGTGCCCCCGCTTATAGCAATGACTCACCACATGAAGAGATGGCAGAATGTGACCCACCTTTGGGAAAACTGCACAGTATCAGAACTAGACAGAACCAGAGGAAGCCATCAAATACCACAGGAGAGAAGAGGCTTATCTGAAGTCCAATTGTTAGGTTAATAGAAGAGCTATGATGAGAACTCAGCAAACAAGCCTCCGACTTGATGACTCCCTCCCCTCCTGTCTTCAGCACAGCCCCGGAGTCTGGGGCTCAAGCCCCAGCCATGCTGCCTGCCAAGGTTTCTGAAGGTGCGCACAGCCTTAATGCAAAGCAACTCCTGACAAAAGGTGGAGGAACAATTCATTGGACTGTAATACATGATGGTAAGAGGCCAACGTTTGAAAGGTCAGGGCTGCTACCCCATACCTTGTGCAGGTCTGAGAGCTGCTGGTGTTTGATCAGAACTTCTTTGTTGGGAAACTGCCTTCTGCAGAGCAGACAAGCCAGTTTATTCCAGTCAGTGAGTTTATCTTCTTCGTTCTCCTTCTTGGTCAGCTCCTCCCTCTGTTGAGGCTGGGCTGTGCGGGGCTGTGGAGGAGGCGTCTGCTCCTCCTCTTCTTCCTCCTCATAGTCACTGTCTCCTCCATATTCACCCAGGAGGCCGATGAGTGGGTTTACCACCTTAGGCTGAAGGGAGAAGGCCAGAGATTAACACCAACCTCAACCTATACTGTGGGGCCTTTTTTCTGGATATTCCAATATGGGTATCTCATTTCTTGTCTTTTAGTTTGAATAGTGAACTGGGCTTAAAATGATGATTAATGATTAAAATGATGATTAATGACCACACTGCTCATTTCCCTCATGGAAGCAACATATTCAAGCTTGACTTTTCTTCTGGATTACTCAGATAAAACCAGAAAGATTCCCTCAGAAGTGACTCTAGCAACAGAACAGTGAAGAGAAAGGAGGGAAAGGAGAACTGACATGGAGGCAGGGAGAGTTAAGAAGTTATAGGTTACAAAGAGGAAGAGAAAGCAGCAATCCCTCAGGTTACCGTAACCCAGGAGAAAAGGAAAGATAAAATTTATGAAGGGCAACAGTAACCCCTACAGCAAAAGGGATTTAGGAGGTGGACCGAAAGCAAATGAAGAATAAGCTCTCAGGTAGACACTGAGCTCCTGAGCAAGGCAAAGGCATGGCCAGGACTGATGCTACAATGAATTAAACTAATAATGGGACACGGGAAGAGTATTTATCAGTAATTTATAGGACTGTGAAATAATGATGCATGGTCATGGGCTTGTGATTAATCGAAATAAAAAATAAAGCATGATCACTATTGCTACATATTTACATTTAATCAGAATCAGATTAGAGGAGACCATCACTTTAATGCATCTAAAAAACGGGTACTAATTTTAGCATCATTCACTTTGGCCAGACAGGTAAACCATAAAAACGACCACACATGCACTCCACACCTGAGCTTCGTACACAGCACCAAAAGGCAGGAAAAATTGGGGCCAGGAAAACAGATCTTTTAGAAGTATTAACAAGACCAAGATTATAACTTAAAAAGAGCCAGACATTCCCTTGTCTGATGGGAATGGTGCAGGGTGTCTATTAGCAGACAGGAACATTTATCTCATGCTCATACTCAAGGGAAGTCCTTGTTTGTCCAGTAGAGAGAACAAAAGGACCAACACCCAAGTGAAACATCAGTCTTTGAACTTCCCTTCCCATTTAGAACCAACCCGATCCCCAGCTCCAGCCCCAGCCCTGAGTGTTGGCTTAGCCTTACTGGTGGAGGACTTTCTTCCTTCTTCACAGTGGGAGGCAGGGGCTTCTTAAAGACGTCCTCTGGGGGGGCTGTCCCCTCAGTGGCATTTTCCTGAAACTGATTAAACCCATAATTCTTATATGATACTCATAAAAAAGCTGGGCTAAGAACCCTGTTGAATTTAATCAGATTTTCCAAAAACTCCTAATTTGTGAAGTATCTGAAATGTTGTTATAATGATTTTAAAATAAAAAGCCTTTGAAAACATAACATTCAGTATATAGTGAGTGATCACTATATGTTAGGCACCAGATGAGACATTTATATGCATTATTGTCCTCAGACTTTACTATAACCCTCCCAGATAGGCATTAATACCCTTATTTTACAAAGGATTGGGAATACGGTTGGGAAGTTTCCTTTGCTTCTGTGCACTCTCTTTCCTGACGAGTAAATAAAATCTTAAAAAAAAAAAAAGAGCAAGTGGCAAAAGCTGAATCCAAATATTATAAATAATTATAAATAATTAAGTATTATAGAACTATGGAAAAACTACTTAAGAGCAAATATAAACAGAGCAGAGAATACAGAATGGTAACCTCTGCTACAATTACAACTACAGTAATGTGTATACAGAGTCAAGCACTGAAGAGGGGGTGTAGGAAAGTGAAACTACATGGAGCCCAGGCGTTAGGGTTTAGCTGGGTCACTTTGTTCTGCCATCCACAGTTTTGGCCTTTGTGAAGGAGTGACCACCAGCTGTAAGATGCAAGGGGATTGTCTGCTTTTTTGGTAACTTCACACCTCAACCCTAGATCTCCTTTATAATGCTTTTATTTGAATCTGTAACTGTCTGGTAAAGAAGATTCCCAAGTCCTCTTACCCTTGTCACTCCTCGGTCTTTTTTCTCCTTTCCATCTCTTTTAGATGCTTCCTTCTTACTACTTGACTTTCCTTGACTGGTGGACTTCTTTTCCTTGATCTCTTCTTCTTCAGGTGATCCAGGGTCCTGGGGCACATAGACTTCTTGCTGCAATTTAGTTAGAAACTGTTAAGTCTGCAGAATATCTCACTTCCCCAGTTAATTCTAGGTCTAAGGAACAAGTTCCCTTCTGGGAGAAAGAACAGCTCTCTCCCTCACAAGCCTAAGAAGAGACCGCATCAAACAATCTTGAAACCCACTCCAGGGGCTAGGACCTATCCAGACCATTCACTGTCCATTTTTCCAAGAGCAGCACTATTCTTACCTATAATGCCACAAAGCACTGATTTTCTCTATAGGCAACAGTTAACACAAAGGTCACCATCTGTAAATCCTGAATGAACACAACTCAGTAAATACAACTCAATATACGATGTGGACTTCAAAAAACACCAGGCTAGACATGAGATACAGACAGTGTAACAGCAGCTGCCAGAAACAGAGAAGTACTTAAACTTCCATGAGATTTAAACTTTTCCACTTTTCATGTAATAAGCAACCAAAAATCCAGGGAATAAAATCTTCAAACCAACAAATTATAGGTACTTTTCTCAAAAGAATCACGGATAAAGTAAACAAACCAAAAACTCACCTGGGTGTTTGGGTCATAGTAAGTTCCTGCCAAAGGGTCATAATAGTAGCCAGTAGCAGAATCATATATGTAGCAGTCAGATGATGCTAGCGGGAATAAAACCAGAGCCAATGTTAGTCCCTGTCCAGTGGAGCCCTGCTGTGGGACTGAGAACAACCCAAGCATGGGGCCAGCCAACCCACACAGGTGCAGAACGTGCAGACGGTGCTCTCTGAATAAGCATCCCCAGTTAATGGTATTTCTTGCTAACTCTGTGACCACAAAGATCTCAATTAATGAGCAGTCAAGTCAAAAAGAGCAACAAAAATAAAACAAGTGACTCACACTGTTGTCCTTGTCGATTTGTATCTGAAGCCCAGTCTGAATTTCTGCCTCCTCCTCTCCTGTCTCGGAAATACTTTTTACCCTATCACAGAAAGGCTAGTTAAAATTATGGAACTTCTGATAGCCCTTACCAGTCACCCGCTGGAGAAAATTCAAGATGACTCTTCCAGTCACTTGAGGATTTTGACAGAGCACTCCCCAGCTGCTGAAGCCTACCTGATAGTAGTGCATGTGGTCAGAATGGTCCCCAGAATCATTTCTGCAACAAATAACACAACACATCTTGAGTCTGCTACAAAAAGCCATTTGAGAATTGCTAACCCTATGGATTTGCCAAGAAACTAACTTTTGCCCATTCTGCAGGGAAAGAAATGGATCCAGAGCAAGCAGGCCCGGCAGTACAGAGATTCCTCCTACACAGCTGCTGCTGGAGCAGAACAGCAAACGAGCTGAGGTGCCAGAGCACGATCTGCCCCATCCTCCAAGCCTGCCTCTCTGATATAGCCGCTTCCCAGTGACCACTCCTAAGTCAAGGTAAGTATAAGAATGAAGGGGAATCAGATTTCCTGGTACCATGGAGGCATGAACAGGGTCAGGGGAGTGTGGAGTCAGGACAGCATTTTCTTAGGATTCCAAGGGGCAAGGATGTATCGAGATTCTTCTCCACATCCAAGACTGTATCATTTGGAACCCAAAGATACCAGGCAGTGAAGAGGGAAGGCACTAAAGTACCTAGTACTGCTATTTCAGGAAAAAACAAACAAACAAAAACAAAAAAAAAAGAAAACTAGAGTCAGAATAAGCCAAGCTACAGAAAAAGAAAACATGTACACATATCTGAAGAAATCCACACGGGAAGGTACCATGTCTTACTATCTCTACCTTTTAGGAGTTGCCTCCCAAGAACTTGAGTAGGGGACTCACAAAGGAGCCCCACTCCTCCGCCTTACCTTCGTTTTCCGGTGGCCAAGTTTACAGCTACCATCTTCCCATCAATACTAAATGGTGGATCAAGGTTCTGCAAGATCTTCACTACACGAAGAGCTTCCTGGGAAACCAAAGACAAATTGCAGCACAAAGAGAGAAAAGGCCATGTCCTTTGAAAGAGAACTAAACGTGGATTTTCCTTCTCAAAAGAAAAATTTACTGAACATTATGTTCTGGCTATAATTATAATAGTAAGAGCAAACTGGCAAAAATAGGCAACTCCAGATGAAGGGCTGATCAGAATAGTGATCACAGTAGACATCAGTTTCTGGTACTGATATCAGAAATTCAAATCCTCTTCTTTTAGGCTGCAACTCTCACTGCATCAAATATGGTTTACGAAGTCTCTTGTGACTTCTAAACATGAAATCTAAAAAATACCAATGAGGGGCACCTGGGTGGCTCAGTCAATTGCCCACCTGCCCTTTTTTTTTTTTTAATTTTTTAAAAAAGATTTTATTTATTGATTTGATAGATCACAAGTAGACAGAAAGGCAGGCAGAGAGAGGGGGAAGTAGACTCCCCGCTGAGCAGAGAGCCAGATATGGGGCTTGATTCCAGCACCCTGGGATCATGACCTGAGCCAAAGGCAGAGGCTTTAACCCACTGAGCCATCCAGTGCCCCGACCATCTGCCTTTGGTTCAGGTCATGATCCCAGGGTTCTAGGGTCCTGGGATCAAGTCCCCCGTCGGGCTTCCTGCTCAGTGGGGAGGCTGCTTCTCCCTCTGTCTCTGCCACCCCCACCCAAACTCGTGCCCTTTCTCTCTCAAAAAAAAATCTTAAAAAAAAAAAAAAAAAAGAAAAATATCAAGGATTTTCATTACTACTTTCATGTTATTTCCATAGAAAAGGGCCCCACAACTAAAAATTCAAGCCACAGGAATCTCTTAAACAACATTTTAAGGAAAAAGAGAATATGTCCTGTTACCATCAAATATAAAATCATTTATGGCTGAGCAAAACAAATTTAAGAAACTAGAAAATTTACTAAAGCTTGCAAGGTTCAGTACACAGATTCTTCACAAGTAACTAAGTTCTCATGTTATTTTAATTGGACATTGTAAATACCAAAAGACAAAACCAAATCTAGAAAAATGCTCAGAGTTCTAACTTTCAAAGGCAGTCCCTTCCTTTGAATGAACATTACACCTAAAGGAAAGAACAAGAGGGTTTTTGATACCAGGTAGCACATGAGAATTCCAATGACAAGGAAGTCCTTCAAACCTTCTTAAGGTTTCTATAGCCAACTGTCCCTTGGCCATTCCAAGGCAGAGGAAACTTACCGCATGGGAGTCGAGATCAATAAAGCCATAAGTGTGGCCCATGGGGCCGGTTCTGTTCTTGATGATACGGACATTGGCAGTAGTAAGGCGGACGTAGGGTTCCAGCACTTCTACTATGACCTCAGGTGGAGTGGAACGATAGATGCGCTTTAGCATAATTGCTGAACGAACCACATATGAATGGGAGGAGCAAGGAAAGAGAGAAAGGTTAATTTTCAAAGCCGCCAGAGCCTGATTGTCCTTTTTTACTGCAGATGCTACTCTGCTCTAGCAAGGCTGATTCTATAAAACATTGCTGGGTTATACACTTCAAACATTTCTTCGTCAATACTAAAATACTAAAATGATGTCTTGCTGTATTTGAATAGCAATTTGCTATTTGGAGGATGCAAGTTCCTCTGACTGGTTACAGCAATGCCTGCAGAAAGCAACAGCCTCCACAATCAGGCTGAACAGTTTTACTAGGGTGTGGGAAACACCTGGTACCTAACCACAAAACAGAACACCTATACTCTAACTGCCGTGGTCACAGGCTGGTTCGTGCCCTGACAAATCACTTACTTTTGCTCTCCCCATCCTGGCGTGTCTCCCCAGACCATGGTTCCTTCTCTCGGTCTCTTCGGAAGGTGAGTCCTTCCCTTCGAGGAGGTAGATACCTTTCTCCTTCTCTCTTTTGATGTCCCAAGCGTGGTTCTTGTCCTTCTTCTCTCTTCTTGGGTTCAGGTTCCTTATCAGCTGACCTTGGGGACTGGTTGGGTTGTTTTTCTGATGGTGCTGGTATGGATGTTTTCTGAGGCTGAGGATAGGTTATTAATTCTTGCTTGGCTTCTGTCACTATAGAAACAGAAACAGAAAGAGAGTCTCCAGCAGGTTTCATCCCAAAAACATTACTGCTGTGATTCCTCCTTACCTGCTACCAAATACTCATGGAATGCTTTTAATAGTCCCAGAAATAGCTACAAAAAATGTCCTTTAATAGATTTTAAGCCAGGCCAATGAGAAAGCACATGAAATAGTTCAAAGAAGCCACTCAAGTATTTAAATTTCATCTTAGGAGTTTTCTACCACTTCTCAAACACTTAAATATAAGAAATCCTTCATGAGATGCTGGGCCTAACTATTTAAACCAATGATAAGAACAGATTTGGGAACAAAATTATCTTTGGTAATTGCCAGAAGTTTGGTAGAAACGTATATCCCAACTAGGAGTCTTCCTTCTTCCAGTGTTATAGTATTAAAACAGCCATCTAAAATTCTGTAAGATCACAGGTGCCCTCTTCTCTGGGGAAGCTAACAGACCTACCTGTGTATAGCTCATTCATTTGCAAAGAATTACAATGAGCAAATGCCCTCCGAAATATAAATGATTCATTTTAAATCTCTTTCTATAGCAGGACAATTTGTCCAATTAATTAGGAACATATTTTTGCAATGAATTCATTCTTGAAGGGTTCACAGGAAGCCAGGCGTTCAAAAAAATACATTCTATAGGACCAATGTAGAGATAACTTAACAGCAGTGATAAGCAACTAGTGAACACCTGCTTTACATGTTTCCAGGTTAAAGCTGTATCAGCCCTCTTAGTGGCAGGGCACCCAAGGGTATTTATAAACCAGCCATTCATTTGTTAGAATATACAGAGAAAGAAGTCCTTCTTCAGGGGAAATACACACAATTCTGCCTAATCTGAAGTAATGCAAACTAAAAATCTCAGTTATTTACTCACCTTCTCACAAGTTGGGTTGGCTTCTACAGCATCTAGAGCCTTCCTTAAAGATTTTCAGAACCTGTTTCACAGTCCTCACTAGAGAGTAGAATCTCCACTGCAGGCCAAAAGGCTAAGAAACTGTAGACATACTAAGTTCTAAACTTGGAACCAACAGGTCCTTTAAAAGCTACCTGGATCCCTACACTGTATTTTTTTTTTTTTTAAGATGTTATTTATTTGACAGAGAACACAGTAGGCAGAGAGGTAGGCAGAGAGAGAGAGGATGGGAAGCAGGCCCTGCTAAGCAGAAAGTCCGACGTGGAGCTTGATCCCAGGACCCCGGATCATGACCTGAGCCGAAGGCAGAGGCTTTAACCCACTGAGCCACCCAGGCACCCCACATTGAACTATATTTTATGGTCATGCCCTAGCTCTGAATGTGTATTATCAAAAACAGGGATATGACAGTCATTGCTGGGGCACCTGGGTGGCTTAGGCCTTGGCTTAGGCCATGATCCCAGAGTCCTGGGCTTGGGCTCCCTGCTGAGCAGGGAGCCTGCTTCTCCCTCTCTCTCTGCTGTTCCCCCTGCTTATGCACTTGCTCTATCTGTCAATATGTAAATTAGTAATCTTCAAAAAAAAAAGTCATTGCTATAGGACTGTTGTTACAGATGCCTTTGACAGACTCTTTAAGGTTGCCTATCTAAAGGTTCTCTGGAGAAACTGACTTAAAGTTAAGTGACTGAGAAGCTGGTAGGTTTATTCGTTTATAAAAACAACATATACCCAGGATGCCTGGGTGGCTCAGTTGGTTGAGCATCTGCCTTCGGCTCAGCTCATGATCCCAGGGTGCTAGGATCAAGTCCCACATCAGGCTTCTTGCTCAGTGGTAAGCCCGCTTCACCCTCTGCTTGCTGTTCCCCCTGCTTGTACTCTCTCTGACATAATAAATAAAATCTTGGGGCGCCTGGGTGGCTCAGTGGGTTAAAGCCTCTGCCTTCGGCTCGGGTCATGTTCCCAGTGTCCTGGGATCGAGCCCCACATCGGGCTGTCTGCTCCGCGGAGAGCCTGCTTCCTCCTCTCTCTCTCTCTCTCCCTGCCTCTCTGCCTACTTGTGATCTCTGTCTGTCAAATAAATAAATAAAATAAACAAAATCTTTAAAAAAAAAAATAAATAAAATCTTAAAAATAAATAAAATTAAAAACACAAACAACATATAAATCTGATTATTTTCTCTTGTTCATTTTTTACTGTTACTTTACAAATATTTTTCTGTTGAAGATCCTGAAATGTTTATATAGAGCGTAAATAAGAAAACGATCCTGATAGCAGATGATTCTCAGTAACTACAAAGCAGTAGGGGATAAGGGTCACATGGCTGAATGCCATGGAGATTCTTTTTCAACCTCACATCCTTAAATGTATTCTAAATAACACTTCTTCTGACCTCTGGTCAGCTGCCCATTTAGTTCCCTCAATGTGAGGATCTGGCAACCCATCATCTCCTTCCCCTGGTGGAACTGAGATCCAATATCATTCACTAACAGGTAACACGAAGTTAGAGATCGCATCGCACTTCCAAGAGCTTTATAGATCAACTTGTATTTAGGGATGACCACTCTTAAAAGCCAAAGAGAGCATGAGCTTTGTTTTGATCAATACACAAAACTACCACTACCACCTCTACCATCACTCACCTTCTCTTGAGCACTTGCAGAGTGAACATGAAGATCGGTGTCCAGCTACGCTGGCCTTACACTGCATGGGAAAGGGAAAGACTTCAATTTGACCAAAAACATTAAAAAAAATCTTGTGTTTATCCAACACAACATCACCTGCCAAACGTGAAAGAAATAAGCCATATCCCAGATCACCATAAAGCCTAACAAATCTGATGTCTCCCCACTCCTCACAGCTGGCAGACAGAATGAGGTGAGCTGCTGTTCGACAGCTGCCTTCTAACAGGGCACGTGGATACTAGAGCAATCCCAAATGCCTTTGCTGAGGACACGGATTTCTACAGGAAATAAATTTAACTAAGAAAACTGGACTGTTGGGGCACCTGGGTGGCTCAGTGGGTTAAAGCCTCTGCCTTCGGCTCAGATCATGATCCCAGGGTTCTGGGATCGAGCCCCACATCGGGCTCTCTGCTCAGCGAGGAGCCTGCTTCCTCCTCTCTCTCTGCCTGCCTTTCTGCCTACTTGTGATCTCTGCCTATCAATAAATAAATAAAATCTTTTAAATTAAAAAAAAAAAAGAAAACTGGACTGTTAAATGGTTTATACAATACTACTGCCCCAAAGCCACTGCCCCTCACAGTTGCATCCAACATTTGGTCCTGAACTTCAGGCCCATTCAGGCTAAGCTGGAGCTGGTAATTCAACTGCAACGCTCCTTTCTCAAACACTGATTTAAAAAGGGGCAAGGAGGGGCACCTGGGTGGCTCAATCTGTTAAGCATCTGCCTTTGGCTCAGGTCATGATTCCACAGTCCTGGGACGGAATTCCATATCAGGCTCCTTGTTCAGCAGGGAGCCTGCATCTCCCTCTCCCTGCCACTCGCCCTGCTTGTGTTCTCTCTCTGTTAAGTAATTAAAAATTTTTTAAAAAGATTTTATTTATTTATTTATTTGAGAGAGAGACAGTGAGAGAGAGCATGAGCGAGGAGAAGGTCAGAGGGAGAAGCAGACTCCCCATGGAGCTGGGAGCCCGATGCGGGACTCGATCCTGGGACTCCGGGATCACGACCTGAGCCAAAGGCAGCCGTCCAACCAACTGAGCCACCCAGGCGTCCCAGTAATTAAAATTTTTAAACAAACAAATAAATAAGGAGCAAGGAAAGAAGAGGAAGATATGTAAGTAGTGCCTCTGGCAGCTCTTCTGAGGATGTTAAACGGAAAAGGAACATTCATTCACTCAAACAAGGGAAGAGGCACTTTGCAATGTGAATGTAGTTTTTCCTGTCTGAAACTAAGAATAAAAAGGTAAAAGCACACTACCCAATTCCAAAGATGCTAAACATTTGCCAGTGAGCTTCCAAGTAGTAGAGGACAGAACGCTGGCTGGCAGGAAACCAAGGAACAGGAACTGTGAAGATAAGGCTGCTATTGAGTAGGACCTTGTAGGGGGAGTAGGAGGGCATGCGAGATGGAGGAGAACAATGACCACTACAGTTCAGAAGCTAATGAGTAAAGAGCACACACTAGGTACCAGGCCTGTTCCACAAACCATCACCTGAAGTGATTCAGACAACTATTATCTCCTCATTTTGTAGAAGATGAAACTGAGGCCTGGAGAGAGTACTCGAGTAAGGTCATAACCGACTATCTCCTTGGTCCCTTCTCGGTGAGTGGCAGAATCATAGGCACAGCCCTGCCCACTGTCCAGCAACTGCGATGCCTCCCTGCAGGGTGAATGCACTTCTCGCTCCATGGGCAACTCTGGCCGTGTCTCACTTTGGCCAACAGAGTGTGAGTGAACATGGCCTGGCAAAAGCTTCTAAGAGCCATTGGCTGGGAGCATGAGCTCTCTCTCTTAGGCAGGGGAATAGCAGTGCCACATTGGGACTGCTCCTTCTAGGTGGGTCCCAGAATGAGAGGTCATAGAGCAAAACAGAAGCAATGACCCATGAAGTATATGTCTGTCCATTTAAATGGACTTAAGTCTCTGGGATTTGGAAGTTGCTTGTTACTACAAAAGAGTTGTAAATGGTGAAGTCAGGATCCTAACCTTGGTTTAAGTACCATAATGTTCACCTGTTTCTTTTTTTTTTTTTTTAAAGATTTATTTACTTATTTATTTGACAGAGAGAGAGAGAGAGAGAGAGAGAGATCACAAGTAGGCAGGAGGCAGAAAGAGAGGGGGAAGCAGGCTCTCTGCTCAGCAGGCGTCGATCACAGGACCCTGAGATCATGACCTGAGCTGAAGGCAGGGGCTTAACCTTTCTTTCTTTTTTTTTTTTTAATTAATTTATTTATTTGAGGGGGGAAGGGGCGGAGGAGTAGAGGGAAACAGAGAAACTCAAGCAGATTCCTATGCTGAAAGTGGAGCCCGATGCAGGGCTCTATCTCATGACCCCCGAAATCATGACCTGACCTGAAACCAAGAGTCAGATACTTAACCAGCTAAGCCACCCAAGCACCCCCATGATTTCCAGTATACACAGAGTGCAACCATCACCACAATCTACCTTTAGAATATTTCTTTTCTTTTTTTTTTTAAAGAGTTTATTTGACAGAGCACACAAATAGGCAGAGTCAGGCAGATAGAGAGGTGGAAGCAGGCTCCCTGCTGCGCAGACAGCCTGATGCGGGGCTTGATCCCATGATCCTGGGATCATGACCTGAGCTGAAGGCAGAGGCTTAACCCACAGAGCCACCCAGAGACCCTTAGAAGACTTTCATTGACTTAACAATGAACCTCGTGGAGTCATTTTGCACTTTCACCACCAGTCCCATGGAATAGTGCAATATAAGGTGCTTTGTGTCTGGCATAGTATTTTCAAAGTTTATCCATGTTTTTGCATGTTGCAGCACTTCATCCTTTTATTTATTTTAAAGATTTATTTATTTGAGAGAGAGAGGAAAGAGAGGGTATGTGCGTGTGCACACAAGCAGGAGGGCCAGAGGGAGAGAGAATCTTAAGCAAATTCTGCCCTTAGCAAGGAGCCTGATGCAGGGCTTGATCTCACAAGACAGAGATCATCTACCTGAGCCAAAACAAGAGTCGGAGGCTCAACTGACTGTGCCACTCAGGAGCCTCATTCATTCCTTTTTTTTTTTTTTTAAAGATTTTATTTATTTATTTGACAGGCAGAGATCACAAGTACGTGGAGAGGCAGGCAGAGAGAGAGGAGGAAGCAGGCTCTCTGCTGAGCAGAGAGCCCGATGCAGGGCTCGATCCCAGGACCCCGGGATCATGACCTGAGCCGAAGGCAGAGGCTTTAACCCACTGAGCCACCCAGGTGCCCCTCATTCATTCCTTTTAACTGCCAAATAACATCACTGTAGTGCTGTACTGCATGTTGTTGGTCTATCCATTCATCAGTTGATGGATTTTTTTGTTGTTTCCACTTCCAGGACATTACATATAATACTGCCATAAATATTATATTTTGGCAGCTTCTACATCAGGTCAAAGGTCACATATGCAGGGCTGGTGCACTCCTTCCAAAAAAGTGCAGAAATTACAAGTACCCCTGAGACAGCTAAGCAAGTGGCTTGTCATCTTAGGGGACAATGTAACTAAGCCATTCTGTTCTTTCAAGCAACAGTTTTAGCAATAGCTATGTAATTTTTACATCAGATATCAAAATTTGCTCTCTGCCAGGTAACAGAAAGCAGAGTTTGGGGCACAGGGATGGCTCAGCTGGTTGAGCATTCAACTCGTGGTTTCAGCTCAGATCATGATCTCTGAGGTACCCCTCTCTCTCTGCCCCTTTCCCTGCTCATATGCTCACTCTCTTGCTCACTCTCTCTTGAAAATAAGTAAATTAACCTTAAAAAAAAAACTGAGTTCAAAATTGTCTCTTTAATCCTGGCTCCCTCCATCCCTGATTATAAAAGAAACAATACATGTGCTTATAGCTCATACAGAAAGTATAAGAGGGGGGAAATCACCCATAATCTCAAACTGTAGAGGCAATCACTATTAAAATACTAAATGTTATAAAAATCCTAATGGTCTTTATGTAGAAATGGAAAAGCTAACCCTCAAATTTATATGGAATTGTAAAAGACACTCAATAGCCAAAAGAACTTTAAAAAAGAACAAAGGTGAAAGACATACTTACCAATTTCAAAATTTATGACAGAGCTAAAATAATCAAAACAGCATGGTACTAATGTAAGGATAAAAATATACAACGACAGAATAAAACTGAGTGTCTACAGAAATAAACCTACAGATCTCTGGTCAACTGCTTTCCAACAAGGGAGCAAGACTATTCAATGGGAAAAGAATAGTTAATTCAGCAAATGATTCTGGGACAAGAGGATACACACACGCTGAAGAATGAAGCTGCCCTTTAGCTCATAGCATGAACAAAAATTAACTCAGAACAGATAAAAGCTTTAAATATAAAAGCCCAAACTATAAAATTCTTAGAAGAAAACACAGGGGTAAATCTTCATCACCACGGATTTGGCAATTGTTTCCTGACACCAAAGGTATAAGCAACAAAAGAAAACAACAGCTGAATCGGACTTTATCAAAATTAATTTTTGTGCAAAAAACATTGTAAGAAGGAAAAAGACAACATACAGAATGGGAAAAAATAAATGCAAATCACATATCTGATTAGGGATTTATATCCAGAATCCAGTATAAAGAACTCTTACAACTTAACGACAAAAAGACAAATGACCCAATTAAAAACGGGCAAAGTACTTGAATAAACATTTCTCCAAAGAAGATACAAAAGTGGCAATAAATACAAAAAAAGATGCTCAACATCATTAGTTACTATGGAAATGCAAATTAAAATCATGAGATACTATTTTATACCCACTTAGGATAGCTATTACCAAAAAAGGGGCTGGGGTGCCTGGCTGGCTCAGTTGGTAAAGTGTGTCACCCCGATGTTGGGGCTGTGAATTTGAGCCCCACAATGGATGTAAAGATTACTTAAAAATAAAAAAAAATTTTAAAAAAGGGTTGAAATTACAAATGTTGGCAAGGGCATGCATAAAATTGAACTCTCATATGTTGCTGGTGGGAATGTAAAATGGTGCAGCTGCTGTCTCTGGAAAATAGCCTGGTGATTCCTCAAAGAGTTAAAACATAAAAGTACCATATGATTTGACAATGTGTGTTCAGGCAAAAACTTGTACATGAATGGTCACAGCAGTCTTATTCATAACAGACAAGAGGTGGAAACAACCCAAATGTCCATAAAATGACGAATGGATAAACAAAATGTGGTATAGCCATATATTATTATTCATCCATAAAAATGAGTGACATACTGATACACACTACAACATGGAGAAACCCTGACTACATGCTTACTGAACAACGGCAGACACAAAAGGTCAAATGTTCTATGACTCCGCTTACATGAAATGTCTAAAACAGGCAAATCCATGGAGATAGAAAGATTAGTGGTTTATTAGGAAATGAGGGAAAGGAGACTAAGGAGTGACTATTCAATAGATACGGGTTTTCTTTTGAAGTGATGAAAAGTTCTAGAACTAGACATGATGGTGGTTGTACCACACTGTGAATGTACTTAATGCCAGTGAATTATGTGTTTTAAAATTGTTAAAATGATAAATTTAATGTTATGTGTATTTTAATACAATTTTTAAATTTTTTTAAAGGATTTTATTTATTTATTCATGAGAGACACAGAGAGAGAGGAGGGGGAGAAGCAGGCTCCCCACCGAGTAGGGAGCCTGATGTGGGGCTCGATCCCAGGACCTCGGGATCATGACCTGAGCCAAGGGCAGATGCTTAACCAGCTGAGTCACCCAGGCGCCCTAAAAAGTTAAACGTTTTCCTAAAATGACACCATGATATATGAGTGCTTTGACTAATGACAACCACAGCTATATAAATGATATTTCACTGAGACTAATAAAATGTCAAGCTGAAGTTTTTACTGAGTTTTATCAAGTTCTATAATGAACTTTTAATAAATCATGGTTCAGAAATTTTATAAATTTTTCATAATTATTTCTGAAACTAAGTAGCAGCAATAAAAAATGACAAATTTTATTTTCATGCTCATTTGCAAGCCAGCTGGACTTCCAGTAAGAGTATAGCCTAGGGGCACCTGGGTGGCTCAGTTAAGCATCTGCCTTTAGCTTGGGTCATGATGGAGGGTCCTGGTACTGACCCCTGTATTGTGCTCCCTGGTCCGCGGTGAGTCTGCTTTTCCCTCGGCAACCCTCCGCCCCCCACCTCATGCTCTCTCTCTCAGATAAATAAAATCTGAAGAGTATATCCTAAAATCTTTAAATATGCCATTCTAGAAGACTATTAGACTTTTTTTTAAAAAAGATTTTATTTATTTATTTGAGAGAGAATGAGTGAGAGAGAGCATGAGAGAGAAGAAGGTCAGAGTGGAGAAGCAGACTCCCCAGGGGGACAGGAGCCCGATGTGGGACTCGATCCTGGAAGTCCGGGATCATGACCTGAGCCGAAGGCAGTCACTCAACCACTGAGCCACCCAGGCGCCTGACTATTAGACTTTAAGAGAGGTAAAATGCCATGAAGTTCTATATCCTTGGAAACCTATAATATCCAAAAAGTGTGTACCTCTCATAGATCCAACCTCTCCCAATACTAATTCCCTATAACCACCCTCAGGAAGCATCACCAGGAAGAGGCTGTAAGTCAATGCAATTCATAATCAATTAAAAAGCCTGGTGTGTGTCCCTTGAGAAAATGCCTCCAATAGGCCCAGAACCCTCTATGGCCACAGGCAGCAGCTGGGAAGCATGAACGGTGGCTGGCCTTGCCCTGACCCTTGGTTTATCTGAAGCAAACTAAGGTAGAAGAGCTTTGCCCTTGCAATGCATACGACCAGGGGGCACTCCTGGAGACACAGAGGAGCTGTGAGGCTGGATCCTTACCTCTAAGGAACGGAATTCTTGGCACTTACCCGTTTGCAGTACCAAAAATCTGGGCCTGGTATGTACTCAAGGGTGACCTCTTTGTCATGGATCATTAGAGTCCCCTGTGAAGACAAAGACAGAAGCCATCAACATCAACCCTCAGAGAAAAAGAGAGACAGGAAGGCACAGAGAGCCTTTCCAGTCCCCAAGCTGAAACATTTTACAAAGAGTGAACCTATTTATTGACAAAAGGAAATGGCTGTTTGAAGCCACAGACTTGGGGCAGTGTGGCAGAGCAAGCTCAAGCTTAGGGAAAGGGTGTGGGAGAAGGTGAGATCGGTCTTCAGCCTTGCCTCTTGTGGGTCAGGGCGCTGTCCTTGGGCAGGTTAGGCCGAGTCTACTTCTCCAAATGTCACGCAGCGCACTCTCACGAGTCCCAGCAAGCCCCCCACCTGACTCGGAGCTAGCACACTATCAGAGGCAAACTCTTCCTTCTGCAGCACAGAGGCACAGGAGCCCTCTCAATCATCTTCTTGTCCATGGCTAACTCAAATCTCCTTGGAGAGGTAGGTAGGGCTCTTAACTGTGGTGCCTGAAAACTTTCTTTAGAACACTGGCTGCATGGCAAAAGCCCCAGGAAAAAGAGGTACAACCCCGATGACAGGCAGAAAGGAAGAAGGTGAAGCTTCACAGCAGGTCCCATCCTTGTGGCAGGAACCTGAGTGGCCAATGGTGGCAGCGGAGGTGCTGGCGGCGGCGGCAGCAGCATCACTCTGGCGTGGAGCCTACAGAGTGAGCTAGCCATGAGATCTGAGGAGCGACCATTGGCAAATAAGCACTTTGGGGAAGTCTGGCACAGGAACAGGTGGGGGAAAAAGGCTCAATAAACTTGCGGTTACAGAGCTCCTTTGCCTCTGCATTTTGGAAAAGTCACAAATTCTATTTCACATCAAGAAAAAGTAAGGTTATTAAACACTAGCCAGCAGATCCGTGTTAGAGCAGAGGAAAAAAAATCTCTGCCTACTGACAAGAGACCCTCACCCACACTGGTAAGTGAACTAACCGAGGATGCGACTCTGGAACTAGCCCCTGCGCTGTGTTCATTCTCCGCCCTCTAGGGTCCTCTGTGTCTCCTCAGACAGGGCTCTGAGTTCTACAAGGCATTTCTTTGCAATTGGACCTCAGTTTCTTGCTTGAATCCATACATCTGTCAAATAATGCTTTACCTCTCTGCTTTTCACACCAAAAGAGTCAAGAAAAATACATAGAATAAAATTATTGTCTTGTCAAAACCAAAGGAAATCTGCCCACCTACCTAGGTCCTAGATTCTGGTCTCTGAGAAATTGTTTCGTGGCTTGTTCTCAGGCTAGAAGATGATGATAATAAAAATCTGCTATCATTTATTAAGCGCTTACTCAGAGCCAGAAATGGTTAAGTATGTGATCTTATTTAATCCCTTGATGATCCCATAAAATAGTATCATCATCTCCACTTCACAGATGAGGAAACATGCTTGGAGCCAAGGTCACCCAGATGGTGAAAGGCAGAACCAGATTCACATGTGGGCTGTAGATAAGGGACCTCCTACGGCATTCATCACCTCCCACTCTGTATTAAGGACAAGCAATCTGCTCTTGGAAACCCATCCAGGAAAGAGAAGAACTCTGCAGGCAGGGAGGTCAGGGGACTATCACTCTGCCAAGCTCTCCCATACAGGAGGTTGGTAAAGATGGTATCCTTCTACCTAGAGGCAGTATATCACATCATTTAAGAACATGGACTTGAACTCTGGGTCAGGTTCCCTAAGTTTGAATCTTGCCTCCCTCCACCTCATGACCTCCAACAAGGACCTTATTAACTTCTATGTGCTTCAGTTTCCTCATTTGTAAAGTAGGGATAACAGTACCTGTTTCATAAGGTGGTTATGAAGATTAAGTTAATACATGTAAAGAGCTTAGCATGAAATATAGTGAGGGCTCAATAAATGTACTTTGACTTCTAAGTGCTAAAATAAAAAAAGGACTAGCATCAATCAGCAGGTGAGACTAGACAGATCAAAAGCCACTCATTTCGCCTCACTTGCCTGTCAGGTAATTTTTCACAACTATTTCAATCTACTAAAAGACTAAGCTTTCACAGGAATTGGTCACTGCAGGTCAGAACCTGTGTCTTTATGTTAGCACTTAGTTGTCAAATGCTGGGCCAGATCTTAGTGTCCAGGCTAAATCTTTCTGACCTTTTGTCGTCAGGTGCAAGTACAATACTTGGTACAGAAAAGGAACTTAATAAGTACTTGTGGAAGGAACAAAAGACTGAATGGATGCAACGATCCCTGGAAGACTGGAGTGCTCAGCACAGAGTGGCTCTGGAGGGAGGTACTGCTGTCATAGCGTGCATCTGTATACCCTGGCCACAAAATATGTGGGCTGCCGTTTGAAGAGTGAACAGTGCCACTGACACAAGGCACTACTGTGAACACAATCATTCGCATATTTTTATTTCACCACTTGGAAGTGTCAGTATACTCAGGAATTCCTAAGGCAAGGAGTCTTTATACTTCTAGGGTAACAAATATGCCGCTCCAGGAACCATGGATGACTTCTGTCCAGGGTAGGAAACTCCTGCCAGGAGCACTCATTAACATACCAACGTTGAGAAGATTGCTTTCCCCTCAGGAGTCACAAAGGCAATGATTTCCAATCCCTCAGAGTCCCCTACCACTAGGATGGCTTTCTTTTCTTTTCAATCCGCACAGGGCTAGACACAAGGCTGCCAGGAAACCACTGCTAGAGAATATGAAATGCTTTCAACATCACCGTTAAGAACAGCCAATTGGAGGCGCCTGGGTGGCTCAGTGGGTTAAAGCCTCCCTCTGCCTTCTGCTCAGGTCATGATCCCAGGGTCCTGGGCTCGAGCCCCGCATCGGGCTCTCCCCTCCGCACTGAGCCTGCTTCCTCCTCTCTCTGCCTACTTGTTATCTCTGTCAACTAAATAAATAAAATCTTTAAAAAAAAAAAAAAAAGAACAGCCAATTGTTTTAGTAAGAATAAACAGAGAAATCACCTGAGTGACAGCAATCAGGTTTACCTATGATTTGCTTCCCCAGCTGCTATAACACCTAAGCTGCTCACATATACCCAGTACAGGTTACATACACTGTGACTCTCCCTATCCTGGCCAGGCCCTTTCTTCAGATTTCATAGGGTAAAGATCTGCCAGTGTCTCCTAGGGAAGCAAACTGTGGAGAGTTGGATTAATAAATGAGCTGGATAAATATTAATAAATAATAAATTAATAAATCATTAATGAATGGTTTCATCATTTTTAGTTGTCCACTTGTAACTGTCTATTATCTACCATCTTCACACATCAGGATTTTTATTCATCATTTGAATTACTGGATTGTTAAGCTACTAAAGCAAAGGTACCACAAAGACCACAAGTCTAATTAACCAGGTCTGGCTTCTAAAGAGGCATCAGATATTTGAAAATAAAACCAGAGACAACTTCTTTCTCAATAATGTTAGATAGAGGGGAGCCTGGGTGGCTCAGTGGGTTAAAGCCTCTGCCTTTGGCTCAGGTCATGATCCCAGGGTCCTGGGATCGAGCCCCGCATTGGCTCTCTGCTTGGTGGGGAGCCTGCTTCCCCCACCCCTGCTTGCCTTTCTGCCTACTTGTGATCTCTGTCAAATAAATAAATGAAATCTTAAAAAAAAAAAAAAGTGTTAGATAGGCATAAATTAGATCAATACCTGCTAAAATTTATCTCCCAGGCCCAAAGCCCTCACTTGACAAAGTTACATATAGTTATTCCTAACACACTCTGGGTCTGAGGGCAGCTGAACTCAACATCCACACTTCCATTTCCCTTTCTAGCTGCTGCTCCTGGAGACTTGATTACTTCATTTTGTGACTGTGACAAGGACTTGGGTCAGAGAATCATATGGTCCAACTGGCTCATAACCAAACCCCAAGAATCCTTTCTAAAGGTACTGGGGAGGTACAAGAGCAAATAGGAAGGGAAGAACATTCCTGGCCAGCAGCTTGGCATGTTTGTTGATGATCTCCCAACACAAGCACGGTCACAATCACATTTTGTACCGAGAGCATGGTTGCTGTGCGACAGAACAGGTCATCCCATTGAAGCATGGAGAGAGACAGATAGGATCAAAAAGCAGGGAGAAGGTATGTGAGTCTCGTGAATACAACTCACGCTGAAATATTCAGCAATCCCTCCTCACAGATTTGTGCTTCTTCCAAACATAGGATGAGAGAGTCAGGCTACTGGTGGCTGAGAACTGGTACTGTTTATTAGAGATAGTAATCTTTATTCACAAGGCAGTTACAGTTTACAAAGACATTCTTCACAAATGTCACTTGGCTCAATCCTCACAAGCACGGCATATATGAAACCTAACCTGCACATGGGAAGTATGGCTGGGATACATGGAACTGCCTGCACGAGATCACAGAGCTCCTGAGCAACACATACCAAACCAAAAGTCAGGTTTTCTTTTTGCCATACTGCTTGCTCTTCCTTCTACGCCTCCAGGGAGTCAGCCAACTCATAATAGCTGCCACACCGAAGAGGTGGCTTCTGATCAAAAGATGCATAAAGTCTAAAGAAATTCGCAGGCAATGGCCCCATAGGGATTTTCTTAGAGAGACTAACATAAAGACCCTGCTCCCGGATAGCGTTGCCAATCCCCCAAACTGGTCTGCTCAAGTGGTCTTTGTGTTTTCCAAGCACTACAATTACTCTAAGGCAAGTGCCTAAGACAAAGAGAGCTGTCAGTAAGCAGCTGCTACCAGCAGTTTCAACAACCCAGCAATCAAATGGACTTGCAGAAAGAGTAAAGCAAGAGGAACCAAATAACAGGTTTAAAACAGATGTATGTCGAACCTCTTAGTGTAAAAGGGTAGTTTTTTTTTTTTTAAAGATTTTATTTATTTATTTGACAGAGAGAAATCACAAGTAGATGGAGAGGCAGGCAGAGAGAGAGAGAGAGAGAGAGAGAGAGAAGCAGGCTCCCTGCTGAGCAGAGAGCCCGATGCGGGACTCGATCCCAGGACCCTGAGATCATGACCTGAGCCAAAGGCAGTGGCTTAACCCACTGAGCCACCCAGGTGCCCCAAAAGGGTAGTTTTTATAGAAATCTTTTGCAAAGCAGCCAGGTTCATTCTTTTGGGTGCAAGGATATGTTATAGTTCAAACATCTTGGAAAACTCAGTGTTTCCAAAGGCCAAAACTAAAATGAAGCAGAAAGAGCAAAGGAGGAGAGGAAGGAAGGAGGAAGTATAGAGGAAGAAATCCTAAGGGAAGCACACAGAATGCTCTGTGACAACTCTGTAGTAGCTCTGTTCAGTGAGCTCTATACCCTCTGTTAGACTGGCTTTTCTTTCCTTCTCTTTCTTTTTTTCTTTTTTGAAGATTTATTTATTTGAAGGATGCCTGGGTGGCTCAGTTGTTGGGTGTTTGGCTCAGGTCATATCTCAGGGTCCTGGGATCAAGCCCCATGACGGGCTCCCTGCTCAGCGGGAAGCCTCCTTTTCCTCTCCTATTCCTCCTGCTTGTGTTTCTGCTCTCACTATCTCTCTCTCTCTGACAAATAAATAAAATCTTTAAAAAATTTTTTTATTTATTTGAGAGAGAGAGAGGTCTTCAGCAGACTCCATGTTGAGTGCGGAGCTGATACAGGGCTCAATCTCACGACCCTGAGATCACAACCTGAACAGAAACCAAGAGCTGGACACTTAACCGACTGTGCTATCCAAGAGCCATAGACTGACTTTTCACAGAACAGGATCTAAGTCACTCTCTGAGCAGCAAGGAGATGAGACCATAATGGGAGCTCCACTAGAAACAGAATCTCACTTCAGGGTCCAGTTTAAAGTTGAGGGGCAAGGAGACATCGCACTCTCAGCTAATACTTCATCTTGATACCTTTCCTTATCTAGATGAAAGCACAATCATTTTTTTCTGAAATGCTCCTTAGCAATATTTTTCATGGGGCATCTGGGTGTCTGTCTGTTGGTTAAGCATTTGTCTTCAGCTCAGGTCATGATCCTGGGATCAAGCCCCATGTCAGGCTCCCTGCTCAGGGGGAGCCAGCGCTTCTCCTCCTCCCTCTGTCTCCCTGGCTCGTGGTCTCTCTCTGTAATAAATAAATAAAATCTTTTTACTACCTGACCAGTTTGTCTGTCACTTCCTAAGAGGACACAAAGAGCACTTTGCTAAAGTCTTATTTGTGCTCTCTGAAGCAGCATGGCTGGCCTGTATTTCACTCAGCCTAACCCACCAGGCTCAGAGCTAGCCAGAGACAGAGTCGCCAGATGAACCCTGCTCTAGGAACACAATACACGCTAGACCAGGCCCCAACATACAGAGCTTGATTGTTTCAAAGGTATCTGGTGCTGAGTATATATTCCACCCCCTCCAGCACCACTCCCTGCTAGTCTGTGGTGTATTTTAAAATAAGATCTCAGTTCTTCTACTAAACGGAAGGGATCTCAGTTCTTCTACTAAACGCCTCTTGTCATTATGAAAGAAAACTTGCAGTCTTTGAGATAATTTCATCAACTTAGCTCCCAGACTTGTCTACTAGGGTCTCCACAAAACTCTCCCGCTATAGGAGTCATTTGGGTCAAAAACAAAGAGGCAAAATGAGTAAGCAAATAAGTAAATAATCAAAACTGAGGCAAGTCTTTTCTCTCCCTGTGAGAAGGTGAGGTTCTATCAGAGACTGAGGCCAGGCAGATGGGGCACTCACCAAACTCCTTCACCACAAACATCTTACTATGAAGAAATAATTACAAGATTCCCCTGAAACTCATAATACAGTATATGTTAACTAAATTGAATCTAAATAAAGAGTTTTAAAAAAATTACAAGATCCAGCTATAGTACTTAGAATAACCGAATAAATGTGAACCACTAAAATGCAAACATTTTTGAAACATTGTTATAATTCTGTATTTTTTTTTTTTTAAGATTTAGGGATTTATTTATTTGAAAGAGAGAGAGAGCATGAACAGGAGGGGTCGAGGGAGAGAAAATCTGAAGCAGACTTGGTCCTGAGCGCAGAGCCCAAAATGGGGCTCAATCTCATGACCCTGAGATCAGACCTGAGCTGAAATCAAGAGTCGGTCACTTAACCAACTGTGCCACCCAGGTACCCCAATTTTGTATGTTTTAAAGCAGTATTTCATCTAATGTTGACAAGGACCTCAGCCTAATTAAGATTAAGACCAATTAATTAATTAATTAAGACCAATAATAATTTATTTCCAAATGGAAGCAGAGGATCATATTTGAACATGCCATAAGACGTGATAATCCTCAGAATTCCCTTCAGAATTCAGGCTTCTATAACCACCATTTCACTTTTTTTTCCCTCAGTTGGTTTCACATCGTAATGAAATCAAAGCACTCATAAAGTCGAACAGATATAGAAACAAGACACAGCTTGTTCCTTCCTCACAATTTTCTCAGATAGCCCTAAAATAGTTGTGGAGTATGCAGGGCAGAGGTTTTAGTCCCAGATAAAAGGGCTCTCCACCGACTGAGACCCTTAGGGCCATTTTCTACCCACACCGTTGAATACTACAACACTATTTAACACTCTTCCATTTTCTGAAATGACCTTTTTAAAAAAAGATTATTTGTTTATTTGAGAGAGAGAGAGAGAACAGAGGGGAGGAACTGAGAGACAGGGACAGGCAGACTTTACATTGAGCACAGAGCGGGGCTTGATCTTGCAACCTCGAGATCATAACCTGAACTGAAACAAAGAGTTGGATACTCAACTGACTGAGCCACCCAGGCGCCCCCTGAGATGACTATTGTCCCAGCTCCCCAACACTCATTTCTTTGGAAAAAATGGACCCTAAATTCAACAGATACACATGCTTCATTGTCTAGATCTCTAAACCGAGTCACTGTAAAGGAAGAAGAGGGGAATTTCTAAAATCAACATGGTAAATGTAAAGCTTCTTTACTTTGTTTACTGAGTAACATAATCAAAGCTTTTCTCTCTCATTTCTTTTGCCGACAGAGCTCATGCTGGGACGTGGGAGGAATAGCCAAGAGAAAATACAAGGCCCAAAAGTCCCAAGACGCTGCACAGATCACACTGCTGAGCCCACCACAAAGGCTGCAGAGTGTTCCCCAGATATCTCCCAAAGAACCGGCAGCTATTCTTCCGGCCTCACCATTGGAGATTATTTCTACAGGCTCTTCATTTGCTACCTCCCACCCAAGAACCTCAGCTCTCTCGAAGGCTGTCACTATTAGCCTCTCTGGCTTCAATGTCCTTGCTAAGACATTTAAAAAAAAAAAAAAACCCTGCTGATATACTTTCTGCAGAAACAATACCCTAAACAGATGAATAGAACACAGTGCCATCAGACTTCTGAACACACACTGTTCAACTGCCATTGCAGGGAAGTAACCACCCACCATTATTTTTTTCTTAGGCAAAAAGCTACAGATCCAGGGCACCTGGCTGGCGCAGCTGGAAGAGCATGCAACTCTTGATCTGAGGATCAGGAGGTTCAAGCCCCAAGCTGGGTGTAGAGATTAAAAAAAAAAAAAAAAAAAAGACCCAATGACACTGTGACAGTAGGTACAACACCAAGAATGGAAGGTTTGAGTCAGTAAAGGTCCATTGGGACAAAAGGTTAGGACCCTAAACATTTTCCGTCTACTCATTCTCACATGGGAATAAGGGAATTAACAAACTTCAGTCCTAATAAAAATAAGGGGTGGCTTTTCACATTTAAGACAAGCTCAAGGGGCGCCTGGGTGGCTCAGTGGGTTAAAGCCTCTGCCTTCGGCTCAGGTCATGATCCCAGGGTCCTGGGATCAAGTCCCGCATTGGGCTCTCTGCTCAGCGGGGAGCCTGCTTCCCTTCCTCTCTGCCTGCCTCTCTGCCTACTTGTGATCTCTGTCTGTCAAGTAAATAAATAAAATCTTAAAAGAAAAAAAAAAAAAGACAAGCTCAAGTTAAATTATTCCACTGAGAAAGCAGCGTTTGCTGGGCTATATCATGGCTGCCATTGCAGCAGGTACCTATAGAGAATAAGGGAATGATCTCTACACAGGGTAGAAATCTCAGGTATTCCAGGAATTTGAGAGAAGACAAAGCCAAGAGGTCTCTAATGATGCCCCTGCTGGAGTTGCTGCCAAGTGCTACAAAGGCACAGCCCACAAACATCAAGAAACTCTCCCTGATCTAACCTGTATGTATGCCTTGAAAATCTAACAGACTTATTAACCCCTGGATACTTTTTTTTTTAAAGATTTTATTTATTTGACAGACAGAGATCACAAGTAGGCGGAGAGGCAGGCAGAGAGAGAGAGGAGGAGGCTGAGCAGAGAGCCCGATGTGGGGCTCGATCCCAGAACCCCGGCCGGGATCATGATCTGAGCCAGAGGCAGAGGCTTTAACCCACTGAGCCACCCAGGTGCCCTGACCCTTGGATACTTTTAAACACCCTCAGATCTAAGACATACCATCCAGTGTTATTAAAAGGCATCCTTTAATCTACTTAAAGCTCTCAAAATAACCAAGTGATCATATAATTGCCATATAATTGCCCCTAGTGCAAGCCATCATCTCGTCACATCTCAACCACTGCACTAGACCCTAGGGCCTTCTGCTCTGCAGTTTCTCCCTTCTCCCCTCTAGTCAAGACTATACACTGCCACAAGAAGTTTCCCTAGGTGTCATTTTAATTTTGCTATATTCAGGTGGTTCTCCCATGTCTTCAAATTCAAAATAAAATGTAAGGCTCTTGACAACCTACTTTGCACTTTCCAAGTTATTCATCTGAATACTTCCCAGAGTATGAGGACAAGAATCAGGAAGGAATCCGGGAGCTATAACAAACAAGATGTGGCTACCTCTGGTAAGAACAGAAACAGCATATTACTATTTCCTATCAAAGATGATAGGGTTGAAACCTCATAGAAGTACCAAAATCTGGCAAGTCAAGAGGTGGCTCAGGTTGGAAGGACAAGAGCTTTCTACATTATGCAGAGACTAAAAAGACTGCTAAGAGTATATAAAGAAGGACTACGGAGTCAGAAACTATTCAACATTTATTAACCCAGTTAACAAGTATTTATTCAGCACATGTGTTGCCAGGTATAGCTCTAAACCCCTGGACAGTGATGGGGTGGGGGTGGGGGTGAAAAGAAGGAAAGAAACAGTCCTTGACCTTATAAACCTTTCAATCTAGGGATGTCCAATTCTATCCGATGGCATCTGCTTTATTGTACATAGATCTCTGCCAGTCATTACCCGGGTACTCTGTCTGGCTTAGCGATTTACTCCTTCATTCCATTATTTCTCAGGGCTCCACTACTGTCTTGAAAATATCTAAGGAGATGCCTGACAAGCACTCAACCCAAGCACTCGAAGGAGACACAGGGAGCATTTTCCTAGGCAAGGTGCCCAATCCAATGTTCTCTGACTTCAAGAAATCTGCTGAGCTTGGAAACTTGATAGGAATAAATACAAACATGTCGGAGCTGGCACTCCTCCAGTATGTGGGGAACCCAACATATCCTGTATTGCTGTGGATTCACATTACTCAAGAATTGGGTCCAAAAAAAAAAAAAAAAAAGACTTTTACCATATATTTTTAAAATAAATACCTCAGACCTAGACAACATGAGCACTACCAGACACACAGGCAGACACAATAAATGCGCTACTTAATAGTTGCAGGAGAATCCATAAGGAATGGAAAGAAGAAATGAGCTATTCAAGTGTCCACTGCAAATCCTAAATATGCCCCAAATCTAAGTAATAAAGATAGATCAACATCCAGGGCAGCCAGTACCTGGAGATATCCAGTCGAAAAATCCCCAAACAAACAAACAAAACACCCCACAGCCCAAGGGAGAATTCAAAATGGCAATATGAATCCTGAACAGAAGTGAAACCCAGCCACTGGGACTGTGAGTAGTCCAGGCAGTCCACCACACGACTCTTAATATGGGACCCAAGGAACTAACCATTTGGAGAAAGCTCCTGAAAAAAACAAAAGCTTTAGCATTTCCACTCCTAGATATACACCCAAAAGAAATGAAAACATATGCCCACAGAAAAATGTGTACATAAGTGTTCACAGCAGCATTATTCATAATTGTAGAAAAAAAAAGTAGAAAAAAAAGTAGTAATAACCTAAATGTCCATCAACTAATTAATGGATAAAGAAAATGTGTTACATTCATATGATGGAATACTCAACCATAAAAAGAGATGAAGTTCCCAAATCATACAGCAACACAGATGAACTCTGAAAATATAATGCTAAATGACAGAAGCCAGTCAAAAAAGTGTACGACCCCATCTGTATGAAGTATCTTGAACAGGCAAATCTATAGAGACAGAAAGCAGACTAGTGGGCCTTTAGAGCATGGGAAGGGGAAAGCAGAGGGAAATGCAGAGTGACTGCTAATAAGCACAGCACTTCTTTTTGAAGTAACAGAAATGTCCAGGAATTACACAGTGGTGATGGTTGCAAAACCTTGTGAATATACTAAAAACTCCTAAGCAGTATACTTTAAAAGGGTTAATTTTATGTTACATGGATTTCACTTCAATCAAAATAAAACAGAATAGAAGTTTCAGGGCTGCAAAACTATTGCCAGGACATAGACATTCAGTTATTTCATTCCTCCCTCTCTGCCACTCACTGGCTCACTTAACCTGCCTCCACCCACAGTCTCTCAGGGAGCAGCCTGCCTCCAGCCTCTTCTCTAACCACGACCACCACTGCCATGTTCATCTTCCTTATCGCACCCCCATTCTTGCCCAAAGCTCTAGTTCCCAATGATCATATATAACTGAAATTTAGAGAATTCTGGGGCACATGGGTGGCTCAGATGGCTGAGTGTTCAGCTCTTGGTTTCAGCTCAGGTCATGATCTCATGGGTGGTGAGATCCAGCCCTGAGTCCCAAGCCAGGCTCCAGGCTCAGCAGGCAGTCTGGTTGAAGAGTCTCTTCCTCTGCCCCTCCCCCCACTCAAGTAAGAGCCCATGTGCTCGCCAATAAATAAATAGATAAATAAATAAATATATTTTTAAAAAGATTTTATTTATTTATTTGACAGACAAAGACCACAAGTAGGCAGAGAGGCAGGCAGAGAGAGGAGGAAGCAGGCTCCCTGCTGAGCAGAGAGCCGGATGCGGGACTCCATCCCAAGACACTGGAATCATGGGGCGCCTGGGTGGCTCAGTGGGTTAAGCCGCTGCCTTCGGCTCAAGTCATGATCTCAGGGTCCTGGGATCGAGTCCCACATCGGGCTCTCTGCTCGGCAGGGAGCCTGTTTCCTGCTCTCTCTCTCTGCCTGCCTCTCAGTGTACTTGTAATTTCTCTCTGTCAAATAAATAAATAAAATCTTTAAAAAAAAAAAAAAAAGACACTGGAATCATGACCTGAGCCAAAGGCAGAGGCTCTAACCCACTGAGCCACCCAGGCACCCCTAAATAAATCTTCTTAAAAAAAGAAAAGGAAAATTAGAGAACTTTAACTAGAAAGGAACATCTATTCTCTCAACAAAAACATGGCCAAAAAGCAATCTGACTGAACCTGAATGAATAAACTTTTTTAGGGATGTGAATAAACTATTTATACTTAATTTATTAGTCTTATACACATAAGTTATAAAATAACATGACCTTAATTACAACCATATACCCAATACCTACACAATGGCAGACATATTAAACATAGTGGGGGATCGACAGCTACTGAACGATAAAAGAAGGGCTCTCCGCAGACTGAGATCCTTAGGCAGGCAGTGATCAATGAAACTTTTAACTAATGGGTGACAGACTGGAGATAACACAGAAAATCCAGCAAGTCCAGCAAGTGCACTCATGGGTTTGTATTAAGAGAAATGAGTATACCTATTCACCAAAAGACAAAATTTTGAAATAATGCCCTCCTGCCAATCTACATGTCCTTTAACAGAGGAACTGATGAATACATTGTGATATACTCTTATGCTGAAAGACCACTCTTATGCTGAAAGACCACTCTTATGCTGAAAGACCGTGTAACAATGAAAATGAACATATTCCAGTTATACACAAATAAATTTAAAAAAACAACACTAAGCAAAAAGACAGGGAGAAGAATACATCCTATGTGATTACATATACATAAGGCTCAAAAGTGAAAGGACTCTTCAGTATCAGAACTTAACAGTGACTACCTCTGGGAAGGGTAGAAAGGAAAACAACCAGGAGAGGCCAGGAAGGACTTCTGCATATAAAGCAACATTTTGCTTACTAATCTGGGCAGTAGTTACATAGGTGCTACAGAGAGAATGCCTGTGGCCCCCAACCCCCTTCCAATTTATATGGTGATGTCCTAATTCTCAGCCTCATGCTATCTGGAAGTGGCACCTCTGGGAGGTAGTTAGGTAATGAAGGTGGAGCCTTCATGAATAGAATTATTACTCTAAGAGATAACAGAGTATCTTTCTCTCCACCATTTGAGGATACACCAAGAAGACAACCATCTGCAAACCAGGAAGAAGACCCTCATAGGGAAATAAATTGGATGGCACCTGGATCTTAGACTTTCTGGCCTCCAGAACTTTGAGAAACAAATTTCTACTGTTTAAACCACCAAGTCCATGGTATTTTGTTACAGCAGCCCAAACTGATTAAGACAAGTATATATAGTATGTGATAATTCACTGAACAGTAATGTTTATGATATGCTCTTTTCCGTATGTATGAAGTACAGGAAGGAAGGAAGGAAGGAAGAAAGTGGGGGGAGGGAGGGAGGAAGGGGAAAAGAAATGATTTTAAGATATTGCTCTTTCGGGGCACCTGGTTGGCTCAGTCAGTAAGCATCTGTCTTCGGCTCAGGTCATGACCCCAGGGTCCTGGAATCAAGACCCGCACTGGGCTCCCTACTCAGTGGGGAGCCTGCTTCTCCCTCTCCCATTCCCTCTGCTCATATTCCCTCTCTCTCTGTCAAATACATAAAATCTTTAGGAAAAAAAAAAAAAAAGACATTGCCTTTTCCTTTCTCTCTTATTCAAGGTCTTTATAAGTTCCCTCACTGACAGGGCCATTTTAGGTCATCTAGCAATTTCTAAAGCACATCATTTTAATTGCCATCAAACTTACTTAAGATACACCACTTCAAATCTGTGAATAATGTCTTTATAGTAAAGTTTATCCTAAGCCACAAGTACATTTTAGAACAAAATTACAGTAACAATAGTCAATTATTTCATTGGTCTTGTAAGTGAATTTGAATACTTATTTTATTAAAAATGTTATCTAACATTTTATATGATTATAACCTGAGAATCATTACTGAAATTGTGTTAAATTTCTTTACTTCTTTAGGGGCGCGTTGGCTGGCTCAGCTGGTAGAGTATGTAACTCTTGATCGTGGGGTTGTGAGTTCCAGCCCCACATTGGGTGTAGAGAGTACTAAAAAATTAATATCTTTATTTTTTTTTAAGATTTATTTATTTACAGAGATAGAGAGACACAATGAGAGAGAGCGAGCCAGGGGAAGGGCAGGCAGAGAGAATCCCAAGCAGACCCCATGCAGGGCTCGACATTAAGACCCCAAGATCATGACCTGAGCTGAAACCAAGGGTCAGATACTTAACTGACTGAGGCACACAGGCACCCTAAAAATAAAACTTAAAAAAAAAAAAAGATTTTATGTATTTATTAATTTGAGAAAGAGTGTGAGGGAGTGAGGGAGAGGGAGCATGAGCAGGGGGAGGGGCAGAGAGAGAAACAGACTCCCTGCTCAGCAGGGAGCCAGATGTGGGGTTCAATTCCAGGACCCTGAGATCATGACCTGAGCTGAAGGCAGATGCTTAACTGACTGAGCCATCCAAGTGCCCCTAAAGACAAAATCTCAAAAAAAAAAAAAAACATTTTTTTTTCTTTACTTCTTTAAAAAACCAATGAACCAACCTACCCACTCCAGAGTCTAGCAGTTTATCTCTATAAGCATTAAAACTAGCATGGGCTAAAGCCAGTGATTAATATATCTCCCTCAAATGTTACTTTGTGACTCAAAAGAACTGAGAAAATATATAGCAAAGACTGTAAAAAAAAAATCTTTTCTGAGGGTTAAATCCTTAAGAAATCCCATCTCATATTTAGGTAATATACTAATTTTCAAAATTTCAGAAAAGTCTAGGGACACCTTGGTGGCTCAGTCAGTTACTTACGTGTCTGCCTTTGCCTCAGGGTCATGATCCCAGAATCCTGGGATCAAGTCCCCCATCAGACTCCTTGCTCAGTGGGGAGCCTGCTTCTTCCTCTGCATGACACTCCCCCTGCTTGTGCTTGCTCGCTCTGACAAAAAAATAAATAGAATTTAAAAAAAAAAAAAAAGAAAAGATAAGTCTAATAGATGTTCCATATGTATTTACCTTAAGACTAGATGGGGTAACTAAGATGTCCTACCTTTTTCTCTTTTAGTTGAATATATATCAAGAACCAACAACTTATAAAAGAAATACAGGGGCGCCTGGATGGCTCAGTTGGTTGGGCGGCTGCCTTCAGCTCAAGTCATGCTTCCAGGGTCCTGGGATCCAGCCCCACATAGGCCTCTCTGCTCGGCAGAGGGCCTGCTTCTCTCTCTCCCTCTGCCTGCTGCTCTGCTTACTTGTGCTCTCTATCTCTCTGTCAAATAAATAAATAAAATCTTTAAAAAAAAAGATACAAATAACTAGTAATTAAATATGAAAATGTTCTATCTCACTAATAACCTAAGACAGGAAAATCAAATCCCTTCTTTGCTACATTGGCAACATTTTTTTAAAAAATATGAAAAAAAATTTTAAGGGTTTTATTTATTCATTTGACAGAGAGAAACCACAAGTAGGCAGAGGCAGGCAGAGAAAGAAGGGGAAGCAGGCTCCCCACTGAACAGAGAGCCTGATGCGGGGCTCGATCCCAGGACCCTGAGACCATGACCTGAGCCGAAGGCAGAAGCCTAACACACTGAGCCACCCAGGAGCCCCAAAAATATGAAATATTTTAAACACACAGAAAATTAGAGAACACAATAACAAATATCCATGTACCGCTACCCAGTGTAAGTATTTTGTTATTAATATTTGGCACTGGTTGGGAAGCAGGGAGAATAGGTACACTCAAACACTGCTGGTAAAAAAGAATAAATTGGGAAACTTCTAGTTGGCAATCTCACTACATTTACCAAGTAAAAATATACTTACCTCTTAATCTGTCAAGTCTACCTGGAGGAAACTCACTTAAAGAAGTAATTAAGGATGTGTGACTATTTAGCTATAAGGGCATTTATCAGCGCACTGTTTAGTAAAATAACAGACCTCAAGACATTAAGTGAAGAATTAGTTAAATCATGGTGATTTATACTATGAAGCATTATAGAGCCATCAAAAATGATATGATAAAAATGTATTTAATGATAAAGAAATATGTCCACAATACTTGAAATAAAAAAGTTCTAAAATCATACATACAAGATTATCCTACTTTGTATATATACAAAACTATTTATTTGTCAGAGAGAGAGAGAGCACAGAGGGAATGGCAGGCAGAGGGAGAAGCCAGCTCCCCACTGAGCAAGGAGCATGATCCAGGACTCGACCCCAGGACTGTGGGATCTTTACCTGAGCCAAAAGCAGATATTTAATGGACTGAGCCACCCAGGCATCCCACCGCCACTTTTTAAGATTTTGTATATTTATGTGACAGGGAGAAAGGGGGGGAGAGAGAGAGAGATTGAGAGAGAGGAGCACAAACAGGCAAAGAGGCAGGCAGAGGGAGACGGAGAGGGAGAAATAGGCTACCCACTTAGGAGCCCAAGGAAGTGCTCCATCCCAGCATCCTGGGATCATGACCTGAGCAGAAGGCAGATGTTTAAATGAGCCACCCAGGTGCCCCAAGCAGGTCTCATTATAAAACTCCTCTCCCGGGGCGCCTGGGTGGCTCAGTGGGTTAAAGCCTCTGCCTTCGGCTCGGGTCATGATCCCAGGGTCCTGGGATCGAGCCCCGCATCGGGCTCTCTGCTCAGCGGGGAGTCTGCTTCCTCCTCTCTCTCTGCCTGCCTCTCTGCCTACCTGTGATCTCTGCCTGTCAAATAAATAAATAAAATCTTTAAAAAAAAAAAAAAAAAACTCCTCTCCCAAGGGCACAAGCTAGGCCTGGGACTGCTACTCTGGAGTGGGGGCCAGGAACAGTGTCTGTTGTTATAGACACTCTTGCTACAATTCTAATCCCACCCACCATTCTCCACTGTTAGGACCAGAAGGAAGGCAAGGAGAAAGATGATTCATTAAGAGATAACCCATGGCAAGATGGATCATTCTCTCTGGCTAACCAAAACTCCTATCCCTTTATACCAGGGTTTCTCAACATCAGCACTACTGACATTTGGCAGCAGGTAATTCTTCATTTGGGGGCTGTCCCGTACATTGTAGGATGTTTAGCAGCATCCCAGGCCTCTACCCATTAGATGCTAGTAGCAACAACAAAAATGTTCCAGACATTGCCAAATGTCCAGTGGTTAGGAAAGGGAGAAGAGGGTGTCAAAACTGCTTCCCCCTCTGTCCCCCCACTGTTAAGAACTACTGTCTTACAAAAACATTATCAGGCCAGTGTCCCCTTTCCCCCCGCTGCTAATGCTTCTTGGTTTAATGCTGACTAGCACATAGTCTCTTTGAGTATCAGGCATCCAAATGCCAGTTCTCTCATGGGGAACACTTTTGCTAGTTTATTGAAAACCCACAAATCTCCACAGTGCCCAGGAGAGCAAAGTTTGAATCTATCCCTATTTCCCATCCCTCAACCTCAATCCCAAACTCAGCCCTTACCCAGCAGGGGACCCTCTTGGGAGCACTGACAAGATAGCTTAAGCCTCAAACATCTTCCAAAGCATCCACTCAACCCCTGAGACATTCACATACCTTCCCCTACCAACAAGGCCCTCTAACCACCAAAAGAGAGTCTGGTGGAAGGACAAGTCAAATGATGCCTCTTTCCAGGAGAAGGGGACACTGCTATTCAAAAATCTCTGCATTCAAATTTGGTAAAGTGTTAACATTTGATGAGTCTGGGTACAAAGTGTATAGGTATTCTTTGCATTGTTTTTGCAACTTTTCAGTAAGTCTGAAATTATTTTTTTTTAATGAACCTCTGGGGAGCCCTGAGTGGTTCAGTTAGTTAAGTGTCTGACTCCTGACTTCAGCTTGGGTTGTAGGGTTGTGGGATCGAGCCCCATGTCCAGCTCCACGCTAGGCATGGAACCTGCTTGGGATTCTCTCTTTCCCTCTGTCCCCTCCCTGTTTGCTTATGTGCGGTGTGCACACCCATGCTCTCTCTTTCGGGAAAAAAAAAAGGCTCAATCAACGATCTTATTGGAGTAATGAAGATGTTCTAAAGCTAGATGATGATGATGGCTGCACAACTCAGTAAATTAACTAAGAACTGTTGAACTGTATACTTAAAATGGGTGGATTCCACGATCTGTAAATTATCACAGTAATTTTTTTCTTTAAAAAAAGGGGGGGTCCTGGGTGGCTCAGTGGGTTGAGGCCTCTGCCTTCGGCTCGGATCGTGATCCCAGGGTTCTGGGATAGGGCCCCACGTTGGGCTCTCTGCTCAGCAGGGAGCCTGCTTCCCCCTCTCTCTGACTGCCTCTCTGCCTACTTGTGATCTCTCTCTGTGTGCCAAATAAATAAATAAAATCTTAAAAAAAAAAAAAAAGACCTTGTACTACAGGTTAAAGATGGCAGTCACAATGGCAATGCTGCTGGAAAGACGCCTCTAAGAAAGATACACAGAGAAGGAACCTATCCCAGCAGTGAACTGGTCACCTCCCTTTCCCTGTCTCCTCCACCCCACCAGCCCACCCCTGCTTTGAGCTTTGGTTAACAGTTCCAGGAAAATAGGAAAGATCTACACTGGTACCTACTAACCATCCAATTACAGCAATATCACCTCTAAAAAGTAGCCCAAGGATTTCCTAAGTGGTGTTTTTATTTAAAATCTACTTCAAATAGTTCTTATTAATTTTCTAACTGTATGGATACTAAAGCAGAAAGCCCACTCAACTTTACTGAGCAACTACTGTACACAAGCCACGTGGCCACTTCAAATGAGCTCTGTTATTCAATTCCAACCATCTTCCAGATTTTCAGCTTAAGTATTCTTAGATGGTAAGCAGATACCATTAGCAAAAAAATTCTTACATTTTAAGACTGAAGTTCTAAATTTCTAGCTTCCAGACAAACTGACAAGTTTTTTTGTTTTTGTTTTTTTTGGGGGGTAAATGACCCTGTGTTTTATTTTAGACCTGGACTCATTCCCACTGGACTGGGACCCTGAACTAATTTCCACGCTAAGTTTAAAAACTTTTTTTTTTAACTGAGATACAGTTCACATACCATAAAATTCACTGTCTTACTGTGCTTTTTTATAATGCAGTGGGTTTTAGTATATTCACAAGGTTGGTCAATGAACACTACCATCTAATTCTAGAACATTTTATCACCTTCAAAAGAGACCCTCTTGGGCATTTCGTGGCTTAGTGGGTTAAGCCTCTGCCTTTGGCTCAGGTCATGATCTCAGGGTCCTGGGAACGAGCCCCACATCAGGCTCTCTGCTCAGTGGGGAATCTGCTCCCCCAGGCCCCTGCCTCTCTGCCTACTTGTGATCTCTCTGTGTCAAATAAACAAATAAAATCTTAAAAAAAAAAAAAAAAAAAAAAAAGACCCTTTTACCCATTAGCAGTCACTCACTATTCCCTCTTGAGAGCACTTCTCCCTAAGTGGCTGGTAACTAGTATCTACTTTCCTTCTTTCTTTAAGATTTTATATATTTATTTTAGAGAGAAAGTGAGAGAGAGAGAGAGAGAGAGAGAGAGTGTGAGCGGGGGGAGCAACAGAAGAGGGACAAGCAGACTCCACACTGGGCATGGAGGCTAATGCAGGGCTCAATCTCATTACCCTGAGACTATGACCTAAGCCAAAATCAGACACTCAACTGACTGAGCCGTCCAGGTGCCCCCAATAACCTGCTTTCTGTGATAAATTTCTTTCTCTCCTGTTTATTTCCCTTTGGAAAAAGTATTTATACAGATTAAACACAAATTACACTTAGTCACAGATTTTGGTAAAATATACGTTATTAGTATATAACATTAGCATTGCTAATCTCATGTTGTAAGATTAAGAGCAATTATTAATCTAGATAAACTTATGCATGATTTTCAAAATCATACCATCAACACTCTTAACAAGAAATACATACGTATTATATATAATATCTATCTATCTTATTCATAAATGAGTTAAAAGGTGAAATAGCAGCAGCTGAATATTTGGTATGGGGAGAATGAGACACAAAGACACGTTATAACCTCCAAGCTCAGGGGGGTGCGTGTGTGACTCAGTCAGTTAAGCATTTGCCTCTGGCTTGGGTTGCAATCCCAGGGTCCTGGGACTGAGCCCCAAGTTGGGCTCCCTGCTCAGGGGGGAGTCTACTTCTCCCTCTGCCTCTGCCCTTCTCCGCCAACTCGTGCTTGCGCACACACACACACTCTTCTCTCTCTCTCCCTCTCACTCTGCTCTCAAATAAATAAATAAATAAAATCTTAAAAAAAAAAAAAATAACCTCCAAGTTCAGCTCAGATGGGTAAGATGTCTAATAACACTGAATGCCCTAGTTAGCCTAAGAGAATTTTGTCATAGGAGAACTACCAGCAATGCTAGGCTCAGAAACAAGGATCCCCACCCCCAGGATGGCCATGATCCTCTTCCCTCACATGCCTGCATGCCTGTGCACTCATCCCACAGACACTGTTGGGACAGATGCAGCCCAGCCTTTCCCCCTTTGAGCCCAGGCAGCCCCATCTCATGACAGAGACAATGGGCAACAGCACTATCAGAACAGGCTGCAAAGATCTAGCTGCCACCCAAAGCAGCATGACCACTTCTCAGGCATCCCGGAGTCCCAAGAGCTAAAAAGCAGTCAAGGTAAAAAAAGACAACCAAGCAGAGTCCAGTGTTATAGAATCACTCTCTTCGGTACCTCTTCTGGTAGTAAGCACCCGCCACAGCCTGGCCACTGTACCAAGTGCTCCACATACATTGCTCTAATGTCACAATGCTCTGAGGTGGGAACTATGATTATCCTTCCATTTTACAGATGAGATTCTGAAACTGAAAAGTTAAAAATGAACTAGAAAGTGACAAAGCTGGAATTCTAAACCTCTCAGTGCTCCTAACATCCTACACACTGTCTGGAGGTGTGCAAAATCATAAACCAAAGTTGTAATAAAGATCACAAACTGAACCATGTCTTTGTATAACCCTTGACAGTTAATTAGAATTATACATATTCTTCTTTTTTTTTTCCAGTAACTGTCTGTAATCAAGTTCCAAAAGGCCCAAAGACTGAAAATTAGCATTTCACATAACCCCATTTTTATAAAAAGTATAGACATTAACTAAAAATACCAGGTGAAAGAGGGGATACAACATCAAAGACTGAAATACAAAGGCATATTTCCAATTTAGAACAAATTAAGAACCAGGGGCACCTGGGTGGCTCAGTCAGTTAAGTGGCTGCCTTTAGCTCAGGTCATGATCCCACGGTCCTGGGACTGACCCCCCATATTGGGCTCCCTCTCAGCGGAGAGCCTGCTTCTTCCTCTCCCTCTGCTTGTCACTCTGCCTACTTGTGCTGTCTCTCTATCTCTCTGACAAATAAATAAAATCTTAAAAAAAAAAAAAAAAACACCTAAATTACTTCAATCCGCAGAAATAACCAAGATATATATGCATGACAAAAATCATAAACCTCACCATAGGAGACACACAAGTAGCTGTCCCTTAAAACTGACAAATGAGGGGTGCCTGGGTGGTTCAGTTAAGTGCCCAACTCTTGATTTTGGCTCAGGCCATGATCTCAGGGTTATGATACCGGACCCTGCATTGGGCTCTATGCTGGGTATGGATCTTGCTTAAAATTCTCTCCCCCCTACTCACCATCCCCACTCACATATGCCTACACTCGCTCTTAAAACAAAATAAAAAAAACTGCCAAATGATTCAAGAAAATTAAACTGAAACCAGTTTAGAGCACTTCTTACAATTATTATAAAAGTCTGAGATACAGTAAAGCCACAGGCTGGTCATCAGAGCTTAGGGTTTTAAGGCCACAGGCTAGGGTGCCTGGGTGGCTCAGTCAGTTAAGCTTCTGCCTTTGGCTCAGGTCATGATTCTAGGTTCCTGGGATAGGAGCCCCGAATGAGGGTCCCTGCTCAGCGGGGAGCCTGATTCTCCCCTACCCCTTCCCCCATTTGTGCTTTCTCACTTTCTATCTCTTGAGTAAATAAATAAAATATTAAAAAAAAAAAAAAAGCCACAGGCTAGATTTTTAGTGTGGTCAACCATACTCCACATCCCCCAAGTGGTGTGTCTGGCTCTTTTCCTGGGAGAATTTAAGATTCAACAGCTAATGCAGCAGAAGCTCCCAGAGAGACCTGGAAGCAGCCCCCTGAGAATCAGTCCCAGTCGACAGACTAAATGGGAAATACTGTTGATACAAAAATAATCCTTCTGCATACTGCCACCAAATCCCTTTTTAGCTAGATACCCCATGAAGCCAAAACTGAAGCTGCTGTAACTTAAGACTTTCTTGTTCCAGTCAGATGCAAAGTTGTGACAGTAACAAATACAGACTCAGTGCTCACTGTGTGCCAGGTCCAGTCCTAATCACCCTCCATGCATTAACTCATTTAATGCCTAGATGCATGAGAGGACACTGGAACACAGAAACGTTAAGCCACTTGTCCAAATAACACAGAGAAAGGTGACAGGCCAGGAATGCAACTGCAGGCAGTCTGCCTTCAAGTATTTAATTACTAAGGACTACTGCGTTACATCAGTCAAGACTCAATTACTAGACAGGTAATTCTTTTAAATCCCACTCACAAGAATCTTCAGTAATTACTGATTTACACTCATTTTAGAATGCATTTGCCTTTCTATTTCCCACCAATAACCTCTACGGAGGGCAATCAGAAAAGGTACTGAAACTGAAGTTTCCAGGAAGAATGGCATAATTCAAGACACAAGTCATACAGCTGAGCCCTGGCTTGGGTGCCACATTCTCTTCAGTGAAGTAGTTTTGGGGTGTGCATCTAGGCAACACAACCTCTCGAATTTATAAAGATTACTGTTTTTGTTGTTACTTGGACTGCATACAACTGAAATACTGAAGTGTTTCATACAGTAATGCTATCATCCTGACTAACATTCCAACAAACTAGGTCTTCACCTATTTTTTTCTACCACAGCCTCACAAATAGTCTACCCATCCCCCAAAACACAACCTTTTCCTGTTGATTTCATTTTAGTCAAAAGACAGATTTGGGTTTCATTTCAGATTTGGGTTCTTTCACATTATCTTCAGAACCACCGTGGACACCCTGATAACTTAAAAAAACCCAAATTCTCTTAATTTTGTTGACACAAAAAATACCATTTCATAAAATTTCATTCCCCTCTGCACCAGCAAAGGCCAGTGTCTGAAAGAATTTTCATGTTAGGTGATAATGGCATCTTTTCTTTCCACTTTATGAAGTCAGGCTGATTCTGTCATACAGCCCCGTCATTTGGCTAAAGAAGGTCACCAATGCTAAGACCCTTGAGTAAAACTTCCAGAGAAATGAAATCTTCTTCCAGAGCTATCCATTATAAGGGCATTTTAGTAAACATTTGGTTGAATGGGAGGAGACCACAAACATCACACCTGCAAACAGAAGAAAATAAAATGCTAATTTCTGTAGAACTGACAAGAGCTTGAAAGAGCTAGTACTCACAACTGGGCAACCACTGAAAGGGATCAGTCCTCTAATATAATGCTTCTTACTCCCCTAAGTCCCAGTGCAATGGCACATACAGCAAAAAGAGGTAATATTCACCCTCAAACTGCAGGACTTGGACAACAAAGAAAGCCCAGGGTATATGATGCTGCTAGAAATACCTTTCCCGTAGAGGTAGAATAAAAACCCTTCCTCACGGTGTTTGCTGGCTTTCTACTTCTAGGCAGAGACAGTGAAAGTATACTGACAAACCTCTGCTGGAAATGAATTGCCCAGACAGCTGCTGGCTAGGTTTTGCCCTAAGAAGCCCTCTCGGCCACAATGCTCAGTACTGCTGTCAAGTGTCCTACTGTCTGACGCCTCCATGAAGGCACTGGAAAAGGGTTAGAGAGGCCTTGGTCATCAACCAGGAAAACCCCTCTACGGCACATATATCTCGCAATATTTGACAAAGTAAACTGGCAGAAGCCTCCTTTATTCCCTTCCCCTAGACTTAGAACTGTCAATAAGTAAAAAGACATTTCACATAAAGAGTCAGGATAAGCGAAGAATTGTTAAAAAATAAAAAAAATTCAAATTAAAGCATTCAATAGAAACTCCTCAGAATCATATAAACAGATTCTACTGAGAGGTGTCCAGCAGATGGTGACTCAGAATCTGTACCAATTTGGTCTATAAGTAAAAACCTGGAGGTTAGGAAAATGAATGAACAGACAAAGACATGCATCTTCCATAAACACCTGCTTTATCCACTCTGAGAAGGACTTCTCTCACATTCTTACATCTCTCCTAAGATTTTTATACTGTTACTGGGAGACTGAACCACATCCATTCCCTTAAGGAACATCCAGATATAAAAATAAATTTATTCTCCTAGAATTATGTTGAAAATTACTGACATGCAGGAGGCAGTGCTTACTAGGTACCAGATCCTATGCTAAGTGTTCTGTACACATAATTCACCAAATTTCATGTCCCTCCTCAAGAAGCTTCCCTGACCACCCCATATAAAATTGTCCCCATCATGCATTATCTTTACAGAACTCAGCACTGTCATATATCATATTGTTTTAAATTTGTCTACTTTGTACAAATTTGTCTATGCCCTGTCTCTTATCACTAAGACATAAGTTCTATAATGTCTTGTTTACTGAACCATCTCCAGCATTCTAGAAAGGTGCCTGACACAGAGCAGGCACTCACAAAAGTATGATCTCATGCTGTCCACACCAAAGCCTGATGAGGTACTGGTACAGAGGGAACTGAGGCTGAGGGAGGTAAAGAAACCTGCCAGAGACAACCCAGCTAGGAAGTAAATTTGGCTGCAGAAGCTACACTCCTCTTTGCTATGCTGTACTACCTAGGTACAAAAATTCCCCTCGAGATCTCATTCTCAAAAATCTTTCCATCAGAATGACTTGCACATATCCTGAGTTGTGGCAAAGATTATGAGAAGGATGCTGAGTGGATCAAGAAATCTATACAGTTCAGGGAGAGAGTTCTGTTGTGTGGCAGTGCTAGCAGTATGCCCTGTGCCCCATGACTAGGGGAAGAATAAAAAGCTACAAAAGGAGGTTGACTGATTAAGGATATGGTGCTACCTTCTTAAGGAATTATTCCAGTGAATATTAAAAATGAGATCATAGGGGCGCCTGGGTGGCTCAGTGGGTAAAGCCGCTGCCTTCGGCTCAGGTCATGATCTCAGGGTCCTGGGATCGAGTCCCGCATCGGGCTCTCTGCTCAGCGGGGAGCCTGCTTCCTTCTCTCTCTCTCTGCCTGCCTCTCAGTGTACTTGTAATTTCTCTCTGTCAAATAAATAAATAAAATCTTTAAAAAAAAAAAAAAAAAAAATGAGATCATACAAAAATTTGGAATTTGAGAGAACACTCCATAGGATCTATGAATACCACAAAATGTCTGTCTCTTTTCTTGGTCTAAGCTTCTGGAAGACAGAGGCTGTCTCTTATTTGTACTTGACACAGAGTACCTTATGGTACCTATGCTTAAGGTTAGCTACCTGTCAAAACATCCTATTTCACCATGAAAGAATTTTGGCCCAGCTCGTGCTTTGTTCACCAAGTAGGAGTCAGTCAACAGGGATTTGGGAGCCCTAAGAATGTTCACAGAATGTGTGGGGAGGGTGGGAGCAGAGATGTTGAAAGGCCACACCCCTTCAATACTGCCTGTGAAATGAACATTTTTCCAGATATGGCTCTAAAAGAAACCCTACCTAGGATAAACCTTTTTAAAGAAGGCTGTCCTCGTTCTATTTAACACTTCTCTTAAGGGACTAGAAATTTCAGACAGGATTTTTTGTTGGGACAGAGGGCGAGGCAGTTAAAACACAATATTGTTATTTGCTACGATCAATCGAAGATCAAACAGCTCTGATAAAAAGTAACACCCCTCTAAGAGAAAGACACAGTTGGGAGAACGGTACAAAAGAGAATGGCATGGCATGTGCCATGGCTCTCCTATTTATGTTTCCACCACTCATAGTATGATTTAGCACAGTGGAACAGGACTTAATGATTATTTACTGATTACAAGATGTTCATGAATTACATGAGTGTTCTATTAGGACCGTCAGAATGGAATCAACCATAAGCATAAAGTTTGGGACCTTCACTCTTCTCTCAAAATATTGGTAGCTGGCACAGTTTCTGACACATAATTAATATCTATTAAGTGACTGGCTTAATGATGGACAGCGAACAAATCAGTCAACAAGAACTCTGTCAAGGGGGTATGGCCTTAATCTAGTCATTCTCTGAGGATATAACAGCATTTATACTACTAACAATAGATATGGATATATCAAATATCCTCTAATTAGCGCTTGTTCCCAAAGGATTTATACCATGTCATTTCCATACCCATAAGGGGAGAACATGGCCAAAGAAGGGAGAAGGTTAAGTAATGAGCCATGCTGAATGGAACAAAGCTGATGAAAGGGCATCAGGCTCTAAGAGAGGTAGAGTTCACACGTAATATTACTCTTTTCTGGTAGAGCCTTAGGGCTCTTACCCTTAAGGGCACACTGCATTCACAGTTAAATACAAGCAGTGGGTACATAAAAATCAAACTGTATCATTAAGTTTCTTTCTCCCACTTGACAGATGAAGGAACTAAGACACCACAAAGAAAATAACTTTCCCCAAAGAAATACCATGACAAGAAGGATTCTTTCTACTTCATAATTCCTTCCAAAACTATCAGGTAAGGTTCAATTAAAAAAGTCCAAATGACAGTTCTAAGTGGCAAGCGGAATACATCTAGATGTTTCAAACATAAGGTAAGTATAGATTCAGATTCACCAGCTCTGACTATATACAGCCAAGGACTTGAGTACAAAACTCCAATTTATAAAGAGCCACGATGAATGCAATACACATGAACAAGCCACTCCTCTCTCCTCCCTGATGGCCCTCTTGAGAAAGCAGCACATGCGGACAGGACCTGAGTGCCACAGGAGTTGCCATCAGTGGTCTTCACCCTAGGTCTGGATATATGTACTGACCTAGAATTCCTGTGCCAGGCAGATCCTTGAGATGACAGACAGTCAAGGATCATTCTTTACATTAGGATCTCAGTATCAGTCACACTCCAAACCTGTCATTTTCCCCATATACTGTCTTTGTCATCTAGTCCAACTGCAACTGGGCTCTAGTTTTTAAAATACACTTGTGTCCAGTAACTCTACTTGTAGAGAAACCTTCCCAGTTTCTTTTAGAGTCTCGCAATACAACTTCTTTCTGGTTGGAATGCAGTATGCTCCAAATACAGATTTCTGGTACCTTTCCAAAGTTCAATCATTTGAAACCCTCCCTCCCCCTACATAAAAAATATATCCTTCCAGCATCATTTGACCGAAGTATAAAGCAACCTGGTTGGCCTCCATGCATCCGATGGCATCTTCCAAGAGTGAAAACTCCACGCAGACATAGCCATAGTCGTAACCTGGGGACAGCATTTAAATACAGACGGGAGTGGTGTTAGTGCCTTGCAAACACAAAAGACACACTTAAACCCCCTGTTTCTGAACCCCTTAACACAGCCCTCCCAACTAGGCCCTCCCTCCCCTATACTAGGCAAAGCCACTACTCCAAACAGAAAAAAAAGTACTGAAGGAAAATCTGGATGTTTCTGGGCTTTGAGAGTCACTCCAAAATGGCATTTTCTATTAACCAAGAAGATTTGCCCTCTTTAGCACTGATGGTCTTGGTGAGGGTACCCCAGAGTTAGGTAATCCCACAGAAAGTTCAAGTGGGGACCCAGAACATTTCACCACAGGCTGAATCTTCTGGAAAAACAAAGTCAACAAGAACAGGAAAGTATCTGGAAAAAAAAAAATGTATCCCGAGAGAAGAAGGAGAAGCAATTATCCCAAAGCTATGCTAATAGTCACCACTTTTCAAGCAGAAACCACCTTCAAAGACAGAAGTGCTGACAGACTGAGGCAACTATTCTGTTTGGATACCACAGGAGGCTTCTGGTTGGCAGGGGACAGACCATTTCAGGTCTCCTCTTTTTTTCCTTGTTTCAACTCAAGTCATAAACCAGCTTAAATCTTTATGAAAGGAAGAAGGTGTAAAAGCATAAGTAAGTACAAATAGCTGGGTCCAAAATTGTGCTTGTGCACAAAGATTGGCAGTAGAGTAGGCTGGGGGAGAGACAGCAGTTGTTAGCAATCAGTACATGTTCAAGAATTGTATAAACCATTAGAGTTATGGAACACCCTTTACCTTTCCCCTAAGCAAGTATCATTTGCAACTCTCATGACCCATGAGATTGGGAGCTCATGGGATTTACAGACTGCTGAGTTCTAATGTGAACCCATCCTTTATTTTCCCGGATACTGGCACCACATGACAACAAAAACACACTTGGCAATGCAATGCTCCACAAATGACTTCCATGCTTCCTCCACTGCCTCGCAGGATAAAGAAGCTCATCTTTAGGAGTGATGCTGTGCAAACGAACAGCAAGAAAAAGATGCAATTTGTTCAGATGAGAAATAAAACTCAGGAGAAGAGAAACAACACAGGACCCAGGCCAATTTTGAGCACAGAGTATATATAACAACAGGAAACTAAGTATTATTAAATCAAAGTATCAAGACCAAAACAAAACAAAAACTGGAGCAACAGAAAATATAACTTAAAAAAACAGACCAAATTTGGTGAGATGGATTGGATTCCTTGCCACATGAAATGAATGGTCTGAAATGTTTTCTTATGATAATAATAAAACCGTGACTTCAGACTTATTAAATACTTCAAATTAAATATTCCAATGTTACAATGGCATAGGCTGATTCTTGCTTTGAATTTTGCAAAATGACCAAGAAGAAGAAAACAAATCTACTCGATAGATATCCCAGCATCACCTTAGGCTGAGAGAGAGATTTTCTATTTGATTTTACAGCTTTGATTAACACAGATCAGAACTAACTGCTGCAACCTTTACTTAAATTTACGACAAAATCAGCCTTTTCTGATTAGTAACTATTTGAAGAAATGAAACTACCTTAAAGAAACGGTATATGTATTTTTATATATCCTATTAACAACAGAAATTGTCTTGCTTAATTCCTTTCAAGTGGATTTTTTTTTTTTAAAGATTTTATTTATTTATTTGACAGAGAGAAATCACAAGTAGATGGAGAGGCAGGCAGAGAGAGAGAGGGAAGCAGGCTCTCTGCTGAGCAGAGAGCCCGATGTGGGACTTGATCCCAGGACTCTGAGATCATGACCTGAGCCAAAGGCAGCGGCTTAACCCACTGAGCCACCCAGGCGCCCCTCAAGTGGATTTTCTTGATCAAACTCAGTGAACTTCTCCTACAGAAAACATTCTGCATTTGGGGGACCCCTGAGTGGCTCAGTCAGTTAAGCTTCTGACTCTTGATCTCAGTTCTAGTCTTGATCTCATCAGGGTCATTAGTTCCAGCCTCATGCTGGGCTCCATGCTGGGTGTGGAGCCGCTTAAAAAAATAAATTAAAAAAAGAAAAGAAAACATTCTGCATTTTGTAAAGCACTCTGAATGTTCTTGGAAAACACTAGAATAGCAGAAGCAAATAAGGTGCCTTGTATCAGCAAATATCTACTGCAAACACTTGACTGCATGTCCACAATCAGAAAGGGGTAGCTATGGAACAAGCAGATAAACTCTCAAGTGTGTTGATTACCTGCACAGAGCGTATCAAGGCCCAGGTGTGTGGAATGCAACCCTCTCTATGGCTGCCCAAATGAAAAACACAGGGAACTAACACCACATTGGAAAAGCCCTGAGTTTCCTTTCTGTGCTTAGACAAGTAACTACTGTGGCCCAAAAGAGCTCACAGAATCTGTGGGTGAAGAGAAAGAGTGAGATTTATGACAACATTCACACTTTACTGAAGAATACATAAGACTCTGATATTACAGTCACTGGGAAGGAAAAGATAGTTTGCAAGAGACATTATGAGCATTTCTATACATCAACTCTGCAATACATTACCCTAACAATGTACTTCAGACTGAACATTAAATCCATAAGCCCAACTTTCAATATTTTCTGCCCGAAATTTTAGCTATTAAATAATAACAAAAATTTAAGGCTTAATTATAGTACCCAAAACTTAAAAAAAAAATGCCCTGTCTTGAGCTTGGGCATTTTGTGTGTCTAAGACTTCCAGGAATTGCCCAAATGGACAACAGTTCGAAGTAATACTTACATAGCACTTGTTGGTGCAAGGCTGCATTCTGAACTCTTTATATACACTAATTAAATCCCCACAAGACTACCCTATGAGGTAAATACCATTAACCTCATTTTACCCATGGGGAAGCAGATAAAGAAAGAATAAGTAATTTGCTCAAAATCACCTCAGTGGTAAGTAGCAATATGGGCTCAGAGCCAGGGACCACATTCAAATTGATGCTGTTAACTGCATAGCCTTGCACCTTTCTTCTTTTTTTTAAAGATTTTACTTATTTATTTTTGACAGAGACAGAGCGAGAGAGGGAACACAAGCAGGGTAGTAGGAGAGGGAGAAGCAGGCTCCCTGCTGAGGAGGGAGTCCAACGTAGGGCTCGATCCCAGAACCCTGGGATCATGACCTGAGCCGAAGGCAGATGCTTAACAACTCAGCCACCCCAGCATCCCTAGACACTCACCTTTTAATAAAATCCTAGACTGATACGAGTAATCTGAATTCTGAATTTTACTAAGCCCAGTCATAGAAAGGGTCCCACATGCTCAAGCACAGACAAGTAAGACCATGTCTATGGTTGAGAAATACAGAAATCTGCAGCACTCCAGTTACCCCATTCTAAAATACCTACGGCAGAACCTTGTGCATGGACCCAAGTATGCAAGTTAGAAATCATTCACACTCATGGACTGCTATACTGGCTACCGAAAGTCTTCTGCAAAGACAAAAACCCAAAAGTCTTGTTGCAATTATAGCTATAAAAATTACAATACAGCAAGATACTTGATATGAGATGTTTAATAAAGCATATTTAAAAAGCTTTAAAAATGAGGATAATTATATATAATGTGTATAGGAAAAAGAACCAGAACTAAATACTATGAAGTCACTTATAACTCAGAGGTTAGAGATAAAAGTCTGCATATGAGATGAAAACCATGCATTGTCAAAATCATACTCGAACACCCCAACGTGAAGAACAACATACCATCTCTCAACATAGGTTAAGTCCAATATTGCCAGTTTTTCCTCCAGCGTCGCAACAGATCACTTTTCTTTTGGTTGACACCAGATGAAGTGGTTGGCTTGCATTTAAGGACCATAATGTATGAAAAACATATCACTTTAAATAACAGAATCACAGCTAGCACAGTGAATGCTCACACTTAGAGAAACTTGGGAGACAGAGACTAACTGAAGCCACAACTGAGTCACATCCCACTTCTCATGCTCACTCCATGAGAGGGAAGATGGAGTCGGAGAGAGGGGCTGAGCAACCACAGGTGAATATACAGAAATCTGAAAATGATGTAATGCAACACAACTGTACCTGAACATGATTACAGTGGTTCTACTATTATAGTGGGATAACTGGGGGTTTCTTTTTAATTCCTCCAATGTAATTTTATAATTCACAGAGTAAGTTCTAGTAGACCTATTCCACCCACAGACCTAAACATTCTGAAAGCAACCAACCAAACTTGCATTCAGAATTGCTAGAAGCTATTTGGGTATTAAGATAGTAAACTCGGGGTTAACAGTCCCATAGACAGACTCTGACCTAAGGAATAAGAAATTTTTTTATTACCTTTTTCTTCTACCCCCACATTCTGGGAAGAAGCCTGGTGGGCTGATGGATCTTTGTGCTTATTTATGTGACTATTAAAAAGGATATTTTACTCTACGTTCTAACCTAACTAAATGTATAGATTTTTCATAAAAATGTGAATGCTCCTTACAGGTTTGTTTGTTGGCAGCTAAGAAGGATGAGAACAGAGAAAGAAGGAAATCTATAAAGGTAACATTAAAATTTCAATTCTTCTTCATATTCATGAATCACATGATTGCCTATCACTCAAAAAAATACTGTGTTAAAAGCTAACAGGTGCTTAAGGGGAACAAGGTATGAAAACAAAGCCTTAATGAATATTGAATATCTTTTAGTCTCAGCTCCTAAAAAAGCTGACTCAGAGATGATGACAAACATAGCTCTTAATTGTTAAAGTCAACTGTAACCTCTATACCAAACCCTGCTTTTTTAACAATTACACAGCAATATTTACTTAAGGCAAATGAGATGAGCAGTCCTCTGTTCAAACTAGTCTAGAAAAACCCAACTATCATAAACAAGTCCAGCTGAACTTCCCATTAGGAGGACTGATTTACATTGATAAAGCCAAGAATACACATACCAACTAGGAAATGTAAAAAAAGGAATCAGGATTTTAAAGGACACAGGCAGAGGGGACTCATAATGAGCACTGACTAATCTGCAGAACTGCGAATGACTATATTGTATAACTGAAATGGAACTACACTGGAATTTTTAAAAAAAAGGATGAGGGAAATAGGCTTCTTTATTTTATTGGGTATCTTCGAGGGAAAAGAAAACAGATTTTTTTTTCTCTAAACAAGGATTTCTTTTTTTTTTTTTTAAGGTTTTATTTATTTGACAGAGATCACAAGTAGGCAGAGAGGCAGGCAGAGAGAGAGTTAGGAAGCAGGCTCCCCGTTGAGCAGAGAGGCCGACGTGGGGCTCGATCCCAGGACCCTGAGATCATGACCTGAGCCGAAGGCAGAGGCTTAACCCACTGAGCCACCCAGGCGCCCAGGATTATTATTTCTGTAGGAATAAAGCATTATGAATATATAGAGCACCACAAAAAAATCTTTTATTTTTATTTTTATTTATTTTTTTTTAAAGATTTTATTTATTTATTTGACAGACAGAGATCACAAGTAGGCAGAGAGGCAGGCAGAGAGAGAGAGGAGGAAGCAGGCTCTCTGCTGAGCAGAGAGCCCGATGCGGGACTCGATCCCAGGACCCTGAGATCATGACCTGAGCCGAAGGCAGCGGCTTAACCCACTGAGCCACCCAGGCGCCCCACAAAAAATCTTTAATAGAGATTCAAGAGGGCTATATTTTTATAGGTCCTATTTTCACATTTCATTGGGGCTACAGACTTTTACAAGTAAATTATCAAGTTAGAAATTTTAAGCAAAAACCAAAACAGAATCGATACAGTTATGTGAATTCCCACCAATGGAAATAATAAAACAAAGAAAGCAGATGTGCAAGATTGCTATTTTTTTTTTCAAAGTCCAGATTTTTTTTTAAAAAATCGATGTAAAAGATTTTTTTTTTAAGATTTTATTTATCCATTTGACAGAGATCACAAAAGGCAGAGAGGCAGGCAGAGAGAGGGGGGGAAGCAAGCTCCCTGCTGAGCAGAAGGCCTGATACGGGGCTCAATGCGGGGCTCGATCCCAGGACCCTGGGATCATAACCTGAGCCGAAGGCAGAGGCTTAATCCACTAAGCCACCCAGGCACCCCTCCGATGTACAAGATTTCTAACAAGTACTTTGCTCTGTTAAAATCACAAGTGGGGGTGCCTAGGTGGCTCAGTTGGTTAAGCAGCTACCTTCCGCTCAGGTCATGATCTCAGGGTCCTGGGATTAAGCCCCACATTGGGCTCCCAGCTCAGCAGGGAGTCTGCTTCTCCCTCTCCCCCCATTCCTGCTGATGCTCTCTCTCTCTCTCTCTCTCATAAAATCTTAAAAGAAAAACCAAAAACCCAAAACCTCAATATGCATTATGAAAATTTGGAAAATATCTGATTTGTCAACCTACTATCTGGGAAGAACACTATTAGACTCCATGAAATATATCATTTTGACATCTTATAAGCACTTTCAATCCTCTCCCCCTCAACTACTCACATAAGGCTTGCTGGTTTATAATAAAAGATGAAATGAGGAAGATACACAGTCATGATTACTTGCTAAATTTCTCAAAATTGCATATGGCTCTATTTGATTATGCTCCCTCTATCTGTGACAACTGGTTATTAAAAAGTGGGGGGCGGTTATATTTTCAAGTAGTTTTCAAAGTCCAAAATTAACCTTAGGGTGACTTCTTTATGATGGTTCTCTGGGCCCAGGATATCATTTGTTAGGAAATTCTTACCCTTACTTATTTTCATTCCAGTGACATTAACAACGCTATGTGGGCACAGTGGAGGGGTGTGTCCTTGACCTCAGAGAGTTGGCTTTTTTGAAGATTGTTTATTTATTTGAAAAAGAGAACTAGAGGTGGGTAGGGGCAGAGGGAGAGAGAAAAAAGCAGACTCCCTGTTGAGCAGGAAGCCTGACACAGGGCTCAATCCCAGGACCCAGAGATCCTGACCTTAGTGGAAGGCAGAAGACCAATCGAATGAGCCGCCCAGGCGCCCCTAGCTCTTTTCATTTCTCTATCTCCAATACAATGGTGCTTAGTTAACACCACAGCAACTGTAATGAGTTTCTTCACTGGAGCAACACACAAGAAAAGTAACTTCTCCAGTCTGTACATATGCAGAAGCTAACTCATCATGTGCTTTCAGTTGAGCCATTTCTCTCTGGGCCTGGGTTATCCATTTGCCAAGTTGCAATGATGGTAACTCCTTTCCAGGGTGGTTTCAGAGTGCATGAGATAATGCATTTCAGGACCCCCATGTTTCTATTACAAAGCATTATCAGGAACTAAAGATCAGACAGTACCTGTGTTGATGCTCCTCAAATATGCCCCAGTATTAAAATTTTGGCACTGATCAATTGTCTCACTGATTGCTAGTTTATGCTAAGAATATATCTGTTTCCCTCATAGATCACAAAGCTATTTTCATTTCAATTAGCAATAATCGCGCCTCGGATAAACCTCATTGGCTACGATACTGCCACTGCGCAAAGCTAGCTATTTTCATTTCAAGTGGAAAAAAATATGGCCCATAAACATTTTCCCCATTGCCTGGACCCTAGTACAAATAAATAGACAGGTCACCACTGTTCTAAGGGACTCTGGGAAGGTTCCACAAAGATAGTGGCTTCTGAGATGGAAGTTGCTCAAGATGAGAACAGATCATACTGCTCCAGCCACTTACCTATTCCAGAAGTAAAATATTATCCAGACAAGGGTCAGACTACGGGCATTCTGTGAGACTCACACTATGATCAGACCATAAGCCTATGTCACCTATACCTTGTAACAGAAAACTGATGCCCACCTAAACATACCAGATACCAGCCAGATCCACAATTGGGATGCCCAACTATGATAATATAGAAAGACATTTGGTCTCTGTTCTAGTTTCCTGACATGGAGTTCTTAAAACTCCTGGAATTTCCTGAATGATAAGGGTGACATGAGTGCCCATTGTTCTAATGAGGTGACTCTTGGGTGGGATCCTAGATAGCATCAGGATGGGGCCTGGTGATCAGAATGTCCAAATCTTGATCAGAAGCTTGGAACTTTTAGCCTTACCCCTCCAATGTGCAGGGACAGGAAAGGAGTTGGAATTTAAGCTAAGCACCAGTAGCCACAATGATTTAATCAAGAATGACTACATAATGGAACCTTCCATAAAAACCCCCCAATGATGGAATTTGGAAAGCTTCCAGGTTGGTAAAAAGTACCCACATATATCTGTGTGCAATTTTCTCTACTTCTTGTCTATCATTTCCTTTAACAACCATGAAAAGTCTGGTTTCATTTTAACTCTTTGAAAATCGGGGGACATCATTAACAATAACTTGCTGACCTCTCTGACCAATAATTATTTCCAACCATTCACTTAGGTGTTATTTTTTTTAAAAAAGCTTTATTTATCTGTTAGAAAGAGAGAAAGCACGCACAAGCAAGGGAAGTGGCAGGCAAAGGGAGAAGTGGATTTCCTGCTGAGCAAGGAGGCTGAGATGGGACTGATCCCAGGACCTTGGGATTATGACCTAAGCTGAAGGCCGTGCTCAACTGACTGAATAATTCAGCTGCCCCAGGTGTTATTCTTTTTCTAAGCCTGTTGACTCTAAAATTTCTATGTTTGTCATCCTCTAGTGACTTTAGCATTAGAAATAACTGAACATATTTTAGGATGCTTGGGTGGCTCAATCAGTTAGGTGTCTGCCTTCAGCTTGGGTCATGATCCTGGGTTCTGGGATGGGTCCCGCGTCAGGCTCCTTAGTCTAAGGGGAGCCTGCTACTCCCCCTGCTTGTACTCTCACTCTCTCTCTCTCACTGGCAAATAAAATAAATAAAATCTTAAAAAAAAAAAAAAGAACTAACCATTTTTCATCAAGTTATCCATAGTGGTAAACATCAAACTTTCAGCCAAATAGAACCCATGTAAGAACTCCCAGATCCCTTAAAAAAAAAAAAAAAACTGATTTATAAGATACTGTGACCTATTCAGATGAATACAGGAACATATATCCATTTTCCACAGAAACCGAAGCCCCTAAGGTCAAAGATTACAATGCTCATGATCACCAGCATATCCTCTGCACCTCAAGGCACTATAACTATTGGCTGAATAAATAAATCAATAAACAAACAATAATATTCTGTAGTAGTTACGAAGGTAGAGTCATATACTAATCAGAATGGCAAATACTTGGTAGGCAAATGAATCATAAGCTTTTCAGGGGGTACAGGGTGCTGTTTTATTTTTTATTTTTATTTTTTTTATTTTTTAAATAAAAAAGGCAGAGAGAGAGAGAAAGGGAAGCAGGCTCCCTGTGGAGCAGAGAGCCCGATGCGGGGCTCGATCCTAGGACGCTGAGATCATGACCTGAGCCGAAGGCAGCGGCTTAACCCACTGAGCCACCCAGGCGCCCCGCTGTTTTATTTTTTAAAAGATGAAAATATAACAACATTTTCTAGGCGCAGCATAATGAATTGAACTGAGACTAGGGACAATCAATTATGAACTCTACCTATAAGGTTTAAGTACCAGTCAGTAAGCCATTAATATCTGGTTAAAGCTCTGTTAAATATTCTAAATACTCATGAAAATGTTTTTAATTTTAAAGATTGATTTAAGAAATCAATCTTTATATGACTTGTCAACCAATTTTCAAGGTTTATTTTCTAAAATTGAGATGTAATTTATACCACAAAATAAACTCTTTTAAAGTGTACAATTCAAGGGCACCTGGCTGGCTCAGTAGGTGGTATGCAACTCTTGGTCTCAGGACTACGGGTTCAAGCCCCACGCTGGGTGTAGAAATTACTTAAAATCTTAGGGGATGCCTGGGTGCCTCAGCCAGTTGGGTGTCTGACTCTTGGTTTTAGCTTGGGTCAGAGTTGACGTATCTCTCTCCCTCCCCTCCCCCACTCTCTCATAAATAAAAACAAAATCTTAAAAAAAAATCTTGAGGGGTGCCTGGTCAGTTAAGTGTCTGACTCTTGATTTTGGCTCAGGTCATGATCTCAGGGTTGCGAGATAGAGCCTGTGTCAAGCTCTATGCTGGGTGTGTAGCCTGCTTAAGATTTTCTTTCTCCCTTTCCCTCTGCCTCTCCCCAGCACCCTCCAAAAAAACAAAAAACAAAACAAAATCCTTAAAAATAAAATAAAACAAAATAAACTGTACAATTCAGTGGTATATTTATAAAGTAGTGTCATCAAAGCTTACACATAAATTAGATAGAGGTCCTAAATGCTAATGTAAGAAATATGGAAGCAGGTAAAAATTGTTTTAATTAACATTTTGAGGGTGCAGAATTTAAGCTAGAAAGGGTGAGCACAGATCAGATGTTCTGGTGTAAGGATAAAGTTAAAAGAAGAGGCCAATGTAGTTTCATATCCTATAAATAGTTTGTATGTAGAGCCTCTATCTTCTGCCCACTGAAGGTAGTAACATAATGACTTTCCCTCCGCGGACTGAAGCTAGAAAACAACTGGCTGCTGCATTATTCCCTCCCCCTGATTAGGGACCCTTTAATTCTTGCTACTCCAGCAGAAGAAACTTTCATGAATCCTTCTAAACACCCAAAGGCACTAGAAGCCCCATATAGACTTATATAACCTAGAAGACTCAGGCAAAGCCACCTGAGCATTTGGCCAAAGAAACAAGTACAGAAGCCAGAAGCAATTCTACCTAGAGAAGAGTGAGGAACTGGGAAAAGCAAGAAGCTAACAAAGGGCTAGAGTTCAAACACCTTCCCCATCTCGGAGATGCACATTCCATCTTGGCTAAATAGCTCTGGGGAAGAGGAAATGAATTGCCAATTAAAGCATCTGCTCATCGCTGTCGTGCTATATTCTCATGCTATCTCTTCTATATCAGATGTCACATACAGTTTAGGTAGAGATCTCCAAGATTACAAAGTCTACCAACCAAAACCCACAAAGGTGGTGGTTCTTGCTTCTGAATAAAATGATGCCTTGGGTTGTGAAGATGTCTCATTATCAGTTCTAGAATGAAACTCCAGGGGCACCTGGGTGGCTCAGTTGGTTAAGCATCTGTCTTCAGCTCAAGTAGGGATATTTAGGTCTGGGGATTGAGCCCTGCGTAAGGCTCTCTGCTCAGCAGGGAGTCTGCTTTTCCTTCTCCCTCTGCGCTCTCTCTCTCTCTCTCAAATAAATAAAATCTAAAAAATAAAATTTATAGACTAAAACTCTATACCCAAAAGCCCCAAGGAAAGAAGAATGCAGGGAGTCCAGTAAAAGTCAACAATAATATAAAAACTTCCCTACTAGGGCTGCAGATTACCATAGCCATCCTTCGACTTAAGTGGTTTCAACAAAGGAGTTTAAATTGAAGGATGAGTCGGAATAGAAAATGAGGACCACCCAGATGCCCCAAGACATTTTTATTTTAAAAGCTTTGCCATCTTTGCTTAAGGCTCCTCTGTAAACACCCTCCCCAAATGTGGTACCAAATCTATTAAGACTCCTGGCTGAAAACAGTACCTTCTGCAGTTTTAGAAATGTGACAAGAAAATGGGATGCTTTCCAATTAGCCTATGGTCAGTTTTCCCCTAAAAACTAAAAATTTTTACTTGTCTAGTCTGTAAGTGCCAAAAGTACTGCAAAAAAAAAATGTGTATTTGCATTTTCCAGCTCTATTTTTTCTAAATGACGTTAACTATTGTGTCTTTAGCTACTCCATTTGGAGTATCATCAACTGTGCATGTCTTGTATCATCAGGATCAATCCATTTCACAATGGATTTCTGCCCCTAAAGTGACAGATTCTCTCTGGGTTTTTCTTTTCTTAAAACTTCTATTTTATCAACATGATGGTAAAAACTCAAACCATTTCAATTGTGAAAAATGAAAGGTTACGATATAAGCCTGTTACTCAGGGCCACAGAAACTGTGCCCTTTTGTTATATGAATGCTAACAGACTCAATGCAAGATATGCCTTCTTCCTACTACTACCTCCATTTAGCCTTCTAACTTTCCTATTAAAATTTTTTTGTTTGCTAAATAATAAAACAGTACTGTAATAATTCTGTACCACTTCAGTAACTATGAAAAATTACTTTCTGTGTATGAGACATATTAGGAAACTTAATCCAGAAGCTGTATCATTTTTGCTTAAATAATACAAATTCCTTTGGAAAAAGCATCATAGCATACTGGATGGCATGTAAATCCATCTAAAAACCAAGAACAATTCTATGTTCATAAGTTACAGAAACACTTTGGGGCGCCTGGGTGGCTCAGCTGGTTTGGCATCTGCCTTCAGCTCAGGTCGTGATCCCAGAGTCCTGGGATCAAGCCCCACATTGGGCGCTCTGCTCAGTGTGGAGTCTGCTTCTCCCTCTGCCTCTCCCTCCCTCTGTTCCTGCTCTCTCAAAAAATAAAATCTTTTTAAAAAGTGGTATTAATCTACCACCATTCCAAGATCTCTGGAGGAAATATGCTACATAAACAGAAAGTACAACTAAGGGCATAAAATAGCATCAACCCTACTCTACCTCCTGCCACAGCTTACTACAGCAGAACTGGTATCAGGTAGGAAAGGCAAGTGTTTGCCATGGGCTCCTAAAGCACATAAGCATTAGCCTTTTTGACTTAAAGAAGGTCCACCTGCTTATTAAGTCTCTTCTAAACTGTACCAAAAAGTTCTAGAATAAAGAATATAATCGGGGCGCCTAGGTGGCTCAGTGGGTTAAGCCGCTGCCTTTGGCTCAGGTCATGATCTCAGGGTCCTGGAATCGAGCCCCGCATCGGGCTCTCTGCTCAGCAGGGAGCCTGCTTCCTCCTCTCTCTCTCTCTGCCTGCCTCTCTGCCTACTTGTGATCTGTCAAATAAATAAATAAAATCTTTAAAAAAAAAAAAAAAGAATATAATCAATCCAATGCAGTGAGTGGTTCTACCAATTCAGGGCACATCAAAATCACACGGATGACTTGTTAAAGCAATGATGGCTGGGCCTTTTCCGCAGAGTTTATGATCTGGTAGGTCTAAATCAAGGCTGGAGAATTTGTATTTCTTTCTTTCTGTTTCCTTTTTCTGTCAGAGAGAGAGAGTGCACAAGTAGGGGGAGCAGTAGGCAGAGGGAGGAGCAGGCTCCCCGCTGAGCAAGGAGCCCAATGTGGGACCAATCCCAGGACCCTGGAATCACACCGAGCCCAAGGCAGAGAGGCTTAACCAACTGAGCTAGCCAAGCATTCCGAGAATTTATATTTCTACCAAGGTCTGAGGTAGTGCTGACACTGCTGGTCCAGAACCCACTCTGAGAACCACTGCACTATAGTTCACAGAGGCTGTTCATTGTAGTCTTTATCTTGAAAGATTTATGCTGATCACTTAACAAAAAATACATCAATTGTACTGTCAGTTTTTCAACTTTTTATTGAAAATCATTTCCAAGTTACAAAAAAGTTGCAAGAATAACAGCACAAAGAACACACACATGGACGTTACCCAGATTCAGCTATTGATATATTTTTGTTTTCTTTTCTTTTTATTTTTTTATTGTGTTATATTACCATACAGTACATCATTAGTTTAGGATGTAGTGTTCCATGATTCACTGTTTGTGTATATAGCTACTGACATACTTTGTTGTATCTAATATCATTCATTACTCTCTTCCTACCCTGTCCATACACAGCAAGTATTTTTCCCTAAACCACATAAGAGAAAAAAACATACAACTTGGTCCTCTACCCCTAAAAACTTCAGTGTGTACTTCCTAACAAGGATGTTCTCTTATATAAATACAGTAGATATCAATTTCAGTGAATTTAACATCCATACACCACTACCACAATCCATACGGAGGAGTTCCATTCTGCCCAAAATTCCCTCATGCTTCCACTTTACAATTGACTCCTCCCCCAACACCCCGGCAACCACTACTTTCTACTCCTTTTAATTCTGCTTTTTCCAGAGCATCACAGAAATGGAATCATGTTGTATGTAGTCCTTTTAAAAATTATGATCAAATACACATAACATAAAATACACCACTTAACCGTTTTTGCAGTGCAATTCAGTGGCATTTAAATACATTCACAACATTATCCAGCTATCCCCACTACCTGCTTCCAGAACATTTTTATCACCCCAAAAAGGAAACCCTATACCCATTAAGCAGTCACTCCCCATCTCCCCCTTCTCCAGCCTCAGACAACAGCCAAGCTACACAATTTGCTTTCTTATTCCATGGATATGCCTATTCTGGATATTTTATATAAATGGGATCATACTATATGTGCTCTTTTGTGCCTAGCTTCTTTCACTCAGCACAATGTTTTCAAGATTCATCCAAGTTATAGCATGTATCAGTATTTCATTTCTTTTTATGGCAGTGTGTAGCCTTTTCAATCTTGTTTCTTTTACTCAGCACAATACCTGAGATTCCTCCACGTTGTTACGTACATGCGTAGTTTTGTCATTTTTATTGCTGAGTAGTATTCCACTGTAGGCACACCAAAGTTTGTTCATCCAGCCACCAAATTTCACTCTCGATACTTTTCCCAGGAATGTAATCATTTCACTCAAGGTAATTTACAACTAATGGGGTTATAATATATTTGCAAATGGCAAAAGAAAAACTCAAATATATATCACATATGTAGCTTCACAACTCCTTATCTGGAACTCCAAAATCCCTTAAATATTAAGTGTTTTGGAAAATTTTCAAGTCATATGAAGTCAATTGGAGACAAATCCTGACCTATGGTATACTGCGTCTCTTTACAGTCTTTACAGTCCTCTCAGTGAGAATAGTCACATATTTTGGTGCAGAAGTATTCTTATGACTGATATACATCCCACTGGGGGATATAATTCATATTTGATCTATGTACCACATTGCCCCTCTGCATTCAGAAAAAGTCATAAACTTATTTGACCCCACAGATTTTGGATAAAAGTTGTGACCCTGTATTCACACAGCCCTAAATGAAACAAAAATTAAATCAATGATTACCAGAGTCAGTGAACAGGCATTAATCTTTTCTCTCCATTATAGACTGTTCTCCATTACACCAACTAAACCTCTGCCCTACAGTCCCCTTCTTAAGAGCAGTGTCCATCCTGCATGGTCTTTGCAGGTTATTATAAGCCTAAAGAAACTGACTGCCATTTATGAAAGTTACCTCTTCTACTAAAATGCACATAAAGTCTTTTAACAAGCAAATGTTAAAAACATTCTTAAAACATCTGATTGCTTCAAGGCATATTCTTCAGCAGATATAAGGCTGCACTGCTCTGAAACCTAAATGACCCCTTTAACGTTCCTCACCTGAGAAGAGAACGCAGCTGCTATGAATACACATCACAGACACTTACTCATTCCACACATACTGAGAACCCATCAGTGCCAGGAGAGTGGCAAGCATGAGGGTAACAGGAAGGAACAAGATAGACAAGGCTCCCACTGTCATGGAACTAACTCTCTGGGAGGAATAAGATACACAAAACCACTAAGAAAATACCAGAATGATCGATCCTATGACAACAAACCAGGATATGATGAAAAACCACCAAGGAGTGATTCTGGATTGGATGGTGAGGTAAGGCCTTGAGAGGTGAAACTGAAGCCAAGAACTAAATCCCAAAAGACGAGTGAGGATCAGAGGGAAGGACAGTGCAAAGGCCCTTTCAGAGAAAGAAGTCTATACTGATCAAGTCTACAGAAAGGTTCAGTGTGGCTATAGCATAAGAAGAAAAGTGGAGAGCAGTATGGGATGAGATCAAATAGCCAATGGCCAGCTCATGCAGGATTCTGTAAGTCAGAACAAAGAATTGTGAATTTCTTCCAAATGAGATGGAAGACCATTAGAGGATTTTAGGCATGGCAGTTAACATGATCTGACGGATATCTTCAAACATTCATTCTACTTGCCACGAAGAGATGGATAACATGGGACTGGTAATCCAATTCTCTCATTAAAAAAAGAACCATATATACATATTTAATACACTGTCACTTCATATAATAAAATGTGAAGAAAAGACTATTTCCTGAAAGGTGATTTTTTTTTAAACCACTGTCTTGAATGATTTCACATGAGTATCAATGTCTTTGGTCTGCCAATTAGGTTTCTAATAGCTACTATACCATGCAAATTTAAGAACTACTTCTATGGACCTTATACATTAAGTATTACTCTGCTAATACATCTGACAATATAAAGTCAATGAAGAAATGAAGAGTTTAAGCTGCTATTTAAACTTCAAGACATCTCTACTTTCCTTAAAATACCAATACTTAATAAAAACACAGTTCATGAAATAAGACCAAAACTGAGGTTACTGCTGTCAGTTAAAATGTAACTGTGGTCTATAAATTCTACTTTTAGTTCTTAAAGATAATAGTACATCTAGAAAATGTGTATAAGACACGTGCAAAAAAAAAAAAAAGACATGAATGTGTAAGAACAACCATTACTACTCTTACATTTCCACAAATTGAGGACTGATTTTTTTTTTTTTTTTTGAGAACTGAGGCTTTTAAAACAAAAATATACTTAGCTTTCTAGAAAAATATTTACAGAAAAAAATACTTCTGGACTTCACAAAAATACCAAATTATTTCAAACACCAAAAATTTATTTTTATGGATAGTTTTCCTCTGCAGAACCAAACTGAAGAAGCAGCTCTCTAGTTAATACAAAGAAATTTATTCCATGGTAAACTCTTTAGAGGTAAACTATATCCTCAAAATACAGCATACTCTTACTTGAAGTGTTCTTTAATTTGGATTACTAAAATTCTAAGTTCTGTGAACAGATTAATGATCTACTTTCTTCAATTTAAAATCCCACAAGAGATCACTTGAAGATTACTTTCACTTTTAAATCATTCCATATTATACAGACTAAAATATCACTCAATGCCTTGAGTGCCTAGCATTTCACTTTCAGTTTTTTTGTACTAAGATTTGAAGGAACTGACCAAACATGATACTCTAAAACACTAGGACAATATTATGAAAAGTTTAATCTGTAGTTCAGACCACAGAGCAGAGGTCAAAGAGAAAGTTCTTCTCGATCTATTCATAGGTTTCAACAAAACAGCTGTTGCAGGGCTTCATTCTCAGAGCAAGATTGAAAATCCAAGAAACCGCTAATTTGTACAAGTTCTCTGGAAAGTTGTAAATTTCAGGCTGAAGCAATGAAATGTAAATTTTTAAACAAAGTAAATTTATTACATCTTGCCAGGCTCAAACATAAACACTCCACCACAATGAAGAACATACATAGTAAATTTAATGATTATATAAAATATATTCAGGGATAAATGCTACGATACTAACTTTCTATCTTAAACGCTACAACACTCACTTTATATCTCATAGGCACCCAGAAGAACTGGAACATGCATCCTCATCGCCCACGTGTGGACAAACAGCCACAAAGAACCACAGCTAAGCCTAAAGTTGGCTGTTCTTTGAAGGCATCAATAGGAGGCTTCTGGAAATCTTAACCGTGGTTTCTTAAAATAACTTTGAGTAGCACATGATGCAGAAATGTGACAAAGACTCTTCCAAACCCAAGGCCACTGGCATGTGCAGAAACTCACCTGTGTTATACTCCTTCAACTCCAAGTCCTTTACAGGCACGCCATCAGGAGTCCGAAAGGCATTAAGAATCTGCAAGAATATGGTGTATACACGAATGATGTAAAACATTAATCAAACACTAAATATTTAATTTTCCCTCCTTGATTTTATTCTATGTAATTTAAGGCTATCATCACTTTATTAAGGCAAAATTAACCCATGTACATTCTAGGCATTCAAAACTGTTAATAAGCAGAACATAATTACTCAAAAATTCCCAAGTACACAAAAAAGGCAGAAGAACATAACCATCAAGTACCCGAGCTCTGAAATCAGACTGCCTACGTTCCAAGCCTCTTTTGCTCTCTTGCTGTGTAACTTTTCAGTGCCCAGTTTCTCATCTGTTAAACATAAGATGATGCGATGATGCCCTGGGCTCATGCCAGTCCAGAGCCATGGCACTTAACTCCCTCAGCCTGGTCAGGTTATTTTTCCCATCTTCAGAAGGACTGTTCTCTTGCAGCATTCAGGCCTGGGCTCAAATGTCATTTCCTTAGTGATACCTTCCCCCAACTACCCAAATGAAAATAGCCCCTAGCCCAGTTATGCTCAACACCTTTATTTTTGTTTCCTTTAGATCATTTATCACTGCCTGAAATTATGTTTTTTGTTTACTTTTTTATTACCCATGGACGCAGTGACTTTACAATACTCACTGCTGCATCACTCAGTGCCTAGCATGTGCTTGGTGCTTTGTATTTGGAAGGAATGAATAAAGAGTACCTATTCCTAGGATGCAGTCAAAATTAAAGAACTAATGCTAGTAAGCATCACATGACGCCTGGCACAGAGTAAACACAATCTGCTCTTCCTATTATAAAAGCCTGACCATATTTTCCTCTAAGTTCAGCCATTACAGCCAGTCCTTCAACACTGAAGAGTTATGCATCTCCTAGTTTTTACTACTGTAAATAAACTGCATCTTTATGTATGCAATCCAATGGTCCCTCTGGGATTATGTCTTAAGGGATGATTACCAGGTCTGAGGATAGCAATCATGAACCTCACCTCAGTGAGTGAATGCGTAACTGCTGAAATCTACGTAAGTTCTATGGATTGTACCCAAGCCAACTTGCTGGTTTAGCTACTGTACTATAGTAATGTAAGATGCGAACACTGCAGGAAGGACACCCAAAATTTCCCTGTAAGTTTCTTTGCACCTTCCTATGAATCTATTAATTTTTCAAGACAAAAAAGTAAAAATAATTTTTTAATTGACAAAAAAGGGAAAAAGAAAAAGGAAAAAGAGCCTTACCTCTTCTTTTGTGGCATTTTCAGGTACCCCACTTAATCGAATAAGCTTGCTTGGTTTTTCCTCATTTGGGCCAGTCCTATAATCTTGATCCTTGAATCCAGAATAAAAAATTATTTCAGAAATAAAAGCATGTTAGTTTGCAAATGAAAGCAAAGATGAAATGCAAGTTCTAAGTATCAAATATCAAAATCACTTGCATCACATTAAGATATGAAAAATTTTAATTCTCTACTTTTCTGAGTTCCAAAATTTGATTTCAAATCATTAGTATATAAGTGTGCTAAAATCAAGGCTCACTGAGGAGTCTTGAAATAGTAAAGCAGAACATTAAGAGAAACAGTGCTGAATAGGACTTATAACCATGAAAAAAAAAGAAAAAAAAACCCACTAACATTCTAAAAAATATTTTTCACATAATAAAAAAATATGTATGCATATGTAAATATAAATATGTAAAATTTTCCTTTCCTGAATGAGAAAATAGGAAAAAAAATTATTATTATTATTATTTTTTTAAAGATTTTATTTATTTATTTGACAAAGAGAGATCACAAGTAGGCAGAGAGGCAGGCAGAGAGAGAGAGGAGGAAGCAGGCTCCCCGCTGAGCAGAGCCTGATGCGGGACTCGATTCCAGGACCCTGAGATCATGACCTGAGCCGAAGGCAGCGGCTTTAACTGACTGAGCCACCCAGGCGCCCCAGAAAAAAAATTTTAATCAGGTGCCATTTGTCAAAGATGTCAACTATAAATAAATTTCAGAACAAAATCAAAAGGTGTCATCTGACCATACAAGAGTACAATTCAGAGAAATCTGTATTTTCTGTATTCACAGAAGCCTCAACTGCACTGTCCTCTCTTACTCTTTAAAGTGTCCTGATCTTGGGGCTCTTAGGTGGCTCAGTGGGTTAAGCCTCTGCCTTCAGCTCAGGTCATGATCTCAGGGTCCTGGGATGGAGCCCCACATTGGGCTCTCTGCTCAGCGGGAAGCCTGCTTCCCTCTCTTCCTCTGTCAGTCTCTCTGCCTACTTGTGATCTCTCTCTCTCTGTCAAATAGATAAAATATTTGGGGGGAAAAAAAAAAGTATCTCTACACCCAACATGGAGCTCACACTTATAATCCTGAGCTCTAGCATCATAATCTCTACTAACTGAGCCAGTCAGGTGTCCCCATTTTGTTTTTTAATGGTTATAGAAGGGGAGACCCATGACCAAGGATCCTGGACCCTAACGCTTCATCCTTCAGAAATGCCTTATGATACAACAAGAAGCAGAAAAGCAATCTATTCCATTAATATACCTGAAGGTCCCGCTGGGCATCTCGGGAGGTTTTGCCCTCTGGAAAAGACTTGCTCTGACCATAGCCAAATATCTGGTTTCCCGGCAGCCTGTGATCCACATCACGGTACTCCATGCTTCTGTAATCAGTGTCTTCCCGGCCAAGAAAGTCCAGACCACCTTCTTCTTTAAACACACCAGCATCTGAACTCTGTTGTTCCCCTCCAGAAAGTTGTGACTTGTCTTGGTCTTGAAGTGGACTCCGGCTGTTTTGAAAGTCTGATGTGGACTCATGTTCAAAGGCCGCATCTTGTTTTTCTCCTTCTCTTGTTTCTGAATGTTCAAATTCTCCCTTCTGAATGCCAAAAGCAGGCCTTTCTGTTGTATGGTCATGTTTGGATTCTTCTCTCTTGTTCACGTTCATACCAGAATGTTCTCTATCTTGTGTAGAGGGTTGTATGTAATCCAAAATATTTGGATCCACAGAGGGCATCTCCCTATCTTTAAACTCCATACAAGGTCCCACCTCTCTGCTCCTAAAATCCTGATCAGTCCTGGACCGGTGTCTACCTCTGAAATCTGAATGTGGCGTATCCCTGTCCCTAAAGTCTAGATCACTAGTACCTGAACCTCGGCCTCTGAAGTCCACCTGTGTTCCATCTTTGTCCCTAAAGTCCAAATCAGATACATCTCTATTCCTAAAGTCAGAACGGGACTGATCTCTGGCCCTGAAATCCAGATCTGATAAATCTCGTCCCCTAAAATCGGTGTGGGATCCATCCCGGCCTCTAAAATCTAAATCGTAAGTGCCCCGGCCCCTGAAGTCAGATGAAGGAGCATCCCTACCTCTGAAATCAACAGTGTGAGCATCCCTGTCTCTGTAGTTCATGTGAGATGTCTCCCTACCTCTATAATCCATAGAAGTCCCATCTCCACCCCTATAGTCCATTGGTGGTCCTTCTCTATCCCGAAAATCCCCAGAATGTATGTCCCTACCCCTGAAGTCCAACTGTGATGAATCTCTGCTCTGGAAATCAGAAGATGAAAAATCTCCCCCCCTAAAATCATGTCCAGGTCCCTCCCCTCCTCGATAGTCACCATGCGGTCCGTCTCTAGCTCCATAGCTGAAAGAATGCTCCTCTACATTTGCAAAGGGAGGCCCCGAATGCCCCTGGAAATCAAAGGGAAGTGAATCTCTGCCAGGAAAGTTGCCAGAGTGTCTCTCTTGAGCATGACTCTTAAGGGGAGGAGGAGGATAATCCCTGTTCCACCCGGGAGCAAACCTTTCTTCTTGGCTCCCACTGTAGAAACAAAGACAGTGTTATTCATATTGTCCAGAGAGTTTGAAATCTACACACCAGCATATTCTTCTCTAATCACAGCACATTCTTCTGTAAACATTTTTTTTTTTTTTGGCAGAGTTCTGTAACAAGGTCCTAGATCTGCAGAAAACAGCAATGTTTTGCTATTTTAAGACGAAGTGGCGGAGTAAACTTTTATGTTCCCATTTCAGAACACGAGGAAAGTCAACACAAGGTTTTCAACATGACTGCTGCAGAAAAAGCTTTCACCCAGTCCTGCAACAGGGAAAATCCGCAACACCAGATAAGCTAGCAATGGTGACACACTACAAAAATTTCCATTTCCTACAGCCAGGGAACTTAGAATTCCAAGATCAACATGATGATTCCTATACGTCAAATAAATCAATGCACTATAAATGTATTACAGTAAATTTCAGGAGGTGTCTTTCTCATTTCTGCATACAACAATAATATTGCAAAATATTTGATTACAGCTACAGCATAGACACCACCCAGATCGGAATGGATGCACGCCCAAAATGAAGGAACACTGGCTGTAAATCACCAGTAGGAGCACACAAGGGTACACCAGCTGAGCATAAACCCTGGCTGCATCTAAAATCCAGTTCTACACTGGCTCCACCTAGAAGCACTCTCACCTGGGTCCTATTATGTTAACTACCCAAGAGTATCACAAAAGGCAGCATGAATCATGCTACAAAGCATATGTACATCAACTTAGCCAAGCAACAGCATCTAGCTTAATGCTGAAAGGGACCTAGAGAGAGCATTTGGCCTCCAAGTATTATTTCCAGGTCCCAAAGGAAAAAGCTGATATTCCAGATTCTAATGCCTCGTACTAGTTTTTCATAGTAGTAAAATATATTTAAAAATAAGCAAAGTATTAAATTCACATGCTCAGTTTACAAAACTCAAGAGATAAATGAGAACTGGCCTACTCTTTCATTCTACCCAATTCTTCCCTTTGCCTAGCCTTCAGACCATTTACACACTTAGGCTTTGGTAAAAAGGAATTTAAATAGGCAATTAGATACCTAGGAACCTGAGCTGAAGTTTAAGGGGAGGGTACAAAAAAATAAAACAGGAAATGATCTGAAAGGCTATCTGCTATTTAGCAGTAAAACAAAAAGTATTAGGAAATCACGTCCAACTCTGTTCTCTCCTACCAGAATATACAGGATATGACCCTCTGAGCACAGACTATACCACGAGAGAAAAACTCAAAGGACAACTGATTCTGGGTCACTCAGTTCAGGAGAAAGAGTTACAAGGCCAAACCCTTTCTTAAAGTAATAGGACTTCAACAACAGTAACCTGAACATTAGAAAGATGCATATTTAATGGCTTTTCGGAACATGATGACTTCCATTAGCTCCCATTAACATTAGTAATGTCTGTGTGGTTCATCCCAAGAGGAGCAAGTTGAAACAGTCTTCGTATTTTGCACTAAAATTAAGACATTATCACTAACTCTAGTGTCTCTCATATTTAAAATCCTCAAATCCCAACAGTTAGCTTATAGGAAGACTTAAGCTTCAGCAAACACTCATGGGTGCTGAGGCATCTAAACCTACATGTTTTCTGACCAGAGTGTTTCTAACACTGTCTTTGAATACTGCTCTGAAGATTATACTACCCTCTTAAGTTGGGAGGATCAAATAGATCTAGAGTAACCTACTGTACTAGCGTTCTTAGAAATGTATTTTATGCAGACTATTCAAGAAACAGTTCTATTAACATAAAATAGCAGTGATTATGAAAATCATTTTCAATCAAATAAATTTTAAGAAGCTGATAAAATAAAATGTAAAATCATTTTCCTGTAAGATACTTTTTTTAAGTGTTTTTTTTGTTTTGTTTTGTTTTTTGACACAGAGAGAGAGATCACAAGTAGGCAGAGAGGCAGGCAGAGACAGAAGGGGAAGCACGCTCCGCGCTGAGCAGAGAGCCCGATGTGGGGCTCGATCCCAGGACCCCGAAAACATGACCTGAGCTAAAGGCAGAGGCCCAACCCACTGAGCCACCCAGGTGTCCCTGTAAGAAAAGATGCCCCTTTTTAAAAAAAATCCAAATTAGTCTTCCAAAAAGTTATGCTATATAAACTACATCTCCCTTCTAGTCAAAGACCTTAAAAACAGCACGTAATAACTTATATTTAAACTAAAATTATGGGCACCTGGGTAGCTCAGTTGGTTGAGCAACGGCCTTTGGCTCAGGTCATGCTCCTGCAGTCCCGAGACTGAGTCCCACATCGGGCTCCCTGGTCATCGGGGAGTCTGCTTCTCCCTCTGACCCTCTCCCCTCTCATGCTCGCTCTCTCTCTCTCTCAAGTAAATAAATAAAATCTTAAAAGAAAAAAAAACTAAAATTAAGGTGGAGGAATACAATTTTAAATAACAAACTGGTCAAACAAAAAATGTTCTGAAAATGTTTTTCCAAGTTACAAAATAGAGTAAAGGTTACCCAACATTTCTGAAGGCTTAACTACACAATCTAAATAAATAAAAAAATTTTAAAAATAATCTAAATTAGGCAAATTCTGTACAAATAGGCTTACTTACAAAATAGTTATCCATAAATATAAGTAAAAAAGAATAGATTACAACCTAAATATTTAAAAATGTTGATGTATAAGCCCACTGATCTAGACTAGGCATCGGTTAACTTTCCACAAAAAAGCCAGATAGTATCGGTATTAGGATTTGCAGTCTGTCACAGCTATTCAACTCTGCCATTGTGGCATAGAAGCAAACACACACAACAGCTAAACAAATGATCATGGGTGTGTTACAATAAAACAAAAGTGAGCTAAAGACTATAATTTGCTGACCACTGACGCAGACCTTAAATTTTGAAAGGAAAAATGCACCCAGCATCATCACCATTGCTTTAACTTAAAGACTGCTGAGCCAAAAGTAAAGACCACTATCTAGTATTTATGAAACACTAGCTTTACTAAATATTTTATGGATTTTAAAACTCAGTTCCCTATCTAATTTTTCACTAGAACCCCCAGCTTCAGAATGAGAACACCTCTTGAATTTGTGTGATAAAAACTTGCAGACTGTCAATCCAAAAGAAAATTTACTAGTAACAGAAGTTTCAATTGGAGCATTTAAAAAATATATACATATATATTTATAACATACATATAATTATTTAATATATAATTTTAAAGATCAGATTTCTTTGCCATATACCAAGTAAAATAATAAAACCATAAATCATAAAAATCACATTCCTCTGGCATTTTATTAATTGTAAGCATAATACAAAAGCTTTAAAAATATAGCCATCATCATTTATTATATTGGCTATAAAAAAAAAATTAACTCCCTACAGATCTAAAATATAATCTACTAATAACTGAAAGGTACTCAGTAACACTTAATACTGAAAATGCCTTAGAAAATTGCATCCTGGGGCGCCTGGGTGGCTCAGTGGGTTAAGCCGCTGCCTTCGGCTCACGTCATGATCTCAGGGTCCTGGGATTGAGTCCCGCATCGGGCTCTCTGCTCAGCAGGGAGCCTGCTTCCCTCTCTCTCTCTCTGCCTGCCTCTCTGCCTACTTGTGATCTCTGTCTGTCAAATAAATAAATAAAATCTTTAAAAAAAAAAAAATTGCATCCTGTAATTTTTTTTCTCAGAACTATTTTTGATAACTGAAACACAATTTGCCATGGGCCAAACACAGCTCTGGATTCTAGACATAAATTAGTGAAATTAACAAAACTTTTATTTACATATATAAATGTTCATGTATGTTTTTGCTAGCTTTCCTTATTTGCCAAGTATGTATTACTTTGTTAACAGAGATTTAAAAAAAATAATTGGGGATTATTTTTTAATGTTTAAAAAGTGCTGAAACAGGGCACCTGGGTGGCTCAGTTGGTTAAGCAACTGCCTTTGGCTCAGGTCATGATCCTGGAGTCCCGGGATCGAGTCCCACATCAGGCTCCCTGCTCAGCAGGGAGTCTGCTTCTCCCTCTGGCCCTCCCCGCCTCTCATGCTCTCTCTCTCATTCTCAATCTCTCAAATAAGTAATGAAATCTTTAAAAAAAAAAAAAAAATTGCTGAAACAGGAGTGCCTGGGTGGCTCAGTGGGTTAAAACCTCTGCCTTCAGCTCAGGTCATGATCCCAGGGTCCTGAGTTCGAGCCACACATTGGGATCTCTGCTCAGCAGGGAGCCTGCTCCCCTCTCTCTCTCTCCACCTACTTCTCTGCCTACTTGTGATCTCTGTCTGTCAAACAATAAATAAAATCTTAAAAAACAAAGAAGTGCTGGGGCATCTAGGTGGCTCAGTGAGGTAAGCCTCTACCTTTTTGACTCAGGTCATAATCTCAGTGTCCTGGGATAGAACCCCACATCGGGCTCTCTGCTCACTGCAGAGCCTGCTTCCCCCTTTCTCTCTGCCTGCCTCTCTGCCTACTTGTGATCTCCGTCTGTCAAATAAATAAAATTAAAAAAAAAAAAAGTGCTGAAACATTGGGACGCTTGGGTGGCTCGGTCAGTTAAGTGTCTATTTTTGGCTAAGCTCAAGTTCCCAGGGCCCTAGGATTGACTTCCACATTGAGCTCCTTGCTTAGTGGGGAGCCTGCTCCTCCCTCTGTCTGCTGCTCCCCCGCTTGTGCTCTGTCTCTCTCCGACAAATGAATGAAATCTTTAAAAAAAAAGTGCTGAGGGCGCCTGGGTGGCTCAGTGGGTTAAGCTGCTGCCTTCAGCTCAGGTCATGATCTCAGAGTCCTGGGATCGAGTCCCGCATCGGGCTCTCTGCTGAGCAGAGAGCCTGCTTCCCTCTCTCTCTCTCTGCCTGCCTCTCCATCTACTTGTGATTTCTCTCTGTCAAATAAATAAATAAAATCTTTAAAAAAAAAAAAAAAAAAAAAAAAGTGCTGACACACAAAACACTTGGCATGCTCAGTATTCAACCTCACAAACACTGGAAACAACTAGAAATTTTTAAAATAGTTTCTATTTTTAAAAAGCCAAGCTATTTCTATAATATCCCTCTTTATGACAGACCAAAAAATATTATATATCTTTATCATGAAAATATTACAATTTCAGTATTCAAATTTCAAGACTTACCGAAAAGGTCCTGTTCTGTTAGCAGATCGAGAATCCCCCCACATCTCTTTCTATGTTAAGAGAGCCCAGTAAGTAGATCCTTTTGCTACCAAACTCTGGTTATAGTAGTACCTGTATAAAATAAACCACAAAATATAAACACATTAGAACATGAAGAAAAAAACTAATTTCTTCCACCTTGCTTTATCAGGAACAAAAACAGGGATATTTTTGGAAGTCACTTTTAATTTTTTTTTTTTTTTTAAATTTTAGAAAGAGGGAGGGAGCGTGCATGTACTAGTGGGGAAAAGGAGAGAGGGAGAGGGAGTCTCAAGCAGACTCCACACTGAGCACAGAGCCTGACGCAGGGCTTGATCTCATGGCCCTGAGATCACAATCTGAGCCAAAACCAAAAGTCAGGTCACTTAATTGGCTATGCCACCCAGGCACCCCGGAAGTCACTTTTAAACATTTACTTACTAATTTATAACAAGAATAACAAGAAAAATACTTTTTTTTTTAAGGGAATGAGCAAGTGAGAGAGGTGGGGAGGGGCAGTGGGAGAAGAGGAGAATCTCAAGCAGGCTCAATGCCCAATGGTAGAGCCCAATGTGGGACTTGTTCTGACAATCCTGAGATCACAACCTGAGACAAAATCAAGAGCTGGACACTCAACCAACTGGGTCACCCAGGTGCCCCAAGAGAAATAAAATTTTTTTAAAAAAGATTTTAGTTATTTATTTGAGAGAGAGATCACAAGTAGGCAGAGAGGCAGGAAGAGAGAGACGGGGAAGCAGGCTCTCCACCAAGCAGAGAGCCCGATGCGGGGCTCGATCCCAGGACCCTGAGACCATGACCTGAGCCGAAGGCAGAGGCTTGACCCACTGAGCCACCCAGGCGCCCGGAGAAATACATTTTTAATTAAAAATTCAATTTAAACATTAAAATTAAATTTAAAACATTTTAAATTAAAAATGTATTTCTCTTGGGGTGTCTGGGTGGCTCAGTCAGTTAAGTGTCTGCCTTCAGCTCAGGTCATGATCCCAGAATCCTGGGACTGGTCTAGCTCCCCACTCCGCAGGGAGTCTGCTTCTCCCTCCACTTCTGCTCCTCTCTCCCACTCATGATCACTCTCTCTCTCAAATAAATGAAGTCTTTAAAAAAATGTGCACTCTGGGGCATCTTAAGTTTTTCTCAGTGTCATAAGAATGGTTTACGTTTTCTAAATATTTACTAATTTTTCTATCCTCCATTCACCTTCCTTTTTGGAAACAGCATCTTTAATATTAACACCATTCAGTCCATGGCTGATCCTACACAATCTTGCTTAGTCAATCAGAATAGTCTACCACTCTCATCACAGTAATTGCTCTAAAAATGGGCATGTACCAAGATGTACCATACTATGAGATAAACATTATTTAGAATTAAAACAAATCAAAACCTAGCAGGAAAAGCTCTTTATCTGCCTTTTTTTTTTTTAAGATTTTTTTTTTAAGATTTATTTATTTATTTGACAGACAGAGATCACAAGTAGGCAGAGAGGCAGACAGAGAGAGAGGAGGAAGCAGGCTCCCTGCTGAGCAGAGAGCCCGATGTGGGGCTCGATCCCAGGACTCTGGGATCAAGACCTGAGCCAAAAGCAGAGGCTTTAACCCACTGAGCCACCTATGCGCCCCTCTTTATCTGCTTCTTAACTGTCTGACTGTATCAGGAAGAGAACTATTAACAAAAAAAAGAGATTCCTCTTTATCAAAACTCTTATCTGCAAAGTCTGTTTCTCAAACATCTCTTCTCACCTTTATGCTAAGGGTTTTCCTCTCCTTTGGACTCTCAGGTCCCTAACCCTCTCCTTATTTGGTATGTCATATAAACCTCATGCTGCCGGACTGCCTTGGAAATGTCATGGTTGCATGGATTCCTCATACATAGATTCCCCATATGTATGACACTATATTTAATTTTCTCCTGCTAAAAGATAAATAAAATTAAAACTAAAAATGGGCATGTAACCCAAGTCAACCTGAGAAGTCATCTCCACAACCTTTGCTGCAGTTATTTAAAAAGATGGAAACTTTCACCACCGTGGATTTGGCAACCGCTTCTTAAATATGACACCAAAAGCACAAGGAAGAAATTAAGTAGACTTCACCAAAATCAAAAACTTTTGTGCAAACAAAGTACACTACCAAGAGAGTGAAAAGACAAACCACATTTCAGCAAAATGGCAGATGAGGAAGTTCCAAAGTCTCATTCTTCCACAGAAACATCAAAAAACAGCAGTAAATGTTTGAGCCAGCTCTGCTGGGGCTTAGAAAACAGCCAAAGGTGCATAACAATGAAGAGAATGTGCAATCAAGAATAAGCTATCTTTAAAATAACAGTCAAGTTTTGTGGTGGTTTCATTCACCCCTGTCCGACCCACCCTTGCACAGGCAGAGGTTTTATCTTGAGGAAATGGCAGCCTAGTTCCCAGCTCCCTCCTTCAAATCAGAGGGAAACCTCATTTGCAGATTACTGTGCACATCTCTTCTAATCTGTCTGGGAGATATCTGAAGGACTGATGTGAGGATTGGTGCTTGTCTCTGTTTCATCTAACTCAGAACCTGAGTGGTGGGTGGGGAGAGGGTAAGAAGCATTGCTAGTAAAAGCTACAAAGCAGACTCAGATATGGGGAAGTTGGGGTGAAAACACTTTGGGAAATTAGGACATTCCAAAGTAACAAACACAGGGGAAATTTTAGAAAACTACATGCATACTCAGGCAAGACACATGATGAGACAAGACCTGAGAAGACCTTAGGCTTTCACCTCAGGTTGATCCCAAGGCCTAGAGCAAGCCTAGCCAAATGTTGAAGGAATGCCCCAGCACAGAACCAATATGCAAAAACAAACAGAGGGGGTTATTCATTTTGCTCCTTTTCTCTTTGTTTTTGTTAGTGTTTTTTGTTCATTTTCATTTGTTTGAGCTTCTGGTATTCATGGAAAACATCAGATGAACATGAGTTAATGGAACAGACATCAGTGATCATGCATTGATAACAAAGAATAGTCTTTGCAAAACAGTTTAGAAAAAGCCTCAAAACAGACTATAGCCTTCAACAATCCCCCACCACCATATCAGCAAACCCCAACAAAAGGTACATCTGATTTCCAGAGTTACCATGATAGTCAAATGCCCAATTTTCATTAAGAAAAAAAAACACAAAGAAACAAAATAAACTTACAGAAACTATCTCTAATAAACCAGGTATCAGATTTACTAGACAAGGACTTTCTAACAATGGTAGAAATTATGCTTAAAGAACTAATGGAAATCAGGAAAACAATGCATAAGCAAAATGAGACAGAAATTTATACAGTGGAATAAAAAACCAGGAGCTGAAAAGTACAATAACTGAAAAGTTCACCAGAGTAGTTCAACAGATTAGAGTAGGCAGAAGAATCAGCAAACTCGGAGGAAGAGGATTGAAATTATGAAGTCTGAAGAGCAGAAAGAAAAAAGAATGAACAAAGATGAACAAAACCTATGGGGTTTGGAGATACTGTCAAACTGACAATGATTATGTAATAAATGATTCCCCAAGCAAAATGAGAAGGGAGTCCCAGAAGGAAAAGAATGGGCAGAAAGATTATTTGAAGAAATACTGGCCAAAGAAAAGAAAATTTCCCCCAATTTTATAAAAGATATGAACCTACAAATCTAGGAAGCTAAATGAAATACAATGAAATACCCGCCTGGGTAGCTCAACTGGTTGACCACTCCACTCTTGCTTTCAGCAAGAGTCATGATTTCATAGGTGGTGGGAGGGAGCCCCTCAACCCACTCCACGCTCAGTAGGGAGTCTGCTTGAGGATTCCCTTCCTCTGCCCCTCCCCCAACTTGTACACAATGCATGTGCTCAAGCTTTCTCTCTCTAAAATAAATCTTTTTTAAAAATAAATAAAGTACAAGTAAGATAAACTCACATCCAACACATTATGACTAAAGACAGACAATTTTCAAAAGCAACAAGAGAGAAGTGACAAGAGATCCTCAGTAAGATTATTAGTCATCATTAGAAACCCTGGAGGCCAGAAGGTACTGGATAATTTCTGAAAATAGGGGGGGAACTAAACTGCCAAACAAGAATTCTGTATCCAGGGGCACCTGGGTGGCTCAGTGGGTTAAAGCCTCTACTTTCAGCTCAGGTCATGATCCCAGGGTCCTGGGATGGAGCCCTGCATCGGGCTCTCTGCTCAGCAGGGAGCCTGCTTCCTTCTCTCTCTGCCTGCCTCTCTGCCTACTTGTAATCTCTCTGTCAAATAAATTTTTAAAAAATAAATTAATTAATTTTTAAAAAAGGAATTCTGTATCCAACAAAAGTGTCCTCCCCCCAAAAATGAGGAAGAAATTAAGACATTTCCAGGTAAACAAAATCTGAGGGAGTTTGTTATTGAACCCTGCAAGAAATGCTGAAGTTCCAATAAAATGACAAAGAGGCTAAACAGTAGCCAAAGCCATATGAAGAAATAAAGGTCTCTGGTAAAGATAAACATAGGGGCACTTATAAAAGCTAGTATTAATTGTAACTTTGGTTTGTAACTCCACTTTTTATTTTGCACATGATTTAAAAGACAGATAGATGCAAAGGCAGCTCTTTCTGCCTAGGGGTCCTATCTCCATGCTTTAATAAAAACACAGTTGTGTGGGTGCCTCAGTGGCTCAGTTGGTTAAGTGACTTCTTGGGCCCGGGTCATGATCCTGGAGTACCAGGACCCCACATGGGGCTCCCTGCTCAGCAGGGAATCTACTTTTCCCTCTGACCCTCCCCCACCATGCTCTCTCTCTCATTCTTTCTCTCAAATAAAGAAAATCTGTTTTTCTTTTTTTAATTTATTTATGACAGAGAGAGATAGCAAGAGAGGGAACACAAGCTCCAGGGGAGCTGGAGAGGGAGAAGCAGGCTCTCCGCTGAGCAGGGAGCCCATATGGGGCTTGATCCCAGGACACTGGGATCAGGATCTGAGCCAAAGGCAGATGCCCAACAACTGAGGCACCCCAATAAATAAAATCCTAAAGAAAAAAAAAAAAACAAAAACAAAGAAAAACCCTGTGTGCACCAAAAATAAATAATAAAAAACAGATGTATAAAGAACAGTTATTAATCTAAGTTACTGAGGACACAATTTATAAAGATGTTATCTATGACACTGAGAACAGAAAGAGAAGACGCTTTACAGAAGTGGAGTTTTTGTATGCTACTGAACTTCAGTTGATATAAATTCAAATTTAGTTGTTACAACTGTTGAATGTTAAATGTAATTCCCATGGTAACCACAAAGAACACACATGCAAGAAAATGCGAAGAGAATCAAAACATTTCACTGCAAAAACAAACAAAAAAACAACTGAACATAAAGAAGCCAACAATGGGAGAAACAAAGGACAAAAAAAGCCACGCCTGGGTGGCTCAGTTGGTTAAGCAGCTGCCTTCAGCTCAGGTCATGATCCCAGCGTCCTGGGATCAAGTCCCACATCCGGCTCCTTGCCCTCCGCAGGGAGCCTGCTTCTCCCTCTGACTCTGCCTTCCACTCTGTCTGCCTATGCTCGCTCTCGCTCACTCTCTCTCTGACAAATAAGTAAATAAAATCTTTAAAAAAAAAAAAAAAAGCTATAGGGCATATTGAAAACAAAAAGCAAAATGGCAGAAGTCCCTCCTTATCAGTAATTACTTTTAATCTAAAGTTTAAACTTTTCTAATCACAAGAAGAAATGGGTAGGATAAATGAAAAAACATGATCTAACTGCAGAGGATCTTTGAACAACACAAGTTTAAATCATGATGAGTTTTTTCACAGATTTTTCTTTTCAATTCACAGATTTTTTTCAAAAAATATAGTGGAAAATTACTGGAGATTTATGACAAAGCAGATGAACCATGTAACATAAAAATACTGAATAAAACTAAGAAAAAGGTGTATTTTATCATTTACTACCATAAAATACACACAGAACTATTATAAAAGGTTACAATTTGGGGTGCCTGGGTGGCTCAGTTGGTCAAGCATCTGGCTCTTGATTTTGGCTCAGGTCATCATCTCAGGTCCTGGGATGGAACCCTACGCTGGGCTCCCTGCTCAGCATGGAGTCTGCTTGTCCCCCTCTGCCCCTCCTTCCACTTGCATGAGGACTCTCCCTCTCTCTAAAGTAAATAGGTCTTTTATTAAAAAAGTTAAAATTTATCAAAACTTACAGGGTGCCTGGGTGGCTCAGTCAGTTAATCGACTGCCTTCAGTTCAGGTCATGATCCCAGAATCCCGGGATCGAGTCCTGCATCGGGCTCCCAGCTCCACTGGGAGTCTGCTTCTCCCTCACCTTCTCCTTGCTCATGCTCTCTCTCACAGTCTCTCTCTCAAATAAATAAACAAAATCTTTGAAAAAAACGAAAACAAAACACTTACAAACTCACAGACCATAAGTGGTACCATTTGCAGTTGAGAAAGATGTAAACAAAGGTAAAGATATAGTGTGAAATCATAATTGCACGATATTAACTGTAGTACATACTGTACTACTGTAATAATTCCGCAGTCACCTCCTGCTGCTACTGCGGTGTGCTCAAGTGTTGCAAGTATCCTCTTAGAAAAAAAAAAAAATGACACTAATCATCCCTGCAGAGGCAGTTAGTCTTTCTGGCAAATTGCATTATCACAGTAAAAAGTGATTTCTCCTGGTTCTCCTATTATTTTTCATGTTTAATGCAACACCATAAACCTTGAATAACACCATGGGACCCATACAAAGTGCCATCATTGATGCTGAAAGTCTTCCCAAGAAGCAGAGTAGTCATGAAACTACAAGAAACAGTCGAATTGGTTGATATGTACCATAGAGGTTTGCAATTGCAGTTGTCTGCTGTTTCAAGATCAATGAATCCAGTGTAAAGACCATGGGAAGAAAAAAAGAAAAAGAAAATTCATGAAGCCATCACTGCAGCTATGCCAGCAGGCACGAAAACCTTGTAATTTTTATAAGATATCTTTTTATCTCATATTGAAAATGCAGCTTATTGCAGCTTTTATGTGGGTGCAGGATTGCTGTAAGAAAAGGCATAATCAGGGGCGCCTGGGTGGCTCAGGGTCCTGGGATCAAGCTCTCTGCTCAGCAGGGTGCCTGCTTCCTCCTCTCTCTCTCTCTCTCTCTGCCTGCCTCTCTGCCTACTTGTGATCTCTTTTAAAAAAAAAAAAAAAATCTAAAAAAAAAAAAAAAAAGAAAGAAAGGCATACTTACAGGTTCTAATATGACTTGAGAAAAAGCAAAGTCATATTATATGACAACTTAATGCAGATAAAGGTGAAGGAGCTAAATCTAGAGATTTTAATGCCAGCAAAGGATGGTTTGATAATTTTAGAAAGAGGTCTGACTTTAAAAAAATGTCAAGATAACAGGAGAGGCAGCTTCTGCCCACCAAGAAGCAGCAGCTGAGTTCTCAGGGCCACTGATAAAAATCACTGAGGAAAAAGGCTATCTGGTTTCTAATACAGACAAATATGCCCTACTCTGGGGGCAAAAAAAAGGCCACAAAGGACATCTATTAATAAGGAAGAGAGGGGCACCTGGATGGCTCAGTGGGTTAAAGCCTCTGCCTTCAGCTCAGGTCGTGATCCCAGGGTCCTGGGATCAAGCCCCGCATCAGGCTCTCTGCTCAGCAGGAAGCCTGCTTCCTCCTCCCTCTCTGCCTGCCTCTCTGCCTACTTGTGATTTCCGTCTGTCAAATAAATAAATAAAATCTTTAAAAAATAATAAGAAAGAGAACAGACCACCAAGATACAAGGCAAGAAGATATAGGCTAAGTCTACCATTCTTAGGTTCACGATCCATAAGCTGCTAATCCCCAAGCCTTGAAGGGAAAAGATAAACAGCTGCAAGTCTTTTGGCTATACAAGAAGGCCTGAACAAGACCCTCTTTCTGGACTGGTTCCACTGATGCTGTGACTCTTCCTGATTTAGGAAGTACTCTGCTGGTAAGAACTGTCTTTTTAAAGTTCTTTCCATACTGAACAAAGGCCTTGACCCCACAGAACCCCAGGAGTTCAACACTGAAGTTGTCATAGTGGTCCACTTGCCCCCAAACATATCTCTGATTCAGCTTCTAGATCAGGAGATCATAAGGACTTTGAAAGTTTCTTATACATGGTACTGTGTGGAAAAGACTGTCAACGCAATGAAAGAGAACTCTGATAGAACATCATGAAAGTCTGGGGAAAAAAAATTTTTTTTTAAGATTTTATTTATTTGACAGAGAAAGAGAGGAAGAGAGGGAATACAAGCAGGGGAAGCAGGAGAGGGAGAAGCAAGCTTCCTGCTGAGCAGGGATCCCAGTGTGGGGCCCAATCCCAGGACCCTGGGATCATGACCTGAGCCAAAGGCAGACACCGAACAACTGAGGTACCCAGGCGCCCCTGGAAGGATTTCTTTTTAAAGATTTTATTTATTTAGTTGAGACAGAGTTTGTGTGAGTGAGGAGAGGAGCAGAGGGGAAAGGAGAGGGAGAGAGAGCATCTGAAGCAGTCACTGCACTGAGCGCAGAGCCCAACATGGGCTCGATCTCACAACCACAAAATCATGACCTGAGCTGAAACCAAGAATCAGACACTCAACCAACTTAGCCACCAATGCACCCCAAAAGTCTGGAAGGATTACACCACTGAACATGCCACTGTTGTAGGAAAAGCCATGAAAGCCATTATGCCTGAAACAGTAAGTTCCTGCTGGAGAAAACTGTGTCCAGAAAGTATGATGACTTCACAGATTTACAACAGAGGAAACCAAGGAAATCATGAAAGAGTGGATACAAAAAGGTGGTGGAGAAGGATTTCAAAATAGGGATCTTGGAGAAATTCAAGAGCTAACACACACCCCCAAGAAAAATTAAAAGAGGCTGACTTGACGGAGATGAGTACTTTCAAACCATGCCCAAGAAAGATGAAGAAGATGTAGCAGAAATAAGGGGCACCAGGGTGGCTCATTTAGGTAAGAGTCTGCTTTCAGCTCAGGTCATGATCTCAGGGTCCTGAGACTGAGCCCTCCCTTGGGCTCCCTGCTCACCAGTAAGTCTGCCTGTCCTTCTTCCTCTGACTCTCTCCCTATTCATGCGTGCTCTCTCTCTCTCTCTCCCTTTCAAATAAATAAATAAAATCTTTAAAAAAAAAAAAAAAAAAGGATGTAGAAGAAGCAATCCCAGAAAACAAATTGATATCAGACATCTGACTGCATTCGATTATTGAAGACTGCTTTTGACTTCTTTGATGATCCAGACTTTCTAAGGTACAAGCACTGAAACTAAAGCAAACAGTGGAAGGATTGTAGAATCACCACAGAAACAATTTTAGAGATACTGGAAAACAAAAAAGTCAGAAATTAGGATGCATTTCCATAAAGTTATAGAGCATGCAGGCCTTTCCTGCTTCTATTTCTACCTCCTCTACCTCTTCTACCTTTGCCACTTGAGAGGGCAAGACCAACTCCCACAGTGAATAGTTAATAAACTTCTCTGTTGTTGGGATACCTAGGTGGCTCAGTGGGTTAAAGCCTCTGCCTTTGGCTTGGGTCATGATCCCAGGGTCCTAGGATTGAGCCCCACATCGGGCTTTCTGCTCAGCGAGAAGCCTGCTTCCCTTCCTCTCTCTCTGCCTGCCTCTCTGCCTACCTGTGATCTCTGTCAAATAAATAAATAAAATCTTTAATAAATAAATAAATAAACTTCTCGAAACACGTGAGATGTTTTGTGTCATCATCACCCAAGTACTCATCATGTACAACATCATGTGCGAGACTTGAATGGAAGTGGACAGATTATTCTGCGATTCTTTTTTTTTAATTTTTAATTTATTTATTTTAGATTAGTGATTTTAATAGAAAATTCATATTGTGTTAGTTTTCTTACTGTTTTATAATACTGCTTTCAAAGAATTACATTACCATACACTACGCCTCTTTATCCTGTAATTGGAGAAACTGCATATCAGCCTATCATCACAGTTAAGTGTTTTTTAAATCTAACAATGTGGGGTGCCTGGGTGGCTCAGTGGTTAAGCATCTGTCTTCAGCTCAGGTCATAATCCCAGGGTTCTGGGATTGAGCCCCGCATCAGGCTTCCTGCTCAGCAGGAAGCCTGCTTCTCCAACTCCCCCTGCTTGTGTTCCCTCTCTCCCTGTTTCTCTCTCGGTCAAATAAATAAAATCTTTAAAAAAAAATCTAAGGATGTTTCCTATGGACATTGGGGAGGATATGAGCTTTAGTGAGTGCTGTGAACTGTGTAAGACTGATGACTCACAGACCTGTACCCCTGAAGCAAATAATGTATGTTAATAAAAATAAAGAAAATCTAACAATGTTTCCAATACTGTATTATGAATATGATTATAATACTATATAACATAAAAAATTTTTAAATGATTCATTCATTAATGTATAGGCTAGGCTACCATGAAACAATTATACTGCTGCTTTTTTGGTATCAATGCATGAATCATTATACCTGTAAACAAATACAAACTTTCTTCTTTTTCTTTTTCTTTTATTTATTTGCTTGGGAGAGAGAGAGTGAGAGAGAAAGCATGAGAGAGGAGAGGCTCAGAGGGAAAAGGAGACTCCCTGCTGAGCAGGGAGCCCAATGCGGGACTGGATCCCGGGACTCCAGGATCATGACCTGGCTGAAGGCAGTCGCTTAACCAATGGAGCCACCCAGGCACCCACAAATTTCTTTTTCTTTCTTTCTTTCTTTTTTTTTTTTTTAAGATTTTATTTATTTGTCAGAGAGAGCGAGCGAGAGCGAGCACAGGCAGACAGAGTGGAAGGCAGAGTCAGACGGAGAAGCAGGCTCCCTGCGGAGCAAGGAGCCCGATATGGAACTCGATCCCAGGACGCTGGGATCATGACCTGAGCCGAAGGCAGCTGCTTAACCAACTGAGCCACCCAGGCGTCCCACAAATTTCTTTTTCATTGAATCTTCTCATTTAAAAAAAAAAACATTTGATTATCTATCTGTCTATCTATCTATCTGCTTATTTTAAGATTTTATTTATTTGTCAGAGAGCAAGAGAACAAGCAGGGGGAACAGCAGGCAGAGGGAGAAGCAGGGAGTCACTAAGCAGGGAGTCTGATGTGGGACTCGATCCCAGAACCCTGGGATCATGACTTGAGCCAAAGGCAGATGCTAAACCAACTGAGCCACCCATGTGTACCTACTTATTTATTTTAGAGAGTACATATGCTTGTGTGTGCACGAGCAAGGGGAAGGGCAGAGGGAAAAGATGAGAGAAGTACACTGCCTGCTGAGCACAGAGGATTGGGGGGTGCTCAATCTCACGACTCTAAGATCAGGACCTGAGTTGAAATCAAGTCAGACACCCAACCGACTGAGCCACACAGGTGCTCCAATCTTCATTTTTGATGTCTAATATCAGTAACATGTATAAACATCTATACTGTTTTTATCATGTAAGATAGTATCAAGGGGCCCCTGGGTGGCTCAGTTGGTTAAGAGTCTGCCTTCAGCTCAGGCCATGATCCCAGGGTCCTGGGATCAAGTCCTGTATCGGGCTCCTTGCTCAGTGGGGTGCCTGCTTCTCCCTCTCCCTCTGCTGCTCCCCCTGCTTGTGTTCTCTCTCTCTTCTGACAAATAAAATCTTAAAAATAAAAAAAAGACAGTATTGATATAGGTACTAACAATTAATTCATTTTGTTAACTGACAATGTAATTGTATGGTATTGATTAAAAAACATTACAGGGGCACCTGGGTGGGTCAGTGGGTTAAGCCTCTACCTTCAGCTCAGGTCATGATCTCAGGGTCCTGAGATCAAGCCCCAAGTTGGGCTCTGCTCAGTGGAGAGCCTGCTTCCCACTCTCTCTCTGCCTACTTGTGATCTCTCTCTGTCAAATAAATAAAATCTTAAAAAATAAAAATATAAAAATTATAGTACTGTAAATGAATTTTCTTTGTGATTTTAGTAACATTTTCTTTTCTCTAGTTTATTATAAGAATACAGTATGTACTACACACAACATAAAAATATGTGTTGACTGTTTATCTTACCTATAAGGCTTCTGGTCAACAGTAAACTATTAGTAGTTAAGTTTGGGGGAGTCAAAACTTATACACAGATTTTCAATAGTACACGGAGCCAGCACCCCAACCCACCACGTTGCTCAAGAATCAACTGCATATGCTGTATATGTATAACTGTATAAGCTGTCTACGCTTCAAGAGACTCACTTGAGATCCAAAGACACAAATAGGTTGAAAGTGAAAAGATGGAAAACATATTCCCTGCAAATAGTAACCAAATGAAAGCTGGGTAGCTAGATTAATATCAGACAAAACAGACTCTGAATCCAAAGTTTATGAAAGACAAAGGAAGACATTATATATTAAAAGGTTCAAGGATGCCTTCAGTTGGTTAAGCGACTGCCTTCAGCTCAGGTCATGATCCTAGAGTCCCAGAATCAAGTCCCACACTGGGCTCCCTGCTTGGCAGGGAGTCTGCTTCTCCCGCCGATCTCTCTCATGTTCTCTCTCTTTCTCTCTCAAATATATAAATAAATCTTTTTTTTAAAATATAGATAAATAAAAGGTTCGAAATAATATAGCAAGAAGATAAAGTAATCATAAATATTAAGCATAGAACACTCTCAAAATACATGGAACAAAAACTGAAAATATGTGAAGAGAAAAATAAACCGTTCTCTAATAGTTGGAGACTTGAAACTCCACTTTCCATAACAGATAAGTCAACCAAACAGAATAAATGGAAATAGAGAACACAATAAACCAACTAGACCTAACAGACACATATGAACACTGCTACACAGTAGCAGAATCACATCTCAAGTGCACCTGGGCTAGTCTCCAGAATGGACCACTGATTAAACCACAAACATGTCTCAATAGATATAAAAAGAGATACTATGTAAGTATCTTCTCCAACCAACAGGGATAAGGTTAAAAGTCATAACATAAGGAAACTAATATTCACAAAATTTGAAGTGCATTACCCAACTTTCCAGTTCCTCTTCTAGGAATTCATTCTCTAGAAACTTACAGTGTTAGGTGACACGTTTACAAACACGCACAGTGCAGCACTGTTTGTAATAGCAAGATTATAAAATCTAAATATACATCAACATAGTATACTGCACTACTGAAAGGCCATGCAATTCGCAAAAAAACAAGGGAGCTATGTGAACTGATCAAGAATAAACTATCTGTACGAAATACTATTTATAGTATCATCCCATCGGTGCAAAACAGAGAAGAATACAGGCATGCCTTGGAGACACTGCAAGTTTGGTTCCAGACTACCACAAAAAAGTGAGTGAAATGAATTTTTTGGTTTCCCAGTGCATATACATGTTTACACTATACAGTAGTTTATTAAGTTGCAGTAACATTTATCTAAACATACAATGCACGTACCTTAATTAAAAAAATACTTTATTGTTGGGACGCCTGGGTGGCTCAGTTGGTTAAGCAGCTGCCTTCGGCTCAGGTCATGATCCCAGCATCCTGGGATCGAGTCCCACATCGGGCTCCTTGCTCAGTAGGGAGCCTGCTTCTCCCTCTGCCTCTGCCTGCCATTCTGTCTGCCTGTGCTCGCTCTCTCCCCCTCTCTCTCTGATAAATAAATAAAAAATCTTAAAAAAAAATACTTTATTGTTAAAAATCGCTAACTATCATCTGTGCTTTTAGCAAATTGTAATCACTGAACACAGATCACATAACAAATACGGTAACAATAAAAAGTCTGAAATATTCTGAGAATGTGATACAGAGATACAAAGCAAGCAAATGCTCTTGGAAAATGGCACTGACAGACAGACTTGCTCAACCCAGGGTAGCCACAAACCGTCTTCAATCTGTAAAAAAATGCAGTATCTGCAAAAACAAAACAAAACAAACAAACAAACAAAAAACACACAAAAAAACCCCACTCCTGTAAATGTAACTAAGCTAGGTGACTCACACTTCTTTATTTTAAAACTTACTACAAAGTTACAGTAATTAGGAGAGTGTGGCAGATCAATGTTAGAGGGGCCTGCCACCTAAACTGCCCAGATTCCACCACCAACACACGCTACACCAACCAGTAAAAGAAAAGGACCCTTTGGTGAGTTTGAAAGACTAGCAGAAGAAACTACTGAAAATTTTGAAGATTGAAGTGAAAAATGGTTCCATGTACCTAGCTGTTGAACAGGGGTCAGCTGCTTTAGAAGATGGTAAGCATTATACTAAACTATAGGCTACACTCCTAGTGACACACTTATGTTGAACTCTGCAGCCACACTACTCTAGAATCTAAACAATGGTTTCCTGGAAGCTGACCAGTGAGTTTGGCAAAAAAAGAACCCCCATTGCAGGTCAGTACTCTTTATGGTTGGAACAATGATGGTAGCTGATTGTTTTCGTGCCTCTTCCATCTTTCATTCTTCATTAATAAAGCATTTTTCAGAGGTGCCTGAGAGGCTCAGTTGGTTGAGCATTCGACTCCATTTCAGCTCAGGTCGTAACCTGAGAGTCATGAGATGGAGCCCTATGTTGGGCTCCATGCTCAGCAGAGGGTCTGTTTGAGAATGTCTCTCTCACCCTCTCCCTCTGCCCCCACTCCTGCTTACCTGTGTGCGCAGTCTCTATCTCAAATAAGCCTTTTTTAAAAAAGAATAAATAAGTGATCTGAAGGGGCACGTGCACCCGAATGTTTATAGCAGCAAGGTCTACAATAGCCAAACTATGGAAAGAACCTAGATGTCCATCAACAGATGAATGGATAATGATCATTTGCAACGATGTGGATGGAACTAGAGGGTATCATGCTTAGCGAAATAAGTCAAATGGAGAAAGACAACTATCATATGATCTCCCTGATATGAGGAAGTGGAGATACAACATGGGGGATTAAGGGGGTAGGAGAAGAATAAATGAAACAAGATGGGAGTGGGAGGGAGACAAACCATAAGTGACTCTTAATTTCACAAAACAAACTGAGGGTTGCTGGGGGGAGGGAGATTGGGAGAAGGGGGTGGGGTTATGGACATTGGGGAGGGTATGTGCTATAGTGAGTGCTGTTAAGTGTGTAAACCCTGGCGATTCACAGACCTGTACCCCTGGGGATAAAAATATATTATATGTTTATAAAAAATTTAAATAAATAAATAAAGTATTCTTGGCAAACACTTCCACTCTGGTCCATCTTGCAAAGGTCCAAGAATTTTACCTCTAACCACATAATTTGAATACCCAGGGCCATCCTTTTTAATCATGACTTTAGTTCCAAAAGCCAGCAGAGCAGAACCAGGGGTCCTATTCTATCTGCAGAATACAGCAGCTTGATCCTGCTCCAAACACTCTCATTTTTCAAAGTATATGCTTTGAGCCCCCACAGGACACTCAGTTAAGAACATCTAGGGAGCATCAACAGGCAAAGGTTGATTTGAGCACTTACCAAGTAAGATCCACCTCTGAGGTTTTAGACAGTAGCAACTTTAATATGCACTGTGGGTATCAGCAGCTGCTGGCAGCATCCTTGTCCCTTGCAAAATTTCCATTAAAAGATTTTAGGTGTATTGGTTCCAATTACAGGGCCTCTAAAGAGTCCTTAGATTTGGACATCCCTAGATGTAGCATCTGTTTCCCAGGCTCCCTCTCCAGAACCATATCCTGATTCCTTTTTATTTTTAATTTTTAATTTTATTTATTTATTTGGCAGACAGAGATCACAAGTAGGCAGAGAGGCAGGCAGAAAGATGGGGGAAGCAGGCTCCCTGCTGAGCAGAAAGCCTGATGTGGGGCTCAATCCCAGGACCCTGGGATCATGACCTGAGCTGAAGGCAGAGGCTTTAACCCACTGAGCCACCCAGACGCCCCTCCTGATTCCTTTTCGATGGTACTTGCTTGCCCTCCATCATACCATACTTAAAAGCTGATTAAAATGGATCAGACATAAATGTAGAAGCTAAAACTACAAAACTTCTAAAAGAAAATATAGGAGAAAATCTTCTTGAGCTTTTTGTCAGCAAAGTCTTCTATAAAAGATTCAAAAGCATGAACCATTAAAATAAATAAATAAATAAAATTAAATCCTATTCTTCAGGGGCACCTGGGTGGCTCAGTGGATTGGGTCGCTGCCTTCGGCTCAGGTTATGATCCCAGGGTCCTGGATCGAGTTCCGCATTGGGCGCTCTGTTCAGCGGGGAGCCTGCTTCCCCCTCTCCCCACCCCTGCCTGACTCTCTGCCTACTAGTGATCTTTCTCTCTCTGTCAAATAAATAAAATCTTAAAAAAAACAAAACAAAACCAAAAAAACCTGTTCTTCAAAAGACATTGTTTAAAAAAATGAATAGGCAAACTATGGAATAAGAGTAAATATTTGTAATACACATCTGACAAATACTATTACTAGTCACAAGGAAAACAGATTAAAACCACAATGGGAAACTAATACCCACCCAGTAGAACTGCTAAAATTAAAAAGACTTCCTAAAGCAAATACACAAGGATTTTCAGCAATTAGAACTCACACGCTGCTGGAAAGAATGGAAGATGGTACAACCACTTTAGAAACTGGTCTGACATCACTATCCTGACTCAGCAATTTCACTTCTAAGTATTTACCTAAGACAAATGAAAACTTGTACAAAAATGTTCATAACAGCTTTATTCATAATAGCTTAAAAAAATGGAACCAACCCAAAGATCCTTCCAAAGGAGATGAAATAAACACATAGCTTGGTGTTTTGAGGATTTCTATCCTTGCAGTAGTACACTTAAGTTAGATTTCAAATGGAGAGATCCCTTTTTGGTAAAGTGGAGAGAAGGATGAGTAAGAAAGGGGAGGTGGAAAAGGAGAATCAACAAAATCCATTCTTTTTTTTTTTTTTTTTTAAGATTTTATTTGACAAAGAGAGGGAACACAAGCAGGGAGAGTAGTAGAGGGAGAAGCAGGCTTCCCACTGAGCAGGGAGCCTGATATGGGGGTCAATCCCAGGACCCTGGGATCATGACCTGAGCCAAAGGCAGACAACTTTGAGGACTGAGCCATCCAGGCACCCCAAGATCCATTCTTTTTTAAAAATTATTTTTGGGGACATCTGGGTGAGCTCAGTCAGTTGAGCATCCAACTCTTGATTTCGGCTCAGGTCATGATCTCAGGGTTCTGGGATCAAGCCCCATGCTGGGCTCTGCACTCAATATGGAGTCTGCTTGTTCCTCTTCCTCTGCTCCTCCCATCACTCTCTTTCTCTCTCTCAAATAAATACATACTTTTAAAAAAATTATTTTTAGAAATTATTATATTAAAAATTTACCATTTTAACCATATTTAAGTGTATAGTTCAGTGGCATTAAATATGTTCATGTTACATAACCATCATCCCCATCCATCCACAGAACTTCTTTCTTCTTGCAAAACTGAAAATTTGTACTCATTCAACAGTAGTTCCTCGTTTCCCTCTCAACGGTCCTCAGCAACCACCATTCTGTTTTCTGTCTCTATGATTCTGACTACTCTATGTATTTCAAAATATTAGTGGAACCATTTAATATTTGACCCTTTGTGATTGGCTTATTTCACTTAGCATAATATCTTCGAGGTTCAGCCACATTGCAGCATCTATTAGAATTTCATTACTTTTTTTAAACACACACACACACTTCTTTTTCCCCTAAAAAGGGAGAGAGGGGGATGGGAAGGGCAGAGGGAGAGAATCTCAAGCAGGCTCCATGCCCAGTGTGGAACCCAATGCAGGGCTCAACCTCACAACCCTGAGATTATACATGAGCTGAGCTGAAATCAAGAGTTGATTGCTGGGGCGCCTGGGTGGCTCAGTGGGTTAAGCCGCTGCCTTCGGCTCGGGTCATGATCTCAGGGTCCTGGGATCGAGTCCCGCATCAGGCTCTCTGCTCAGTGGGGAGCCTGCTTCCTCCTCTCTCTGTCTGCCTCTCTGCCTACTTGTGATCTCTCTCTGTCAAATAATAAATAAAATCTTTAAAAAAAAAAAAAAAAAAAAAGAGTTGATTGCTTAAATGACTGAGCCACCCAGAAGCCCCAGAATTTCATTACTTTTTAAGGCTGAATAATATCGCATTGTATGTGTATACACCACATTTTGTTTATCCCTTCATTCACTGATGGACAATGGACACCTGGGTTACTTCCATCTTTTGGCCACTTCGAATAATGAACCTGGATGTACAAGTATCTCTTTCAAACTCAGCTTTCAGTTCTTTTGGACATATACCCAAATGTGGAATTGCAGCTTTAGGGGTGCCTGAGGGACTTAGTCAGTTAAGCATCTGCCCTTCAACTCCGGTCATGATCCCAGGGTCCTAGGCTCAAGCCCCGAATCAGGCTCCCTGCTCAGTAAGGAACCAGTTTCTCCCCCTCTCTCTGCCTGCCACTCCCCTTGCTCGGTTGTATTAAATAAATAAATTTAAAAATCTTTAAAAAAAAAAAAAAGTGGAATTGCTGGATCACATGGTAATTCTATTTTTAATTTATGAGGAATCACCATACTGTTTTCTACCAGTTTCTCCATTCTACATTCCTAGCAATAGGGCACAAAGGTTCTGTCACGGACTGAATTGTGCCCCCTCATCCCATTCATATGCTAAACTCCTAACCCCAATGGGTTTGTATGTGAAGAGAGGGCTTTTAAGGACATAAAGTTAAAAGAGGTCTTCTTTTTTGGGGGGGGGGAAGGCAGCTATGCTCACCACTATACCACCAACGCAGATTTTTTTTTTTAATATTTTATTTATTCATTTGACAGACAGAGATCACAGGTAGGCAAAGAAGCAGGCAAAAAGACAGGAAGGGAAGCAGGCTTCCCGCCAAGAAGAGAGCCCGACTCGGGGCTCGATCCCAGGACCCTGGGATCATGACCTGAGCCGAAGGCAGAGGCTTTAACCCACTGAGCCACCAGGCGCCCCTAAAAAGAGGTCTTAAGAGTGGGACACTAATCCAGTAAGTCTGGTGTCAGAGGAAGAGACACTGGGAATGCATGCACAGAGGAAAGTTTGTGTGCGGACACAGCAAGAAGGCAGTCTTCTTCTGCAAGCCAAGGAGAAAGGCCTTACCAACACCCAACCCTGCTGATGCCTTGATCTTAGAATTTAGCCTCCAGAGCAAGAGAAAATAAATTTCTGTTATTTAAGTCACCTCATCCGTGGTATGCTGTTATAGCAGTCCTAGGAAAATAATACAAGTTTCAATTTCATCCACACCATCTTGTTATTTTGTTTTGGAGGTGTTTTGTTGTTGTTCTGATAATCATCACCCTAATGGGTGTGAAGTGGCACTTCTCTGTCATTTTGATTTGCATTTCCCTAATCATTCATGATGATGAACCTCTTTCCAGGACTTATTGGCCATATGTATAACCTTCTTTAGAGAAATAACTATAGAAGTCCTTTGCCCATTTTTGAATCAGGTTGTATTTTTGTTGTTGAGTTTAGAACCTTACTATATATTCTGGATATTAATTATCAGATATGTGATTTACAAATATCTTCTCCAATTCTGTGGGGTACGTTTTTACTTTGTTCACAGTGTTCTTTGGTGAAGGAAAGTTTTTCATTTTGATGAAGTCTAATTTGTCTATTTTTCCTTTTGCTGACTATGTCTTTGGTGTCATACCCAGGAGATCATTTCCAAATCCAATGTATTTATGGTTTTAGGTTGTGTTTTTTTTTTTTTTTAAGATTTTATTTACTAATTTGAGAGAGCGCGCACAAGCAGGGGGAAGAGGAAGAGAGAGAAGTAGATGCCCGGCTGAGCCAGAAGCCCAACATGGGGCTTGATCCTAGGACCAGGAGATCACGACCCAAGCCGAAGGCAGGCACTTAACCATCTAAGTGGCCACCCAGGTGCCCCTAGTTCTTATATGTAGAAGCAAGATTCATTCTTAGAAGAATATTTATGGAAGGTGAAGTTTTGCACACTTATTCCTTTAAATCCATATGCAAGGAAGCCTGGGTGGCTCAGTCAGTTGAGCACTGGACTCTTGATTTTGGCTCAGGTCATGATCTCCGGGTTGTGAGACTGAGCCCCATGTCAGGCTCCACACTCAGTGCAGTCTGCCTCTCTCCCTCCATCTCCCTCTGCCCCTCCCCCTGCTCATGCCTTCTCTTTCTCTCTATAAAATGAATAAATCTTTAAAAAGGGGGCACCTGGGTGGCTCAGTGGGTTAAAGCCTCTGCCTTCGGCTCAGGTCATGATCCCAGAGTCCTGGGATAGAGCCCCACATCGGGCTCTCTGCCCAGCAGGGAGCCTGCTTCCTCCTCTCTCTGCCCGCCTCTCTGCCTACTTGTGATCTCTGTCAAATAAACAAATAAAATCTTTAAAAAAAAAATACATATACATATGCCTGCATTCTCCCTGGAATGATTTTGTGTACCCACAGGTTGAAGACTGTAGTTTGAAGAACCTGCACTTATACTTCTCTATCACTCAACTTCTTTTTTTGCCCATATTCCCATTCTGTAGACTGCTGCTTTTTTGCTTATAAACACTCAAGTCTTTCTCATGCAAAAATACACACACACACACACAAATACAAAACCTTTAAATATATATATATATATATATATATATATATATATATTTTTTTTTTTTTTTTTTTTAAGAGAGAGACACAGTGAGAGAGGTAACACAAGTAGGGGGATGGGAGGAGCGAGAAGCAGACCTCCAGCCAAGCAGGGAGCTGGGATGTAGGGCTCAATCCCAAGACCCCGGCATCACAACATGAGCCGAAGGCACACCCCTAACTACTGAGCCACCCAGGCACCCCACCTTTAAATATTATTTAAATAAATGTCCACCAAATATTGCTAACCCCCAAGGCTCTACACTGTTTCCTAACACTATTCTTTTTTTTTTTTTTTGTAATTAACATATAATGTATTATTTGCTTCAGGGGTACAGGTCTGTGAATCATCAGTCTTAAACACAGTTCACAGCACTCACCATAGCACATACCCTCCCCAATATCCATAACCCAGCCACCACCCTATCCCTCCTCCCCCCAGTCCCCAGCAATCCTCAGTTTGTTTCCTGAGATGACAAGTCTATTATGGTTTGTCTCCCTCCCCAGTCCCATCTTGTTCCATTTTTTCCCTCCCTACCCCCCATAACCTGCCTCTCAAATTCCTCATTCAGACACATTATATGATAACTGTCTTTCCTGGATTGACTTATTTCGCCTTAGCACTATTCTTGATCCACATGCCACCCCCAGGTGCTATGTACCCACCACCCCACATTCTTTTTTTTTTTTTTAATTTTGTTTATTTATTTGACAGATCACAAACAGGCAGCAGGCAGGCAGAGAGGAAGGGAAGCAGGCTCCCTGCTGAGCAGAGAGCCTGATGTGGGGCTCAATCCCAGGACCCTGGGATCATGACCTGAGCCAAAGGCAGATGCTTTAACCCACTGAGCCACCCAGGAGCTCCCCTCACCCCCCAAATTCTAATACCCAATGTGATGATATTGGGAGGTGGGGGCCTTGAGAGGTAACTGGGTCATGAGAGTGGAGCACTTATGAATGGGATTAGTGCCCTTGTAAGAAAAGACAAAAAAAAAAGATTTGTCTCTCAGCCAAATAAAGACACAGTAAGAAGGCAGCTGTCTGCAAATCAAAAGGATTTTCACCTGGACCAAATCAGAAGGAACCCTGACCTTGAACTTCCCTTCCTCCAGAACTATGAGGAATAAATTTTTACTGTTCAAGTCACCCAGTCCATGTTACTTTGTTATGGCAGCCAAAGCTGACTAGACATGAGGAATTGCATCTATTCCCAATTTAATCACAGTAACTGCCATCTCTACAATGATAATTTCCACATCTCTATCTTCCTCTTAGATTTCCCCTGTAAAGTCCAAATTGCCTGCCAGAAATCACCACTTGGCTATCTCACAGGAATCTCAAAGTCATGTACAAATTAGACTTAATACTGCAGGAAGACATTTAAATACTTCATTAGAGCTGCTTTTTCTTATAACAGAAATTTCCCAGGGCACCTGCGTGGCTCAGTCGGTTAAGTGTCTGCTTTTGGCTCAGGTCATGATCTCGGGGTCCTGGGACTGAGCCCCACATCAGGCTCCCCGCTCAATGGGTAGCCTGCTTCTCCCTCTCTCGCTCCCTCTGCTTGTGCACACACACGCTCTCTAATGAATAAATAAATATTTGTAATAAAGAAAGAAATAGAAATTCCCCAGGGTTTAAATATTTTTATATCCTGATTCCTAATAGCAGCAAATTAGTCAGGCTCCTAATTCAAGAGTGAGTTTTGTAAGCCAGTACAGTGTAGGAGAAAAGGCCTAAAAGTGTTGTCTCTGGACATATTCTGCTTAGGTTCAGAGATGGATTGCCTGAAGGTAAAACTTGTTTCTGCCACACCACAGGACCTTAAGCAAGTATTTAACTAAATGCTTCAGTTTACTTATATGTAAAATCAGTATAAAGCTAATGTCTACTTCATACAGTTATCAGAAACGGAATGAAAATGCAAATCTATTAAAACAGTGGCCAATAAGTAAAATGCTCAATAAATGTTACCTATTACTACTTTAAGAGTTTATTTCAAAAATCACTGAGATTTGGAATGCATTCCCATTGAGGTAGTCTGATTTGGCTAAATGGCGGCGGACATTAAAAATCTGATCTTCCAATTAGATTATATGACATTTTATAAATTAAGTCTGCTGCTCTAAAGTGTATATATATATATATATATATATATATATAAAGCAAACATATATTATGCCAAAAAATACATCCTTTGCGGCCATTTACGATAGAAATGTTAAAGCACTAACACTGACTTAAAAATGTGTAAGGTGGATCAGAGGGTTAAGTCTCTGCCTTCGGGGCGCCTGGGTGGCTCAGTGGGTTAAGCCGCTGCCTTCGGCTCAGGTCATGATCTCAGGGTCCTGGGATCGAGTCCTGCATCGGGCTCTCTGCTCAGCAGGGAGCCTGCTTCCCTTCCTCTCTCTCTACCTGCCTCTCCATCTACTTGTGATTTCTCTCTGTCAAATAAATAAATAAAATCTTTAAAAAAAAAAAAAAAGTCTCTGCCTTCGGCTCAGGTCATGATCTCAAGGTCTGGGGATCAAGCCCTGCATCGGGCTCTCTGCTCAGCAGGGAACCTGCTTCTCCCTCTCTCTGCCTGCTTCTCTGCCTACTTGTGATCTCTGTCAAACAAATAAATAAAACCTTAAAAAAAAATGTAAGATGGTAATAAGTTTTTCAAAATTTTAGCAGGAATTTTTTTTTAATTTTATGTGGTCCAAGAATAAAAGGATTTCAAGACCACTGGTCTAGTGCACACGGTTTTTTTTTGCTTTGTTTTATTTTTTAAGATTTTATTTAATTGACAAAGAGAGAGAGAGCATACAAGCAGGGGGAGTGGCAGAGAGAGGAAGAAGCAGACTCCTCACTGAGCAGGGAGCCTGATGCAGGGCTGGATCCCAGGACCCTGGGGATCATGACCTGAGCCAAAAGCAGATCTTAACCAACTGAGCCACCCAGGCACCCCATAGTGCATGTGTTTTAGTGCATGTGCCCGGTTTGAACCAGAACTCGTTTTCTTTTTTTAAGAAAGATTTTAGGGGCGCCTGGGTGGCTCAGTGGGTTGGGCCGCTGCCTTCGGCTCAGGTCATGATCTCCGGGTCCTGGGATCAAGTCCCACATCGGGCTCTCTGCTCAGTAGAGAGCCTGCTTCCTCCTCTCTCTCTCTGCCTGCCTCTCTGCCTACTTGTGATCTCAGTCTGTCAAATAAATAAATAAAATATTTTTTTAAAAAAAAGAAAGATTTTATTTATTTATTTGACAGAGAGAGAGAGAGAACTCGGGAGGGAAAGCAAGAGCGAGCACAGCAGAGGGAGCAGCAGGCAGAGGATGAGGGAGAAGCAGACCCACCGAGCAGAGTGCCCAATGAGGAGGGCTTGATCCCAGGACTGGGATCATTACCTGAGCCGAAGGCAGACACGTAATGACTGGGCCACCCAGGTGCCCCAGAACTCCAGTTTGCACCTCTGAGAAATTATTTAACTTCTATATATCTCAAAGCTCTCCTATGTTATAGGAATAATGGTACCTACCTCATACAATTACTATCAGGAGTAAATGAGATCATGCATAAGAAGCAATCATATTCATAGCCCCACTGTTCATAATAGCCCCAAACTGGAAATAATCCAAATGTCCATCCATAAGTGAATGGCTGAACTAAAAGAAATACACCATAAAAAAAAAAAAAAATGCCACAACATGGATGAACCTCAAAAAAGCATTGCAAGTGAAAGAAGCCAGACACAAACGAAAGAATTGTATAATTCCAATTATATGAAATTTCTAGAAAACATAAAACTACAGAGATACGAAGCAAATCAGTAGATACTAGGACTTGCAGTTGGAGAAGTGGGGATAAACAACAAACAGGAAGTAAGGAATGTTTTGAGGTGCTGGAAATCTAAATCTGAACAGTGGTAATGGTTACATCAAAATGAACACTTACAATGAAGGAATTTTATGATATGCAAACTACATCTCCAAAAAAAGTTTTAAAGAATTTTATTTTTTTAAGATTTTATTTATTTATTTGACAGAGAGAAAAAGAGAGAGATCACAAGTAGGCAGAGAGACAGGCAGAGAGGGAGAGGAGGAAGCAGGCTCCCTGCTGAGCAGAGAGCCCAATGTGGGGCTCGATCCCAGGACCCTGGGATATGACCCGAACTGAAGGCAGAGGTTTTAACCCATTGAGCCACCCAGGAACCCCAAAAGTTTTAAAGAATTTTAAAACAATGTAACAAATACTATTACTACTACTATTATGCTCAGATTTTTTTTTTTTTAAGATTTTATTTATTTATTTATTTATTTGACAGACAGAGATCACAACTAGGCAGAGAGGCAGGCATAGAGAGAGGGGGAAGCAGGCTCTGCGCTGAGCAGAGAGCCCAATGTCGGGCTCGATCCCAGGACTCTGGGATCATGACCTGAGCTGAAGACAGAGGCTTTAACACACTGAGCCACGCAAGTGCTCCATGCTCAGATTTTTAAAATCATAATAATATTAAGCTGGAAAGGACCTTCCTGAGTAGGTCTAATCCCACTCTCCAAAATGAGAGTAATAAAGACAAGCATAGCCGGAATGCTGACTCTACCACAGTTAAGCACTCATTTATTCATTGCAAGTCCTTTGTAGGGTAAACTCAGTTACTATTCCCACTTTATAGACCACGCAACCGAGGCTCAAACAGGTAGAGATTTGACCCAAAACAATATAACTAATATGAGAAAAAGCCAACATGCAAACTCAAGACGGTCTGAGTCTAAAGCCAATGCTTAGGAAAAAACCCATCCTGAAATTCATAAGGAATTTCAAAAGACTCTGAATAGCCAAAACAATCTTGAAAAAGAACATAGTTGGAGGAGACACACTTCCTGATTTCAACTTACTACAAAGCTGCAGTTATCAAAACCGTGTGGTATTAGTATAAGGACAAACATACAGATCAGTGGAATAGAGAAACCAGAACTAAATTCTTACATATATGGTCAGGATATTTTCAACAAGGGTATCAAGATTATCAAGGGGAAAAGACATACTTTTCAACAAATGCTCACAGGAAAACTGGATATCCAAGTGCAGAAGAGTGAAGTGGGACCTTTACCTAACACTACACACCAAAATTATCTCAAAATGCATCAAAGACCTAAATGTAAGTGCTAAACTATGAAACGCTTACAATAATAGGGGGAAAGCGTCACACATTAGATTTGACAATGATCTCTTGGCGATGACACCAAAGGCACAGTCAACAAAAGAAAAGCAGGCAAATTAGATTTCATCAAAATGGAAAACTCTCCTGCATCAAAGACCACTATAAATAGAGTAAAAAAGCACCCCACAGACTGGAAGATAATATTTACAAATCACATATCTGATAAAAGGTTAATATACAGAATAGGCACATGCCCATGTTCACAGCAGCATGACTGACAATAGCCAAAAGGTGGAAACAACACAGTTGTCTACCAACAAATGAAGAAATAAAATGCGACCTATTCACACCAATGGAATATTTATTCAGCCGTAAAAGAGAATGAGTATGTCAATTACATCTCAATTTTTAAAATATACTTTTTGTAATTTTTAAAAAAGGAATGAAGTTTGGAGCGTCTGGCTGGCTCAGTTAAAGAGTGATAAACTCTTGATCTTGGGTTTGTAAGTTTGAGCCTCATGATGGGTGTAAAGATAAATAAACAAACTTAAAAAAAGAAAAAAAAGGAATGAAGTTTGGATACCTGCTATGACATTATTGAGCCATGAAAACATTATGGTAAGTGAAACATAAAGGGACAAATATTGTATGATTTCATTTATATGGGATACCTAAAACAGGCAAATTCAGAGTGACTTAAAGTCACCAGGGGCTAAATGGAAGGAACAATGAGAGTCACTTGCTTAATGGATAGAGTTTCTGTTCAGGGTGATGAAAAAGTTTTGGAAATAGTGGTCACGGTTGCACTACTCTGTGTATGTAACTAATGCACTGAATTTTACACTTAAAAGTGGCTTGGGGTGTCTGGCTGGCTTAATTGGAAGTGTGGCTTTTGATCTCCTGGTAATGAGTTACAGCCCATGATGGGTGTAAAGATTCCTTAAATAAACAAACTTAAAAAAAAAAAATAAAAAGAAACGGTTTAAATAGCGAATTTTGTTACAACATATGTAACAAAATACATTTACCACAACCTTGTAAAGAAATTAGCAATGTAATATATAAAAAGCATTGAATTATACACTTTAAATGGTTAACTGTATGGCATATGAATTATGAATTATATCTCAACAAAGCTGCTTTAAAAAATGACAACCGTGGTGGCTAACATTTAGGAACACCTTCTGCACACCTGGCACTGTTCTAAGGGCATTACATATACCTCACAACAACCTTATTTCACATATGAGGAAACTTAAGTTCCAATGTCACTGAATTAGTGGAGGAGTGAAGGATTCAAAACCTATCAGATTCCAGGGCTCCCCCAGTTACCCACTCTGCTATTCTGAGTCCCACACCATGATAAGACGGTTATAAAATGCATTCAACAGATGCCCCATTAACTAAGTGAATGAAATGAAGACGGTATTGTGGGAGTGTGGCAGAAAAATTAATTCTAAGTACTTGGTATATGGCTTAAAAAAGGCCATCAAGGAATGATTTATAATCTTTAAGATTTCAGAACCTTCCCATAGTTTTAATTTTAATACAACCCTGAATCTGATCATTAACAGCAGTTTATCCATTTAAACACTGGCACAATTCTATAACCTTGCTCAAGTGTCTGCAATAAGAGAGTTCATTTAGTAACATGCATTCATCTCCCCCACCCAGGCCTTCACAAGTCTCTTCAGAAAGGCTAGAAACAACCCAGGATCCTAAAGGCAACAAAAATAAACCCAACTCTGGTAACAGAATTCTATCAAGAAGGGTGCTACAGATGTCCCGAAAAGAGACCTAGTACCTTCCCTATAGGTTAAATACCTAGTTAGATGCCAAGGTTCATGTCCAACTTGTCTGTGTTTCACCGAAACAGTAACACGCCATTAGTTACTTTATACATTGCCAGTCCTTCCGTCATCCATCAGTTCTTCATACCTTTCCCTACAGTCCTCACAAGTGGGCTGATGTTGACATTATCAACTATTCACACTGGTGGCATTACTCAACAGAAAGTTGGAAGACTAACAACCTAGGGTACAATCCAGAGTTCAGAAAATGAACTAAGTGACCAAGCGCATCAGAGTCTACTGAACTCCTTCACTTGCAACTCTGACCCTCACATGCAAAACCTGGAATATGGGAAAAAACAAACAAACAAACAAAAAAAAAAAAAAAAACACCGTTACTCTTAAAAAGTTTTGGTACCTTACATGCACCTTTTTATTTTAAAAAAATGCGCTCCTAGGGTTGAATCCAGCAGTACATCAATACTAAAGTTAGGAGAAAAACACAGATTTACAACGCCAAAAGGAATCTGAAGAGTATATACGAAAAAACATCCCTCCTCTCACATTCTCCCAACGGGCGCAGAACCCACCAGACCACTCCCCCGCCTCCAGGTTCTACAGCCCCGCGTGCCGGGCTCCGAGCTCTCGCACCCTGTGGTCTGGCCGAGCTCACTCGTGTCTAGCCAGGTCTAAGGACGAGGCTACGTGCTAGGCACAAGAAGGCCTCCCTCTCGAGCGATGCCTCAGAACTGGATCACATTCCTGCAAAAGCAGGAAAAAAAGGAAGAAAGGGCCGACCTGCGGCCCCGCAAACCAGAAACACCAAACCGTAACCACGCGCCAACCCCCTACCCCGCAGCCGACAGCCCCGAGGCTGGACCGGTAATTCTACCACCGCACCGGGCCCCGCCCCGGGTCCGCGACCGTTCCGGGGCGTTCCTCCCGAGGGCGGCGCCTGCCTCACCACACCGCCACTTGGCTCTCTTCTTCCCGATCGAGGCCGCGGCCGTCCCGCGACACCGAAGCCGCAGCTTCCAGGCCTCGCGGACCCGCGACTTCTATAGCGGCCTGGCAAGCTGGCTCTTTACCCGCAGGCTCCGGCACGCCCTCTCTACTGCCCCAGGCCCTTACCGAGGCAGCGCGGCCTCCGCGGCCCGCTCCTCCTAATCCTCAGCCGCCGCCACCGACCCAGCGTCGCGGAGACCGGAACTTCCTCCGCGCCGGGCCGCTGCCTCCACAAAGGCGCCGCGCCGCCGCCTTCAGCGCTCGGCCCGCCGGGAGATAGAGTACAGCGGCAGGTCGCGCCGACTCCACTCCCGCCGTCCCTCGCGCGTGTTGGGGCGGGGCTACCTACGGGGGCGAGGCGTGAGGGCACGCTGCTCAGCGGCGTCCAATGGGAGGGCGTGCGTCCCCAGGTTCGCGGGGCCTGCTGGGGGTTGTGGTTTAGACCCTGGTTCGTCTTCCCGTGCTCTTTGGAATTTACAAGATTTGCCATCTGTCTGCAGTTGGCTTGGACTCTCCGAGTTTTGCTCTCCTCCAGGAGCGCATATCAAGCCTTGGTCGGCCTAGTTCGAGGACGCCTTCTTTCCCGTCATTGTGAAGGCAAAGGAAGGGAGACTTCTCAGGCCTAAGCCTTCCGGAGAAATGGTTGTCGGACCACACCAGCGGCTGACTCTTGACCCCTTCAGTCCAGGAGCTTAGCCATTTTTGCCCAAGACCCGAGGATAGGTGCGAGAGAAGCTCTTGAATTAGGGAAGAAGTAATCAGGGGGTTTCCAAGTTAGGCATCCCCTGCTCAAGAATATCAAGCAAATACCACCTATGTTAAAGGTTCAGTGGTCCTACCTATGAGGGCAAATCCACCCACCTTCCACAGGCCTTGCTAGATCTCAAGCAATAAATCTGGCCAAGGGTGACCTATGAGGTCTCAGAACTGGAAGGCTATCTGCAAATCTCCCAGTCTAGCAGAAATGCTTTCAGTTTGCATCTCACTTCCAGAATCTCCTTAGGTTAATCTTCAAATGGCAAGGTCCAAGCTTCCAGATGGGTTATCTACACTGTTAATATGCTTGCTGGTTCCGGCCACCTGGTGTTTCTACCAGAAAGGTAACCTGATTTTGTAGCCTAAATTCAACATCATGGGATCAAAGGAATCTGCTGCAAGAAAAGCCTATAAAGCATTCTAAAGTAAAGCAATTCTTATCTGCAGAGAAAGAAGGTATTTGGGTTAAGTAGTCTTTAAAATTATCTTCCCACTTTTCAGGCATCTTGTCTGGAAGTCATTCCTTCATTTGAGAACTATATGAAGGGCCTGTGTGTGCCAGGCACTGTATCAGGTGCTGGGGATACAGGAACAAACAAAGCTGATAGAATTTGCTGCCCTGCTGGATATGGGTGTGGGGTAGTTTTTGGAGGAGGACAAAAAACTAAACAAGATATACAATCTCTGCTGAAATGAGTTTGGTTTCTGTAAAAAGGAAGATGGAAAGTCATTGGAGGGCTCTAAATAGAATAATACCATAACTTCAGGTCCATGTTATACCATCCCTCTGGCTGCTGTGTGGAAATAGGCTAAAGGTAGGAAGGGCAGAAGCCATGCAGCCAATTAGGAGTCTGTTGCAATAATGCAACCACAGAAGGATGGTACTTGTACCTGTGTGGTAACAGTAGAAACGAGAGGTTGGGATGAGGGCAGAGAGGGAAGAATGTGGGCAAAGCAGTTTTGGTAGGAAAAACAGGAGCTCAGTTTGCGGTAGGTTGAATTTTTGGTGCATCGTGTTCAAGTGAGACATGGAATTGGTAGTTGGATACATCAATCTGGAATTCAGGGTAAAAGGTTAGTGTTAGAGATGCAAATCTGGGAGGTACAAGCATATTGCTGGTGCCAGTATCTGAAGCCATGGACTTAGATGAGGTAACCAAAGGGTGACCAAGGAAATAAGGGAGTGAGTGTAGACAGGAGAGCAGAGTTCCAACCCTGAGCCAGGGGACACACCAGCACTAAGAAGTTTCGAGGAAGAGAAGGAACAGCTAGCTACACGGAACTGTGGGTACTTTGCCTTTGCTTCCCAAACTGAACCATTGTTCGTAGATCTCTCCCTTATCAGATAGTACTTTGTCCTCTTCTGAAGAGATTAATGGTATTAAGGAACTAATTAGTGTTGCCTTATACCCAGTCTCCTTGGGTAATAATAATTGCTGCTCTTTATCAAACTATATGGCTGGCATTGTGCTGGCACTTCCTTATCTCATTTAATTTTTATAATAATCATATGAGGAAACCCCTTTTATAGTTAAGGAAACCAAAGACCAGAAAAATTAAGTTATTGCCACAGCTGGAAAGTATAAGGTGGGGGATTCCAACCCAGGTCAGTCCTAGTCCAAGGTTTATGTCCCTGACTACTTTCCCCTTTTCCTTAAGGTTATTATTGAAGGTTTTCAGAAGAAGCATAAGGAATTTCCTTTCTTTTTTTTCTAAACTTACAAGTACCCACAGTCCTTGTAAGTTTGTTTGTACTGCCTAAGAGCAGGAAAAATGAGCTATTTAGAAGAGATGATCTGAGCAACACCTTCACCTGGAATGGGATTTACAACGTCTAGTCGGGGAGATGTATCCATTTTCAGCCCCTAAATCCTTACAGGGGAGGACTCAGCAAAGAGAAAGACCATGTCCTGTCTGTTGCTCCTTGTTGCCTTGGTCTCCTTTGGGGCCATGGCTCTCCAGTATGGAAAGTAGGATTTGATGAGATGTTAAAATGAGAGACAGGAACCAGGAGAGACACAGGTGATACAACACCATAGATGAGATTTCCCAGCAGAGCAAAAAACCCAGCTGCCTTACCAGGAGCTGCCAAGTAAGAAAGGCAGGAAGAAAAACTTCGGATTTTCCAGGGAAGGATTGATGTTCTTATTATTAGCTCAAAATATTTCCTGGGGTGATCTCAGGGTCCTGAGATTGAGCCCCGCATCAGGCTTTCTGCTCAGCGGGGAGTCTGCTTCTCCCTCTCTGTCAGCCTGCCTCTCTGCCTACTTGTGATCTTTCTCTCTCTGTGTCAAATAAATAAATAACATCTTTTAAAAATATTTCCTACCAGGTATCTTGTATTTGTAGGAGGGGGAAATGGCTGAAGGGCTGAAAGGGACACACACAGAAGGTAGAAACAGAATGGGGAGCAGATCACAGCCTCAGGGCGTGATTAGGCATTTTCACCTTAGCCATGACCTCCTCCTCACAGCACCTCAGGTTCTGAAATGCCCACTAAAGCTATGAAAGAAAATAAATCTGGGAAAGAACAAGAGATCTTTTTTTATGATAGTTCCAGTTCCCGCTAGTCTTCAGTACCACTGTTGTGAAGATGATATGCTGGGTCCATGAAAAGCACCAGCCCAGACAAAACAGAAAGCAGAGAATATTTTTAAGATTTTATTTATTTATTTGAGAGTGAGAGAGAGCATGAGAAGGGGGAGGGTCAGAGGGAGAAGCAGACTCCCTGCCAAGCAGGGAATCTGATGCGGGACTCGATCCCAGGACTCCAGGATCAGGACTGAGCCAAAGGCAATCACTTAACCAACTGAGCCACCCAGGTGCCCAGAAAGCAGAGATTTAGAGGAGCCCCTGACCTGGAGGGTGACAGAAGGTGTAGGGTATTGATTGTATTGTTTGTGGCAATGACCAAGATTTGAAGCAGCATAGTACAAGACAGCAGCATCATCCTGGGACTGGCATTTATTATTATTCCAAAAGTCTAAGATTTATTTATTTTTATTTTTTTTAAAGATTTTATTTATTTATTTGACAGAGAGAAATCACAAGTAGATGGAGAGGCAGGCAGAGAGAGAGAGGGAAGCAGGCTCTCTGCTCAGCAGAGAGCCCGATGTGGGACTCGATCCCAGGACCCTGAGATCATGACCTGAGCCGAAGGCAGCGGCTTAACCCACTGAGCCACCCAGGCGCCCCTAAGATTTATTTTTTGGTAATTTCTTATTTCTTTATTTGCTAAGTAGGCTCCACACCCAGTCTGGAGCCCAACATGGGGCTTTAAATCAAAAACCTGAAATCAAGACCTGAGCTGAAATCAACAATCATTGATCGCCCAACCAACTGAGCCACCCAGGTGCCTCTATTTCTCGGTAATTTCTATGGGCAAAAAGGAAAGGTTGTCCCACTAGTCAAATATAAGTTAATGAGTGGATTAAAACAGCGTTGGCATAACAGCCTTCAAATGTTTTACTAAGTAGCCACAGTGCTTTGCCCTATGAGAGTGTCAGGCTCAGGTCTTAACCAGAAGCCCATGGGCATGTAGCCACTTATTTGACTAAGTAGATGCAGTACAGCTGTCCCTGAACAACCTAGGGATTAGGGGCACCAACTGCCAACTGCCTTCCCCTGTGTAGAGTTGAAATCTGTAAAATTTCTGACTTCTCCAAAACTTAACTACTTAACAGTGAGAACTATGAGGTCACTTCTACTTGTGATAAACAATTTACTAGAGACACTAACTGCTCACAAGGAGATGATTAGTGGATCCTAGCAACACTTGAACTCACCACAAAAGCAACAGTAGGTGGCTACTTTATTATTACAGTTCAGTATGTTCTATAGTTAATTTTATGCAGTTATGATTTAATATATCATGTTTACATCTGTTTATATTTCCACTGTAAATGGCACCATGTACAGTCTACAAATATTTGGGTGGGGAGTCTAATAAATTTGGACTTTTTATAATAGATTCGTGTATATATTATGGTAGTAAATAGGATGGATTTATATATATATATATATAATAATTAATGCATTTATTTACCTAACATTTTCTTACCTTTTTTTCTAATATTTCTAGGTTATGTGGTTCATCAGCAAGTTTTTCCAAATTGTTGCAAATGCAGGGTGCCCGAGTGGCTTAGACAGTTAAATGCTGCCTTTGGCTCAAGTCAAGATCTGAGGGTCCTGGGATTGAGCACAGCCTCTGGCTCTGCCCTCAGGAGGAAGTCTGCTTCTCCCTCTCCCTCTGCCCCTCCGTCCACGTGCGCTCATTTTCTCTCTCTAATAAATAAATAAATTTTTTTAAAAAGACTTCATTTATTTATTTGACAGAAAGAAAGAGAAAGAAAGCACGAGCCAGGGGGAGAGCCAGAGGGAGAGGGAGAAGCAGACTCCCCGCTAAACAGGGAGCTGACTCAGGGCTCCATCCAGGAACCCTGTGATCATGACCTGAGCCAAAGGCAGAGGCCTAATGGACTGAGTCATCCAGGTGCCTCTAAATACGCAAAATCTTAAAAAAAAAAAAAAAAAAAATTGTTACAAATCCCCCCAAGATTTTCCAATATACTTATTGAAAAAAGTCTGCATATGAGTGGATTTGCATATAACAAAACACCTCTCATTCAAGGGCCAGCTCTACTTCCAAATGACAGGATGCTGTCTGGTGGAACTGATATGCTGAAAAGCAAGAGTGAGACTCTAGAAGAAACCCTGAGGTCAACATAAAGACTGTTGAGGAGACTGGTTAGTATGTTAGGAAACTTTAAATTTGTCTTCTATTGAGATCAATTCTATGGGGTGCAACTTCTGGTTAATGGAATATAGCCAGGATATTTCTGTACCAATCAGAGAATATGAGATCTTCTTGGCTTAAAAAATTTTTTAAAGGAGTTTATTCTTAAGTAATCTCTTCACCCAATGTGGGGCTCAAACTCACAACCCCAGGATCAAGGGCCCTATGCTCAGGGCAGTTGGGTGGCTCAAATGGTTAAGTGTCTGCCTGCAGTTCAGGTCATGATCCCAGGATCCTGGGATCCAGCCTGCATTGGGCTCCTTACTCAGTGGGAAGCCTTCTCCCTCTCCCTCTGCCACTCCCCCTGCTTGTGCTTGCTCTCTCTCCCTCCCTCTCTCTCTGTCAAATAAATGAATAAAATCTTACAAAAAAAAAAAAAATAAGAGACCCATGCTCTACCTACTGAGCGAGCCAGGCACCTGCTGGTTTAAACTCTTATAGTGTAATGTGATGGGATCTATGAAAGCTAAACGTTATACATGATACTTACTCCAAGCAATGGAACCTGGATTCCTGAGCTAGTAAGGAGAGAAAATACTGAATGACCTGTGAAGCCCTGGCTTTCCTACCCCCTCTCCTCTCCAGGGAAATAGATAGTGAAGGAATTACACTTTTTCTCACAGGTTCTTAACTAAAAGGGAGGAGAAAGCTTCCCTTAAATTACATGCAAGGGGGGCACCTGAGTGGCACAGTTGGTTGGGCCTCTGACTCTTGGTTTCAGCTCAGGTTCTGATCTTAGGGTCCTGAGATCAAGTCCCATGTCAGGCTCCAACTAAGGCTCCCTCTCCCTTTGCGCCTCTCCCCCCTCAAACAGATAGATTTTTTTTTTAAAGATTTTTATTTATTTATTTGATCACAAGTAGGCAGAGAGGCAGGCAGAGAGAGAGAGAGGAGGAAGCAGGCTCCCCGATGAGCGGAGAGCCCGATGCGGGACTCGATCCCAGGACCCTGGGATCATGACCTGAGCCGAAGGCAGAGGCTTTAACCTACTGAGCCACCCAGGCGTCCCCAAACAGATAGATTTTTTAAAAAGATTTTATCTACTTATCTTACAGAAAGAGAGATCACAAGTAGGCAGAGAGGCAGGCAGAGAGAGAGGGGGAAGCAGGTTCCCCACTGAGCAGAGAGCCCGATGTGTGGCTCGATCCCAGGACCCCGAGACCTGAGACGAAGGCAGAGGCTTAACCCACTGAGCCATCCAGGCGCCCCAATAGATTTTTTTTAAAGATTTTATTTATTTACTTGATTGAGAGAGAGAGCACATGAGCAGTGGGGAGGGGCAGAGATAGAGGGAGAAGCAGACAGGGAGCCTGATGCAGGACTCTATCCCAGGATCCTGGGATCATGACCTGAGCCAAAGCTAGATCCTTAACTGACTGTGCTATCTAGGGACCCTCAAATAAATAGATCGTTTAAAAAAATTTTGTGCAAGAGTCTCAGCCCTGTGCAAAGTCATCTCCAGTAAAAGGCCACAGTTTTGTCATCATTTCAGTCACAGACCAGCATCGTGGAGGTAGGCTACAGTTGGCAGCCATCTGAGACCATGAGAGAAGCTGAGGCACAGAGCTTTCCCAATTCCAGTGTAGGGCTGAGATGGAGACAGGGCACTGCCCTGAGGTGCTTGAAGCAGCAGGGAGAATTAAAAGAGTGATTTCAGGCTTTTTCTTTCATCCTAGAATTGTTGAGGGAATTAACCAGAAGGCTATAAAGTGATTTCATTGCTTCAGAGAAAACATGAGCAGTATTTTTGTTAATCTCTAATTTTACTTCTTTAAACTGTACTTCAAAAAATAAGATTGTTTGGGAAAGCTTTATGTTTTCCTGTTGTTTGTACTGCTTTGTGTCTAGGAAATTACAAATGCCCATAACAATATTCCTTGCCCTGGCACATCACCTGGGAAGCTTTTAGATACCAATGCCTGAGTCCCATCTGGGTTCAATTAAATCAAAATCTCTAGAAGTGATCAAAATCTCTAGGCATTAGTGATTTTTAAAATTTCCTTGGGTAATTCTATGTGCAGTCAAAGCTGAGAACTGTTTCAGAGCCTCATACTGACACATTAAAACGTGGCTAAGGCACCTGGGTGACTCAGTGGGTTAAGTATCTGCCTTCCGCTCAGGTCATGACTTCAGGGTCCTGGGATACAGAGAGCCTGCTTCTCCCTCTGCCTGTCTCTCTGCCTATTTGTGATCTTTCTCTCTCTCTGTCAAATAAATAAATTTTTTAAATCTTAAAAAAAAAAAGTGGCTAAGAGGATGTCTTTAGCAACAATTGGTGTGCCAACATCCTTTACAACCTGTATAGTGGACCCACTAATGACATTTATCCAGCCCCTAATCTTGTAGTGCTCTTCCACAGTCAATCAAGGAAACAACCCCAACGTCTCTTCCTCCCCCTTAAAATAATCCTCTAGTTGGCCGGGGCGGAGGAGCCCGGGAGTCTGGGCGAGGGGCCCGGGTGTCTGGGCCTCCGGCTTACACTGCCCTTTGGGTTCCGGGGAGGCGCTTGGGCCACGCCAAAGCGCAGGAGAAGACCGTGCCGGATGAGGCCAATGCTGACCCGGGTCAGGCCCCGCCCCCCCGACTTTGCCAAGGTTGCGCGTCCCGCCCCTCCCCCGAGTGCCGCAGGCGGCCGCGAGCTGCGGACTACATTTCCCACAATGCACCACGGAGCGGGCAGGGCTGGGTCGAGCGGCTGGAGCCTGGCCTCCGCCACGAGAGGCCGGCGAGGGCTGTCTTCCTGGGCGGGCGGCCGGGAGAGGGGCGGTGGGAGGGGGCGGTGGCCCGCGCAGTGGCCATGTCTGCGTCTGTAGGGGGCTGTGGCCCCGCGAACCTGCGCCCTCAGTCCAGGTCCGGCCGGGCACCCGTGCTCTCCCGGGGGTCCGGCAGAGTGCAGTGACCGGCAATCTCTGTGCGTCCAGGGCCCCCCGGAGAAACAGGTGAGTACGACTGCCAACCCACGTGGCCTGGGGGTACTGAGAGACTGGAGACCTGTCATCCTTGGAGCGAGGGGCTTGAAGAGAGGGCGCCCCTGCTGCCTATGCTGCCATTTGCGGTAGGAGGTCTTGGTATCTTTGGGGTGCCTTAGCCGGTTGGCCCCCAGGTGGAGAATACAAAAGGCGAGGACTAGAATCCTTCCTTTGGCTGGGAGGGCAAAGTCCTGTAGGGACCAGTAGCCGGGTAGGACCCACCCCCCCCAAGACACTCGCATCTCCTCACCCCCACCCTGTAAAGTCCTCTCGAAGATCGGTAGAGGTGACTGTGGGGTGAGCGGGGAAGCTCCTGGAAGTGTCCTGAGGCTTTGGACTTTGCCCTCAAGGGTGCCCTGGCTCAGATAATACATCTGCCCCTTGTGCTGGGACAGCAACCCTTTCTGGGTTCCAGTTTGCTGGGGGAGGGTGAGCAGCAGCCTTTGTCAGAGAGGGGAGTGGCCACCAGCAGTGACAAGTACCAGGCCATGCTCTCAGCATGGAGTAGGCATCCTGCTGAAACAGCTACAGCACAGCCTCACCAGGGTCCTGTCTGCCATGCATCCATGCATCCTGGCACCACCCTCCCATCTGGAGTCCACTCCTAAAGGGGTCAAGGAGAACAGAACACTATCTAAGCAGGAAGAGGGAGCAACAGTGGTAGGCAGTGAGTAGGGAGGGGCTCTCGAAGGCTCCACCTGCTCCAGGGCAAGCGCACCAGAAGGGCTGATGGAGCTGGCCTGTTTGATGACTTTGCTTGTAGGCACAGAAGAGCACTTCTAGGGAAAGTAGCATGCTCTGGGGACTCCTAGAGAGGCTGCCTGAGAAGGGGCCCCAAGGATACATATGGGACTGGTTCCAAAAGACCTCTCTTGCTTAACGGCTTCAGGCCCAGCCTCCCAGGAGCTTCAGTCATGCAGGTCATGGCTCCAGTGGGACCTGGGGTGGGGTTTGCTGTGAGTCACTCCCCCTCCCTGCCTAGTTTCCAGCGTAAGTGTCCAGAGAACTGTTTGCTTCATCAAGACTTCTGGCTGGATCCCCAGACTGGCCTTGGAGATGCGGAGGTGCTACATGATTTCAGGTAGCAGGGGAACTATTATAAAGGAAAGCCACTGCTAGCCCCAGCCAGCTGACCCTGTCCTCACTCCATGCATGTACCATGCTAGGTACTACTCAGTCATATAGGGCTCAGTCACCTGAAGCCCTCAAGGGATCGGTGGGTAGTGGGCCCCCAGGACATTGGGTAAGTTGCTGTAGACCTTGTTTGGGTCTTTGACCCAAAGGTGCAAGGCACAGAGCAGGGGCATGTGGCATACCAAAGAGTTCTACTTGGGAGAGTCTCCCAGGAGCAGCCAAAAACCAATGGTCTGTTTCTACAATGTCAGTCCCAATAAAGAGCCAGTAAGCCTGGAGGAACTCCCAGTCCTAGGTCCACAGACATCTCTTTGGCTGGATGTCACAGGGGCTCACTTCAGGCTAGAGACTACCTGGCTTCATGAGGTCAGAATCATGTTTTCCCAGGAAGTTCACTCAGGTCCTGGCTCAGGGTGAGCCAGCTCTCAAAGGACTGATTTATGGAGCAGAAACCACTGGATCTGTGTGTAAGTGCAGCTACATATGGTCTGAATGCTGAGTAAAAATAATCATGGTGTGAGTGTACAAGTCCCTAGTCTGTGCCAGGTAACCAAATTATATGGATTATCTCATTTAATCCTCCCACGACCCAGTGAATCAGTACTATCGTTATCCCCATTTTATAGATAAGAAAACTAAGGACTTATAAAACCAAACCAGGTTTATCCAGGAACATTGTTCTTGAGCACTTGAGTACTACCCAACACAAGTCTTCTCCACAGTCAGGGGTCTCTAGAGACTGCATTATAACCAGGTGTTTCTTTGAGGATCTTTCACCTTTTCCCTCCCGAAGTTACTTATCTGGAAAATGTTGATTAAACTTCTCCTGTGCATGGAGCTAACATACTGAACTTTGTGGCAGGTCACAGGGTGACCTTCAATGTAGAAGAATGAAGCAGGGCAAGAGGAGTGAGAATCAGGGCTATTGCAGGAGGAAGGCCTCTCTGGAAGGTGACACTTGACAACAACCTGAAGGAAGTGAGAGAGTGGGTCATGTCAATATCTAGCCCAAGCAGTGGAATAGGTAAGGTGGAGGCCAGAGGCAGGGAGATGTGGTCCAGGCAGAAAGCTCAACAAGGGCAAAGTTCTGAAGTGAAGAAGTGCTCAGGATTTACATTACATTATCCTGAAGGAAATCCATGAGATTAGTGTGGCTGGGCTGAAGTAGAGCGAGTAGGGGAAGGGATAAAATGAAGTTAAAGAAGTATTGGGGGCGGGGAGATAGAGTAGGGCCTTGTGTACCACTGTGAGGAAACTGGCTTTGTGAGCAGAGGAATTACATGACCTGACTTCTTTTGATTTCAAGAGGATCACTCTGAGTGCTGTGCAAGGGACAGACTGTGCAGGGACAAAGGCAGAAGTGGGGAGACTGGTTGTGACACTCCTGGAGAGAGAATGATAGCCTGGACCAGTGTGGTAGTGGTGGCAGTGATGAGCAGTGGTCAGATTCAGGTTACGGGCATTTCCCATTTAGCATCAGTAATCTACGAAAGTTGGACATTATATCTGGAATCCCTAACTTAGTGTCTGTTTCCCATTATTTTATTTTATTTTATTTTTTAAGATTTTATCTATTCATTGACAGAGATCACAAGTAGGCAGAGAGGCAGGCAGAGAGAGAGGAAGGGAAGCAGCCTCCCTGCGGAGCAGAGAGTCCTAGAGCGGGGCTCGATCCCAGGACCCCGAGATCACGACCCAAGCCGAAGGCAGAGGCTTTAACCCACTGAGCCACCCAGGTGCCCCATGTTTCCCGTTATTTTAAATGGGGAAGAGTATAATGCTTCCCTCATCAAACCCAAATCCCTAATTTTCTTTTTTTTTTTAATTTTTAACTTTTTATTAACATATAATGTATTAATAGCCCCAGGGGTACAGGTCTGTGGATCACAGCATTCACCATAGCACATAAATCCCTAATTTTCTAAAATGGTACGATATCACAGGAAAAATAGATACCCAATATATTCCTAGTAAGGTATAGTGTTAGGATATGAAACGCTTAAAGCATTTCCTGATCACGGTCTCTTTCAGTTCCTGCAACAGCCACTGTGCAAGTAAGCCCCTTTTGTTGCCACTCAGTGACTTCCTATCTGATTTGGAATATAATTTGAGGCTTTAGATGCATATTACTTTGATTAAATATGGATCAAGTTCTGATGATGTAAAAATGCATTTTTTTTGTATAAACATAAGCTGAATCAATATAGGTTTATTGTATTAGTTATCTTTTTCTGTATAACAAATTACCCCAAAACTTAGCAGCTTAATCCAACAATACATATTTATTATCTCATGCAATTGCTGAGGGGATTTGAGAGGAATTTGGGTGCAGCTTAGCTCAATGGTTCGGGCTCTGGTTCTCTCATGACGTTGCAATCATCTGAAGGCCTCACTGGGGCTAGATGATTTGCTTCCAGGATTGCTCACTCATGTGACTGGCACATTTGATCCTGGCTGTTTGCAGGTTTCAGTTTCTTGCCGTGAGTTTCTCTTTGTAGGGCTGCTCAAGTGTCCTCGCAATATGGCTAGTGACTTTACCTGAAGAGAGTGAGCCAAGACAGAAAGGCAGCAGCCGTAATATCCTTTATGACCTAGCCTCAGAAACCACACGTCGTCATTTCCATATTATCCTATTGGTTCCATAGATCAGTCCTGCTCGGTGTGGGAGGAGAGTACACAAAGGCATGAGTGGCAGGAGTTGAGGATCACTGGGGGCCATCATGAGGGCTGGCTACCACAGTTGGGTATTAAAAACTAAAAGGAATTCTATGGGGAAAATATTAATGAGAGAGACATTTTGCTGGGTGCACCTGTATTCTGAAGTGCAGGTGACAGGATTTGCTAATGGTTTGGTATATGAGGTGTGAGGAAAAGAGATGACTCCAAGATCTTTTACTGAATAACGGAAAGGATGACATCTTTCACTGAGTTGGAGAAAACTTTGGAAGGAATAAGATCTTAAGAGGATGATCAGGAGCTCAGTAAGACATCCAAGGGCAAACGTCAAGTAGACAGTTAAATGTGTGTGCCTCGGGGCACCTGGGTGGCTCAGTGGGTTAAGGCTCTGCCTTCTGCTCAGCTCATGATTTCAGGGTCCTGAGATCGAGCTCCGCATCGGGCTCTCTGCTCAGCAGGGAGCCTACTTCTCCCTCTCTCTCTGCCTGCCTCTCTGCCTACTTGTGATCTCTCTCTCTGTCAAATAAATGGATGAAATCTTTAAAAAAAAAATGTGTGCCTTTAGAAGTTGGAAGAGAGATTGGTGCTGGAAATAAAAACCGGAATCATTAATGTATCCGTGGAACTTAAAACCATGACACTGAATAAGATCACCAGTAGATTGAATGAGGACAGGGAAGGGCTCTAAGGACTGAAATCTGGGTCCCCTAACTGTAAGAAGAACTGCAAAAAGGAGTTAGAAGAAATGGTCCATGAGGTAGGAAAAGAACCAAGGAAATAGAGTGGTACACCAGAAGCCAAGAAGAAAAAAAAAGTTTCAGAAGAGAGGAACTGATCAAGAGTATCCATTGCTGCTACTGAGTGAAGTGAGATGATCCTGAGGTCAACTGGTAACCTTGATGGGAGCAGTGTTACTAGAGTAATGGAGGCACAAGTCTAGTTGGAATGGCTTCAAGAGTGAGTGGAAGAAGTAGAGAGGCTGTGGCATTATGTGGATTACCAGAAATCCACATTTCCCTGTCCCTCTGGCTGCACGACTAGTTCTGGCTCATCTGGGTTTTGAAGTGTTCCAACCCTGTCTTCCACTGCCCAGTGATGTGGGAAAGGGATGTATTGCAATGGCAGAACTATGAGACAGAAGTAACTTGGATTCCTGAATCACTGCTTGGAAGGAGTGAATTACTACCACACTCATGGTAGATTTTTGTGTGAGCGAAAAATAAGCCTTAATGTGTAAAGCCTCTGCCATTTTGGCATTCATTGGTTACACAGCATAACCTAGCCCACCTGACTAATTAAACTCCAAGTACTATTTACTATTTTGAGGTTGGTTTGTTTTATAAAGGGCAGAAAAAAAAAAAAGTGGAACCTACAGGGAGATTTGGTTTAATTTTTAATTGAAATAAGGCAGACATAAAGTTCACAAATCATAAGTACAGCTCAGTGAATTATAATGGAGTGAACACACCCCAGGGAAGGTGTTTTGAAAGTGGACGAAGCGCCAGCATATTGGCGATGGATAGGGGAGAAGGGGAAACCAATGATTTGGGAGAGAGGGACAGCTGCTGAAGCCAAGTGCTTGTGTTTGCACGGCAAGAAGAACTGGAGTGGGGGAGTTTGTCCCTGGTGGGGCATGGACAGATCATCTTCAGTGAGGAGGAGGAAGGCAGCATCTGGCAGGTGAGGCGAGGTGGTGGTGGGAATCTTGAACGTTCTCTATTGCTGACTTCTGTTTCCTCAGCGATATCACGGATAGTGCTGAGTGAGCCTGGGAGAAGCAGGTGAGGGAAGTTTGAGAAGAGAGAGGGTGTGAACTTATTGTCTAGTGGAGTGGGAAAGTGACACAGAAATGTGCTAGTTTAAAGCAATGGTTCTGGATCTTCTCCGTGGAAGGAAGCACACAGCAATCCAGGTTTCCATCCAGAGAGCCAGGTCCAGAAGCCCTGGCCACAACCCTGGGGCTGTCAGTAGCAGCTTGCCCTCTGCCTGGACTCGGACAGACGCACCTCTCTGGGGTCACTCTCTCTTCATGTAGCAGTGGCTTTTAGGGTAGCTTGTGAAAGGATGGTCTCCAGGTTTCTCATGTGGCCTCTGTCTTCTTGCGGGAGACCTAGGCGTGCCCTCCTTACTTAGCACCCCCACTAAGCTGGGCTCTGCCATGTTACAGTGGCTGTTTTTGCCTGGTTGGGATTCTTCTGTTGCTCTCCATCTCTGCCTCTGAGCAGACCTTTCTTTCCTTGTTTTTTTAAAGATTTTATGTATTTATTTGACAGACAAAGATCACAAGTAGGCAGAGAGGCAGGCAGAGAGAGGAGGAGGAGGAAGCAGGCTCCCCGCTGAGCATCGAGCCCAATGCGGGGCTCGATCCCAGGACCCTGTGATTATGACCTGAGCCTAAAGCAGAGGCCTTAACGCACTGAGCCACGCAGGCGCCCCTGAGCAGACCTTTTTGAATAGGTTGCTGTTGAGAGCAAGTAGCCTCTTAGTTATTCTGGGCCTTTGTCAGATGAGGTGGCCCAGGGTGGCCCTCTGGGCTCTGACTCATGCTAGGAACCATCACTCTTGATTGTCCTGATAGACAGGATTCGTGGCCTAGACAATCCCCAAACGTGGTTCTCCTGAATGAAGTTTCTTTGCTCCGACTCTGTGTGGGGTGATGCTGTGGGCCGGCGGTGGTGCCCAGCCTTCCCTTGTTCTGCAGTGCTCCGGGTTCAGTGCAGGAGTGGCTGCACTGTCTGGGCTGCCCTGTTTTGCACATTGAACTTCTACAAAAGGCTCATTTGAAAAAAGGATTCCATTGCTTCCAACAAAGATGACCCTCCCCCCCTCCCCCGCAAAAAAAGGAGCTTGAAAGTCAGTTCTTTGTGTACATACAGGAGTTCCCTGAAAAGAGCTCTGGTGGGATGGGGGATGCATGACCTCTCTGTGGGTCTCATGCTGGTCTTTGCTGCTCTTCTAGCTTACCCAGCCAGATTTCTCTTAATGGAAGGGTGTGTGCCTCAGATAGAACCCCTCCCCTGGGAATGTATATTGCCTGCCAAGTGAAGGCCTTTCAGCTTGCCATTCAGGGGCCGAAGGGGTGACTCCAAGTGAGCCATCCAACTTTGTTATCCCTGCGATCCACTCCTAGCCACCTCCACCCGGCCCAAAGGCTAGCAGAACTGGGAGATCAAGCTGAGTCTGTCCTGGCCATCAGACTGGCACTGAGAACCGTCATGTCTCTAGTTGTTTGTAATTGGTAAGGCAAGCCCCGGTGCCAAATTCAGAAAGTACAACAGTGCTTTCAGAAAAAAAGCCAGCTCGAAGACAAGCCTGTTTGCTCTTTCTTTGCAAATGCCGAAATATCCAGAAAGCAGTACTGGTCAATCTAGTTTTGAATGGGGAAATGTTCGTGGTAGGATGTGCACTGAAAGATAGCAGGATACGGAATTGTTTCAATTCCCAGATCCCAGCTTCCTCCCTGTTGTGACATCAGGCAAGGCATCTAAACTCTCCCAGCCTTGGTCCTTTGAACTATAAAGCTAGCTTGAGACGGAGCACCTGCCCCAGGGCAGAGTGATTAGGTGTGGATAACTGTCCAGTGACCTTCTCAGCATGCTGCTGTGGCACTCAATAAATGTTAGCTGCTGTTACCAGTTTGGGGAAAAAAAAATTACCTTTTATGTACATTTTAAAAAACTGGGAGGAAATACACCAGAATGTGAACAGTGAAAGATCCTGAAAGGTGGGAGAACGATGACATTTCTTTCTTCAGACCTTGTTATATTTTCCAAGTTTTCTACAATGAGTAGGTACAATGAATTCTTTCTTTTCTATTTAGAAAAAGAACAACATAGCTTCATTTTCTAGAGGGGACTACTCAGAACCCGTTCCGCAGAGGTTTGAGCTTGTTGGGTCCTAGTGAGGGATGCTTTCCTCTACTTACCACTATTAATTATGCCAGTGACCCCTGCCAACAGCACCTTCCCCCTTCTCCTCCATGACACCTTTGTTTGCCCCACAGGCGAGCCCAAGAGATGGCTGCTGACATGCAGAGGAAGAGAAGCAGCGGATGCCCTGATGGCACATTGGCTCCTTCTGATGGGCAGAATATGGAGAGAGCTGAGAGCCCCACACCAGGACTGGCTCAGGGAATGGAGCCAGGTATGGGCAGGGTGTGCAGCTCCAGGAAGCTGACCTCAAGAGCAGCCTCCAGGGCCACTGGGATTCCCAACCAGGCTTTCACTCCCACTCATTCATGTGTTTGTTCAGTCACTCCTGGGCTATTGGTCAGGTGCTAGGGATACTGTAGGCAGCCAGGCTCAGTCCGGCTGTGTCTGGCCTTCCTCTCCACATCATGCTGGGTTCCTCACCCTGTGCTGTCTGGCTGCCAGCACAGGTCCTCCTCCTGTTCCCTGGGTCTACAGTGTACCTTCCTGGCTCCTTCTCCCTCCCTCAGCTCTCAGCTTCAATGTCACCTCCTCACGAGTCAGGCCTGCCTGCTCTGACCATGCTCTATACAGGATACTCATTATTTTGTAATTTTATATGTTTATGTACATATTGCACGTCTCTCGTCCCCAAGATTGTGAGCTCTTTGAGCACAGAGTGGTTGTACCCCCAATACCTAGTACAGTACCAAACTCCTCATAGAGACTCAAAATATATCTGTTGTATTATTCTGTAAAAAAAAAAAAAAATCAGTAAAGGGGGACTGACATGGTCCCTGCCTTAGGGGAGCCACAGGCTAGTAGGGCCATTGCACTGGAGTGGGTTAGGAACTGTGGCCTGAGCAGGGTCAGGGAGACTTCTCACGGGAGAGAGTCTCTGAACACAGGAGGTGTTCCAGGCCCAGGGCAAGGGGCTGGGTGTAGAGCAGTGAACAGCCAGGTTCCTGCCCCTCAGGAGGAGCCCCACTGCAGCTTGGGAGAAGGATAACAACTGACAAGTAGCACAAGAGAAATCAAGGAGGGAGATGTGATAAGAGTGCTGAGGGTGGGAATTCGGGTGAGGAGGTAACTAGGGTGTTCGCTGAGAGCTGAAGTGTGACAAGGAGCCGGCCATATGAGGAGGTGGGAGTGCCTTCCAGGCAGAGGGAACAGCAGGTGCAGAGGCCCTGAGGTGGGCGGGGGCTTGTTGAAGGTGTCCAGAGAGCAGGTGAATGAAGGTCCTTGTGAGTGGAATGGGTAAGGACGGGGAGGTGAGAGTGGGAGAAGCAGGCAGGTACCAGCCGCCCCCGCAGCCAGGAGCGGTTGGGGTCTTATTCCCAGTGAGATGGGAGGAGACTGGTGGGCTCTCAGTTGCAGGGAGGCGTAACTCACGGCAGGCAGTAGCAGCAGGGAACAGCCACTTGTCTCCCTGGGACAGGCAGTAAGGCTAAAGTGCCATACTGGGCACCTCGCTCGCTGGGAGGTGGTCTGCCAGCGGCTACCGCTCTAAGCACCAGTGCTTTTGGCCGGCAGGTGCCGGGCAGGAGGGTGCCATGTTCGTCCATGCCCGTTCCTACGAGGACCTGACGGAGTCGGAGGATGGGGCAGCTTCTGGGGACAGCCCTAAGGAGGGTGCTGGGGGTCCCCCACCACTGCCTGCAGACATGCGCCAGATCAGCCAGGACTTCAGTGAGCTGAGCACCCAGCTGACGGGTGTGGCCCGAGACCTGCAGGAGGAGATGCTGCCAGGAAGCTCTGAGGACTGGCCAGAGTCTTCTGGGGCAGTTGGGCGGCCAGCCCCAGAACCCCCCAGGGAGGGCGCAGGCGAGGGGGATGAGGAGGAGGCTGCTGAGGCATGGCGACTGCACCAGAAGCACGTCTTTGTGCTGAGCGAGGCGGGGAAGCCCGTGTACTCCCGCTATGGGTCAGAGGAGGCACTTTCCAGCACCATGGGTGTCATGGTGGCCCTGGTGTCCTTCCTGGAGGCAGACAAGAATGCCATTCGTTCTATCCACGCAGGTGAGCCACCTGGAAAGGGGGGCAGGGAGGGCTCCCCCAGCCAGGGTTAATTCATAGCAGGTTTTAGACCCCCAGGGACTAGAGAGGGCTGGGATATACTATGTGAGGAGGTCCAAGGGCCATCCCTCTGCCTCACTGGGCTTTAATATTGTCACCTGAACACGGATAGCCACGCTGACTGCCTGATAGGGCTATTGTGAGGGCCAAAGGTGGCTCTGACATGGGCTTCACCCCTGGAGAGAACCCGAAGGCTGGGGAGGTGACCAAAAAGCCCCAGGTCCCAAGCCACACCCAGCTCTTGCCATTTAACACAAGCCTGTTTTTCCAAAGTGCTCACTGCATTTTGGCTGGTGCCAGTCTGTGAACCAAGTGGCAGGGACAGACCTGGAGTCCTCAGGGAAAGGGGTCCTCGGGCTGCCGGTTTTACCTCCATTATCCTTAAGTCCCTACTATGCACAGCGCTCTTAGGGAGGGTGGGGAGGACGTAGAAGGCGACAAGCTGTGTAGGAAGCCAGGGCTCCGAGGGAGCTGGGCAAGGCCAATCCAGGAAGGCTTCCCGGAGAAGCTGACCCCCCCCCTCCCTCCACCTTCAGATGGCTACAAGGTAGTATTCGTGCGCCGGAGCCCACTGGTGCTGGTGGCCGTGGCGCGCACGCGGCAGTCGGCGCAGGAACTGGCGCAGGAGCTGCTCTACATCTACTATCAGATCCTGAGCCTTCTTACGGGCGCGCAACTGAGCCACATCTTCCAGCAGAAGCAGAACTACGACCTGCGGCGCCTGCTGTCGGGCTCGGAGCGCATCACCGACAACCTGCTGCAGCTCATGGCGCGAGACCCCAGCTTCCTCATGGGGGCGGCGCGCTGCCTGCCCCTGGCGGCAGCCGTGCGCGACGCGGTGAGTGCCAGCCTGCAGCAGGCGCGCGCCCGCAGCCTCGTCTTCTCCATCCTGCTGGCGCGCAACCAGCTGGTGGCGCTAGTGCGCCGCAAGGACCAGTTCCTGCACCCCATCGACCTGCACCTGCTCTTCAACCTCATAAGTTCCTCCTCGTCCTTCCGTGAGGGCGAGGCCTGGACGCCTGTGTGCCTGCCCAAGTTTAATGCAGCCGGCTTCTTCCACGCACACATCTCTTACCTGGAGCCTGACACCGATCTCTGCCTGCTGCTCGTCTCCACCGACCGGGAGGACTTCTTTGCAGTCTCTGACTGCCGCCGCCGCTTTCAGGAGCGCCTGCGGAAGCGGGGAGCCCACCTGGCGCTGCGGGAGGCCCTGCGCACGCCCTACTACAGCGTTGCTCAAGTGGGCATCCCCGACCTGCGTCACTTCCTCTATAAGTCAAAGAGCTCAGGACTCTTTACCAGGTGAGGGAGGGCCTTGGGGACATTGCTTGAGGGAGATGGGTGGGGTTGCTGGGGGAGAAGGATTGGTCCTGAGCCCTGATGCCCTCCTGAAGCTGACAGCCCCTCTGGGAATGGACTGACATGTTGGGTCTGTTTCCCTCTTACATCAAGGACCCAGCCTCCCTGTCCCTCTGCTCCTAGTGGGCATACCTTTCTCCGCTTTGTTACCCAAAAAGCCCTGAAATGCCCAATATGCCCAGGAAAGGAAGCTGGAACCCAGGTCTCCTGGATTCCCCTGCCCTGGAGCAAGTCTGCCTTAGGGATCATTTTAGTCCCATCCGGGATGCACAGAACTCCTCCTCCAACGGAGGGGATGGGGCTGGATGTGGCAACGTCTCTTCTCCTGTTACCCCTTTTTGGGTTCCCAGCTCACTTTTCCTCCAGTTCAGACCTGTCCCTCTGTCTTGGACACCTAAACTCAGATTGGCTTCTCTAAAGAAAGGTCACTAAAGATGCCATGAACTTGGGGGAGGGGAAAGAGCAGGGCTCTAGTCTGGGTGGGCACAGCCCTGGGCTGGAGAGTCTTCTGTGATAGGGAGGCAATGCTCTATCCTGGGAGACAATTTGGAGGGTAGGACACGTGGCAGAGTCCCCCTGGCTAGGAATAGTTGTTTCTGGGTCTCCAGAGAAGGCACTGGAAGTGATTTCTTTGTGAACCTACTCCCCCATCTCCAGCCCTGAGATTGAGGCCCCGTATACCAGTGAAGAGGAACAGGAGCGGCTGCTGGGCCTCTACCAGTACCTGCACAGCCGAGCCCACAATGCCTCCCGCCCACTCAAGACCATCTACTACACAGGCCCCAATGAGAACCTCCTGGCCTGGGTAAGGTGGCCCTGGGCTGGGCTGGGCTTCATCAGGGATCCTGGGTAGCGGGCTTGAGGGCTACCTAACCTCGATGACTACCCTGTGCCCCCTCCTCCAGGTGACAGGTGCCTTTGAGCTCTACATGTGCTACAGCCCCCTGGGCACCAAGGCATCGGCCGTCAGTGCCATCCATAAGCTGATGCGCTGGATCCGCAAGGAAGAAGACCGCCTCTTCATCCTCACACCCCTCACCTACTGATGGGAACGTGTGCGGGTTCAGTGCTCTTCGGCACACTGGGCCACGGAAGCCACCGGAGCCTCCATGCAGGGTCAGCCTCTCTTGCCCAGGCAGCAGGATGGGACTGTGGGTTGGTGCGTGCATTAAAGTGCTTTGGGGAAGACACTCATTGGGCCTTGTCACTGGTCCCTTCACTCACCCACTCTCACTCCCATACAGATACTGAATCCTCCCTAGCCCCTGCCCGTGCTCCCCCATGCATAGAGACACCTGCACATTTGAGTCCCTCTCCTCGCTCCCTTGCACAGCCTCAAGCCACAGGCCTTCCGCATCGAAACTGGGGCTGGGGCTCTTTGCCTTCAGCTGAAGTCTTGCCACACATGAAGAGTTCTCTAGCACCTCACTGGCCTTGCCACGCCCCACCCCAACACTCAGTCGAGCCCTTGGTGCCTCCCCTCTCAACCTGGGGGGCCCCCAGCGGTGTGCCCCCAAAGGACCAGTCCTACACCCTGGGAGCTGGGGCTCTGCTCAATAGGCTGCTGTTGTTCAGCAATAGCTGAACTGAGTAAGAAACGGATGGTCAACTAGGGAGGGTCTGAACCGTGGTACGGAGGGTGGGAGCCCTTGGTGGGATGGTCCAGTGTTCAGCACAGACCTCACATTCAGAGTTCGGCCTCACCGTAGCTCTAGGCCTCTGGGGAAATTGTCCCAGCTTGAAGGGCTAGCCATCTCTGCATCTGTACTTCCAGCCAGTACATGGCTCCAGGAGTGAGCTGGAGAAGACCCAGCTGGGGCGGGGTGATCCCTGCCCTAGGAAGGGCAGATGCCAGTGGGCACACTGGGTCCTCTTTGGCCACCCTGTACTCTGGCGTGACCCAGCCCATGGGGGTCACTGTGAACCTCCCTGGAGGCTCAGCAGTGAAGGCCCAGCCCTGTTCACTGTATCCCAGACCACTGGGCAGTGCCCAAGGCACAGCTCAGAAAGCTTCTTCCTTGCTGCTGGCAGCAGGGGGCGGAGGCAGGGAGTGCTTTCCCAGTTCTGCCACAATTTAACCATCTCATTGGTTAGGGGAGCAAAAGACCTAGGAAATGTTTATGGGAGAAAAGTGTCCACTGAATATGGTCTCCAGACAGTAGAGTGAATTCCCCTCATGCAGTCTCTGAGAGCTGGGCTAAAACCAACCCATGCCGGAAAAAAAAACTTTGCGTGGATAGCATGGGCTAAGGATACACTGCAATGGTTCAACTGTCCCAGGAAATGGCAGCGCAGTCTCTGCCCTTCGCCCCATCCTGGGTCATATTAGAATGGGTATGGCCGCAAGCCACCTGCCCTGACCCCAGAGTCCTTGGGGAATAGCCACAGGTTTGGTGGTGCTGCTCACCTTGCACATGTGCCCTGGGTCTCTTTTCTGCCTGTTCCTGCTTCGGTTTCTCCCCTTGATCCTGGCCAGCGCACCAAACCACTGCCTCTGGGGCTAGGGTGATGCCATGACTGCTGTTGGCATTCTTCTGGTCAGTGGTCCACCCCTAGGTACCCCTGTTGGCTGCTGTGATCCTCGTAGGGCTTTCAGCTCCTCTGCAGTTCAGCATCTATTCTGGGTGGGTATGGGAAGGGGTAGTCACAGACGAGTGTGTGTACCCAAAACAGGAGGCCCCTGAAGTGTGGGGTTTATCTGGGGATCAAGGAAGGAATAACAGGCACACAGGGAAGGTGTTCCCAGTGGAGGAACCAGCATGTGCAAAGTGAAGGACCTGGTAAAGAGCCTGGCATTACTGGTGGACAGTGAAGTTGGAGGACTTTTCAAAGCCTATGGTTCTCAAACTCTAGGCAAAAGTCTGGCAATGGGGAGCCAGGAGTGTTTTAAAGCTGCAGAATGATATGATCATACTGTGGTGAGAAAGATTCCCCTGCTGACACTCAGATGATCTCTTCGGGTTGGAGGAAAAGGCCAGCACTAGTTCTTGGGAGTCGTGTTCAGAGGGGTGTGAGAGCCCAAAATGGGAAAAGAGGGCACTCCTTCGAGGTCACAGATGCCAGGGCAGTTGGACAGGTCTAAGCCAAATATGGGCCAGGCCTTATGAGTTCAGCTTGGGGGAGCACTCATACCTAGCACAGACTTCCCCTACATGGTTTTCCTGCCCCCTCCTGCACAGCGAGCAGTTGAGGAAGGAGGAAGGGGTGTTACTGTGGATGCTTGCTGTCAAGGACGAGGGTTGCCCAGGAAGGAATGCAGGCCTGGGGGCAGCCAACATCTTGGCCACACGGTGGCAGCAAAGGATTAACTGTTGACTGCTGTACCCCAAACCTTAAAACAGGTGGCTAGGGTGATCAAGGAGGGCCCTGAAATCTTCTCCCAACCCACATTTTCTCCGAATGTTCTGAGGCAGGATGGGGGTCCAAGAAACTATGTCTCAGCGCCAGCAGAGAATGTTTCATTTCAGTTTTGCTGTGCATGACTATCTTTAGGCATGTTGACTGTGAAACACAGGAACTGTGCCATGATTTTTTTATGGGGATTTATTCATTTCCGGGCCAATTCTGGTTAGAGAAGGGAGTGCCTTTTACATTGCCCGAGGCTTGGAATCCTCCCAACACTGGGTGTGGCTGCCCACTCCTGCTGTTCCTTTTCTCCACCAGGTGCTCATTGAACTCTGGCCTCAAGGGGTGGGGATGGGGGGGGGAGTCCAGCACTAGGAATCAGGAAAAGGGGGAGTCAGATATCCAGAGTCAACTGTGCTGCGGTGGGTATAGCACAGGATCTGTGGGTCCCACGAAATGGTTCTGGCATTGCCAGGATCAGGAGGGCTTCCTGGAGGAGGTGCCATCTAAGTTTCAAGAGGAGGAAAGGAAAAAGTTGCTCCTAGGAGGTGGGACAAGGAGTATGGTCTGGATGGGGGAGTACAGGAGATACAGCTCCAAAAATCAGGCTGAATGAATCCTGCTGGGCTGAAAGCTCCTCTCTTCCCCACCCCTCTTACCTTCCAAAGCCCTGGGACCCAGAGTTCACAGATCCCTCCGACCTCGGCCTAAGCCCACCCTATGCAGGTTAGAGGTCCCTTATCAAAGCCCATGTTTTCCCCATATCAGGGAGCACTGGAGCACAGTCAGCAAAGAAGGTGACCATTATGTTTTGTTATCCCCATGCTGCAACTTCTGCCTACAGAGGCAGCAGTGGAAGTACCAGAGCTAGGGTTGGGCCTCCACATAAGCGAGCTCTCCTCTGACTCTGATGTCCAGCCCACAGGGTAGGCCCCAACTCATAACTCCTACCGCCTTGGGCAGGTAGGGTGCAACTCTCTCCTCTGACACCATCCCATCACTGACATCCCAGGGCACGCACAAGAATAATGGCTCCTGGCCACAGAGAGTAGCAGTACCTCTGGGTGGTTCCATGTCTCCCCTCTGGTCTTCCACACATTCTTGTCCTCTCAGGGGTGCTCAAGCCCTGTTCAGGAAGCGTCTGAGTGTGTTGCTACTGGTGACAGGGGAAGAAATAAGCCAGGTGGTCTTAAACCCTCTCTGGCGCTGAGCCCCGATCCCTCCTCACTTTAGCCTAGTCGGTCTTGGGGGGGGCGGGAAGGGACAGCTCAGGTCTCCTTACCTCTCTCCAGGCCACTCCATGCACACCGCCCACACGTCACTGAGAAAAACACGCCCGAGAAGTGTAGGTGACAGGGCTGTGAGGGCCTGGAAAGTCGGCTTGGCTGAGGGGCTGCCTAGCCTAGGCCTTCGACAGACCCCGCCCACAGCTCCGCCCCCACACTCTGGCCCCGCCCGCCCCGCCCAGCGCCCTGAGACCTACTTTGCTCTAAGCCCGGGCTTGGAGCCGCAGAGGGGGTGGCAGGTGAGGCGGCCTCTCTGTTCTCCCGCGGGGAGTGTGTGGGTCCACCGGTGCCAGGTGCTCAGACCCGAGGGCAGGGGAGGGCACTGGGCAGCACGGTAGCCCCGGGCGGGGCTCAGCTGCCTGAGGGCTCTCAGGCCTGGCTCTCGGCACCGGTCCCAGCCTCGACTTCCCCTTGAGTCTGCTCCCAGCCAGGCTCCCGCCAGCAGGAGTCCCAGCAGGGCCCCCGCTGGGCCTGGATGGAGCTTCTCCCGCTGCCCTCCCAGCCCTCGCTGTTACTGCTGCTGCTGGTGCTGGTGCTGCCGCCGCTCCTGACCAGAGGGTCCTGGCAGTGCCCACGCACCCCCTTCGCTGCCTTGCGCAATTTTGACGTGGAGTACGAGGTGCCCAGCTTCTCGGCCGGAGGTCCAGTACAGGCTGTAACGACCTACGAGGGCGGCGAGGACGGGAGTGCGGTATTCGTGGCTACACGCAATCGCCTGTACGTGCTTGGGCCTGGCTTAGAGCCAGTAGAGAGCCTGGCTACGGGTCCTATTGGGGACCCTGGCTGCCAGACATGTGCAGCCTGTGGCCCGGGCCCCCATGGCCCACAGGGAGACACAGATGCACAGGTGCTGGTACTGGAGCCGGCGCTGCCGGCGCTGGTCAGCTGCGGCTCTAGCTTGCATGGCCGCTGCTTCCTGCACGAGCTTGAGCCGGGAGGGACAGCTTTGCACCTGGCACCGCCAATCTGCCTCTTCTCCGCCCACCACAACCAACCCGAGGAGTGCCCTGACTGCGTGGCCAGCCCTCTGGGCACCGTTGTGACTGTAGTTGAGCAGGGCCATGCTTCCTACTTCTACGTGGCATCCTCACTGGACGAGACTGTGGCAGCGAGCTTCAGCCCGCGCTCAGTGTCCATCCGGCGCCTCAAGGCCGATGCCTCCGGATTCGCACCCGGCTTCGCAGCGCTGTCGGTGCTGCCCCAGTACCTCGCTTCCTACCCTATCGAGTACGTGTACAGTTTCCGTGCCGGAGCCTTTGTCTATTTCCTGACCGTGCAGCGGGCCAGCGTGACAGCCGCCCCGGGAGCCTTGCACACACGCCTGGCACGGCTCAATGCTGCTGAGCCCGAGCTGGGAGACTACCGTGAGCTGGTCCTGGACTGCCGATTCGCGCCTAAACGCCGGCGCCGCGGGGCCGCCGAGGGAGGACAGCCCTACCCGGTGCTGAGAGCGGCCCACACCGCTCCGGTGGGCAGCCGGTTGGCCACTGAGCTGAGCATCCGGGAGGGCCAGGAAGTGCTATTTGGAGTCTTCAGGGCCAGGAGAGACAGCAGCCCCAGTGTGAATCCCAACTCTGTCGTCTGTGCTTTTCCCATCGACCTGGTGGACACTGTCATCGAGCAGGGTGTGAAGCGCTGCTGTGAGTCTCCTGTCCCCCAGGGCATGCGGCGAGGCCTTGACTTCTTCCAGTCGCATAGTTTTTGCCCCAACCCGGTGAGCAGAAGGAAGGGGCCCTCTCCTGTGAACTGAATGCAGTGAGAAGGGCCGGGAGGAGAAAGGGCAGGAGGGGAGAAGTTTTCTCTTCCACCCAGTTCCTCAGCGATTGGGGGGGGGGGGGGCGGCAGGGTGGTGCGGTGCCCGGGGTGCGGGCATCAGCCAAGCTCAGGCTATCCTGGAGGTCCCCCTCTTAGCCAGGCTAGCCCCTGTTGCTCCTCCATTTTGCTCTTTCACCCTCTCGGGTACTGGGTACTGTGGCCTCTGATTTTTTAGGTAGTTTCCCAGATTGTGTGAGAACCAGATGGCATCACAACTGTCTTTGGCAGACACGTTGCCAAAGTCCGGGTAGAAGGATGGGATCCCCTCCTACCTGCCCACCACACACACACACACACCCTCGGGGACATCCACAGAGAAACAGCCCCCCACACGGCAGATGCTAACAGAATCACACAGATACAGCTGCTCACCAACACAGTTTCGTTTTCCTTTTGGAAGCACTTGTTTTGTTAGGCTCTCCAAAGAGGGTGGGGCAGGAGTTGTCGGAGAAAGCCCCCACCACACCCCCAATTCAGGGAGCCTCCTGGGCCTTGGAAGGTTGGGGGCTTGTCCCAGAGCCTGCATGGCTTGGGCTTCACTGGTCCCTGATTATTCTCTATGGGGGTTCTTTGTGGGGAGGACCTAGGACACGGAGGCGGCTAGGCTCTAGTAAATTCCAGGAGGCTCACCCCAGTCTTGTGCAAGCAACTATAAACATCTGGGGATGAGTAAAGCCTTAGGAGGGGTGGTTGGAATTGGTTCACCACGAAGGAGTCCCAGACTTTCTTCCACTGTAGTTGGGGCCCTGCTTTATGTTCCCCTTTTCACCCCAGGCGGGAGGTCTCCCAGCCCATGCTGAACTGGGGGCTCTTTCCAGCAGACCCTACCCAGGTTCTCTCCAGCCATGGTGTCAGGGAGCTGGAGCAGAGGCAAACAGGACATTCTTTAAGATGCTGAGGATCAAACCCAAACCGACCCTTTAGAGCCATTGGAACAGTCCTACCCTAGCTTATAAGAGATTAAGCTAAGGCAATGGGGTGAACACGCATGAGATGAGTGGGCTTTCAGTGAGCTCACAGTCACTGCTCACAGAGTCTTTGGTTGCCATGTGGCCCTGGCCCTTCTGTGCTATTCTCCAATGACTCCTTTCAAGCTCTTATTGATGCCTCAGAGGTGGGAGGAAAACTTAGACACAGTGAGAAGTGGGGGATCTCCAGCCTCATTCCCTCAGCTGAGTCCCTCTGGGTTGAGGAGACCTAGGGATGGAGAGCCCTGGGCCTGGGCCTGGGCAGCCCCGCCTGTCCTCCTTTCTTTCCCTCTGGGGAGTCCGAACCTCTCCCTGACTTGGCTAGCGGTCAGTAGGTCAGAAGACATCCAGCCTAAGTTGGCAGTGCCAGGTTCTAGGAGGACTAATCTCAACCTCCCAAGCTGGCCAGGCCCTTGGGAGGTGTGAACCAGCCTATGCTGTGTTTGTTGGGTGACTAGGCACATAGCCTCCAGGGTACCACCCACTGTGTGCTGATTTTGCAGCTGGCCTCAGGAAGCCTGTGGGACTCTTATGTGGCACCTGCCCTCTGTGGGTTCAGGTACGGTTTAAATCTGGAGCAGTCACCCTCCTCTTTGTGGCCCTGGACACTTGAGTCATGTTTTCCAGAGCCAAGAGCTCATAGACAAGCCTGGAAACACAGAGCGAAGGCCCTGGAACCCAGAGGTGAGCAGACAGGGGTGTGGCCCTTACCAGGGTAGGGCCTCTTTTCCACTCCTCAGCCTCACCTGTCCCTGAGTCATGCTGAAAACACCTGGATGGCTTCTGGTGAAGGCCAGGCCCCTTTCCCCACCTCAAGTGAGGACAGAGTCCCAGTTCCCACCCACCCAGGCTACAGAGAAAGAGTGTGTGGACTTTCTAGGCCCAGCTCTGCACCCCCAGGGCTTCTGATCAGCACTGAGGTCTGACCACTAGGTTAAGCGTACTTGGTTTGGTGGGAGCCTCAGGCCTAGCAAGGGAAGGTCACCTACAAAGCGAGCCCTGCCTACGCTTTGCACTCAGCTCCAGTCCCTTGCATTCTTACCTGATCTGACTTCGCAGAAGCTTCCACAGTCCTGCCCTGGGGCTTGAGTGCAGCCCCCAAAACACCTTCTTATTAAGAGCAGGGGAGAGGTGTCTCACAATCCCTGGGGTCTAGCCTTCAGGCCTTGATTTTTCCCCTGTGTACCCTGAAGGGAATACAGGTAGCAGCTGGAGGTGTGGGAAGATCTTTGGAATTTCAGGGACCATGTTACCAGTCCCATACTGGCTCAATTACCTTCAGAGTTTAACCACTGCAGCTGGAGAGGAAATGCTAGCCCAAGCTAAGTGCAGGGCATAATCGGCAGGGGGCGGAAGAGGGCTCTGGTCAAGAACTCGGACTTCTTACCTGGTTCCTCTCAAACGCTCTCTGAGCCCATTTCCTTATCTGCAAAATGGGGTTGGTGAAAACACCCACTTTATAGGTGGCTGTGAGGACAGAATGGGGTTGGGCCTGTAAGACTCTAAGTCAATATCAGAATGAACATGGCAAGTCAGAGCAAGGCACAGGAGAAGCCGGTCTTCTAGCCCAGGCTTTCCTTCCTGGCTTTACTGCCTCTGAGAGGCCCACAGGTGGAAGGTGGCAGGTAAGAGGCAGACATGGGGCCTTATCTAGCTAAGCCAGGTAAGGGATGGGGGTTGGGACTGCTGTGGTCACTGACAGAGGGCCCCAGGGGCCAGTGTGTGGTGATGAGCCCTGACCCCTTCCCTGACCCTCCCCAGCCTGGCCGGGAGGCCCCCAGCCTCAACACCAGCTGCCATCACTTCCCTCTGCTGGTCCATGGGAGCCTGTCACGGGTGGACCTCTTCAACGGGCTCTTAGGACCTGTGCAGGTCACTGCACTGCATGTGACACGCCTCGACAACGTCACAGTGGCCCACATGGGCACAGCTGATGGGCGCATCCTGCAGGTAGGACCCCATCTCCATGGCTCTTTGTCCCTGGGTCCCCATTCCCCATTTCCATTTTGGTCACAGCTAACCTGTCCCAGGTGGAGCTGGCCAGATCTCTCAACTATTTGCTGTATGTGTCCAACTTCTCACTGGGCTGCTGTGGGCAGCCCATGAGACCAGATGTCAGTCGCCTCGGAGACCACCTGTTCTTTGCCTCTGGGGACCAGGTAAGGTGGGACTGGGGTCAGGCCTGGGGCCAAGGTTATGGGAGCAGAGCCCCTCCATCCAATCCCAGAAGCACTGACACACAGGTCTCACCACTGGGACCTACAATAACTAGGGCATCTATGGGGTCTGATTCCCACCCCCTCACTCCTGAGCCACCTGTCTGCTGCTCCAAGGTCTTCCAAGTACCTATCCAGGGTCCCGGCTGCCATCACTTCCTCACTTGTGGGAGCTGTCTGCGGGCACAGCGTTTCATGGGCTGTGGCTGGTGTGGGGACACGTGTGGCCGGCAGAAGGAATGTCCTGGCTCCTGGCAACAGGATCATTGCCCACCTGAGCTTACTGAGGTATGGCTTGCTTGGTGGGGCACAGGTGGGATAAGCTAGGCCTGGGGTGGGGCTCAGCATGTCTTTTTTTTTTTTCTTAACTATTTCTTCTGGGGTTTTTTGGTTTGTTTTAAGATTTATTTATTTGAGGGGCGGCTGGGTGGCTCAGTCGTTAAGCATCTCCCTTCGGCTCAGGGTCCTGGGATCGAGGCCCACTACAAGCTCCCTGCTCAGCAGGGAGCCTGCTTCTCCCTCTCCCTCTCCCCCAACTTGTGTTCCCTCTCTCCCTGTGTCTCCCTCTGTCAAATAAATAAGTAAAATCTTTAAAAAAAAGATTACCATCGTAATCATTTAAAAAAAAAAAAAGATTTATTTGAGAGAGTGCATACATGCACATGAGCAGGGGAGGGGCAGAGGGAAAGAATCTTAAGCAGACTCCCTGCTGAGGGGAGAGCCCAACATGGGGCTCGATCTCACAACCCTGAGATCATAACCTGAGCCAAAATCGAGAGTCCAATGCTTAACCAACTGAGCCACCCAGGCGGGGTGGGGGAGGTAGGTCAGCATGTCTTAACCATGATCCTCAGGCCTTGAATGTCCTCCATATTGACAAGAAGGGTATTCTTGCCAGAGGGGATGGCCTGTGTAGAGACTTGGAGGCAGAAAAGTGCCCAAGTGAGGGCTAGGGAGTGACCTAGGGAACTGGAGGGAGGGCAGGCAAGGGGCATGACTGAAAACTCTAGGGAAAGCAGATAGCTGAGAGCCCTGACCCACACAGGGCCTCAGGCTCTCTCCCCTTCTTCAGTTCTACCCACAGAGTGGACCCCGAAGGGGCAGCACAAGGCTGACCCTATGCGGCTCCAACTTCTACCCACACCCTCCAGAGCCGGTACGTGAAGGTACCCATCAGGTCACTGTGGGCCAAAGTCCCTGCCGATTGCTGCCCAAGGACAGTTCAAACCCCAGGTATAAACTCGTCTCTGCCCTTCCTGTCCCTGATAGGGGTGACCACACTAACAGAAGACCCTGTCTTCTGCTTACTGGGGGCAAGAAGGTAGGAGGCAAGCTGCAGTGGCTCTGGCTGCTTGGTGTCTGAAGAGACATCTCTGTCCCTTCTTGAGCCTGTATATCCCTATCCATCTGTCAAGTTGTGGAGCTGGGCAATGTTGACCCTGCCTCACCAGCTCCTGCCTACCCTGGAGGAAGGGGAGGAGTGAAGAGACACCATCTTTAGGCCTGGAGGAGACCTATGATATGTGGCGGGCACATGGCCAAGCCTATGTGACCCCTGACTGACCTTGTATTCCCCCGGTGCCCTAGACCAGTGTTCCAGAAAGACTTTGTAGAGGAGCTTGAGTGTGAGGTGGAGCCCTTGGACATGCAGCTGGCTGGGCCCGCCAATATCAGCCTCACTGTAAGCAACATGTCTCCAGGCAAGCACTTCCGGGTAGATGGCACCTCCACGCTGCAAGGCTTCTCTTTCATGGTGAGGCCACTTTGCCTTGTCTGTGCCCTTGGCCAGCCTGGCAGTACAGGCAGGGAAGGGCTTGGAGTGGAAGGCCTTTTATGTCAAGCTAAGCCATCTCCATACCCTCTTAGGAGCCAGTGCTGAGAGCAGTAAAACCCCTCTTTGGCCCACGGGCAGGGGGCACCCGCCTCACCCTTGAAGGCGAGGGCCTCTCTTTAGGCACCAGTCAGGCTGTGCTGGTCAACGGGACTGAATGCCCACTGGAACGGTAAGTGCCAACAGGCCAGGGGAGGGGAGGCTACCCGGGGTGGGACCTTCACCAGGTGAGACGTGGATCCTGTCCAGGCAGAGAGAGGAGAGATTCGTCCCATGGCCCGTGTAGGGAGAGGTCCAGGAAGAAGGGTCTGATGCCCCTTCCAGCCCAGAGGTGGTTTGGAGATGGCAAGACAGCCCATCACAGAGTTTATTAGCTCCAACCAAGGCTGTGGGGAACCCGTTCCCGCCCTGCCTTTATGGAAGACTTTGTGACCCTATCTTCAAACACACCCATTGAGTATGGGCAGGTTTTGATGACCAACAGAGGAACTGGGAAGGATTGGTAGACCCTTGGAGAAGGTAGGTCTGGCCTTCACAGAGAGTGATCCTGAGCTCAATTCTCCCCCCACCCCACTCCCTCATTCTGCAGGGTTAGCGAGGGACAGCTTTTATGTACCACGCCCCCTGCGGCAGCTACGGCCAGCGTTCCCATTCACCTGCAGGTAGGGGGCGCTGTGGTGCCTGGCTCCTGGAACTTCAGCTACCTGGAAGACCCCGTTGTGCTGGGCATCAGCCCCAACTGTGGCTACATGTAAATGGCACACCCTTGCCCGCTCTGGTCTCTTAGGAATGAGGGAGCCAGCCCGAGAGAGCACCCCAAGCCCATCACACTGCTCTCCTCCACAGAGGCTCCCAGGTCACTGTCCAGGGCCAGCATCTGACTTCCGCATGGCGCCTAGTGCTGTCATTCCATGATGGGCTCAGAGCAGTGGAAAACAGTGTGAGTGGGCACGGGCAGCTGACAAGTGGGCACTAGCCTGAGGGAGGAAGGCTGAATGGGTCCTCTAGTTCCAGCTCTACCCCCTGCTGGGCTGAGGAGCCTGGGGTGGCTGGAGGAGGAACGCCTGGCTAATTACTCTTGCCTGGGCCCCAGCAGTGTGAGCGGCAGCTCCCGGAGCAGCAGTCATGCCGCCTGCCTGAATATGTGGTCCGAAGCCCCCAGGGGTGGGTGACAGGGAACCTGAGCGCCCAGGGGGATGGAGCTGCTGGCTTTATACTGCCTGGCTTTCGCTTCCTGCCCCCACCCCATCCACCCAGCACCGACCTGGCCCCACTGAAGCCAGAGGAGCATGCTGTTAAGTTTGAGGTAAGTGTTGGGGGTGGAGGTCAGGGACAGTGGAGGGTTAGGGCTGAAGCCTTGCCTGGAGGAGATGGGGGCACTGGCCAGTCCTCATGACTGTCTCTGCAGTATATTGGGCTGGGCGCTGTGGCTGATTGTGTGGATGTGAACGTGACCATGGATGGTAAGAGCTGCCAACATGAGCTCCGGGGTGATGTGGTCATCTGCCCTCTGCCCCCCTCCCTGCAACTTGACAAGGATGGCGTCCCACTGCAGGTAGGCAGCTCAGCTGGCCCCCCCACAGGAGACGGGGGCCAGGGCTTGTGGACTGGGCCTGAGCTACTACCTGCCCTCAGGTCTGCGTGGATGGTGAATGTCACATCCTGGGCAGGGTAGTACGGCCGGGCCCAGAGGGGGTTCCCCAGGGGCTACTCCTCGGTCTCCTGCTGGCCCTTCTCCTGCTTGTGGCTGCGCTGGCTGCTGCACTGATCTTCAGCTACTGGCGGAGGAAACAGCTAGGTGAGCTCTACGCTCCTCTCCCGACTCAGCCTGTAGCCTCAAACCATGGCCTCTCCAAGTCCCTATATCCTCTTTCTTGGAGGTCTGCCCATACCCCTGGGGTACAGGGCAGCTTATAGGAGTTTGGAGGCCGGCCATCAAGGGCTGTCTTTCCACCAGCCTGTCTCTAAACCCAGGTGACCTGGCATCCTTGGACCGGACGGCCGGAGCCATGCCTCTACCTGTGCTTCGGTCTGGCTCTGACTACAGAAATGGCCTTGGTGAGACAGGGGATAGCACTGAAAGCTGGAGCCACACCCTCTGCTCTACAGGCCCCTCACTCTCTTTCCTCCACAGCAGCCCCTGATGCCGATGGTCTGGATGGTCCAGATTCCACCAGCCGGGAACATAAAGCATCCTCCTCAGACAGTGGGGATGGGTCCTGCGTCCCACTGCTGCGGACGGCATCCATCCAGCTTGGGGACTTGGACTCTGCGCTCCTGGCCGAGGTCAAGGATGTGCTGATCCCCCATGAGCGGGTGGTCACCCACAGTGACCGAGTCATTGGCAAAGGTGTGGGGGCCAGGACAGGTGGGGCTGGGGCACAGATGGAGTCCTGAGATGGCGTGGGCTCAAGGGACATTTAGGCAGGGCTCTGCTCTAGCCTTCTCCCTGAGCTCTGTGACCTTGGGAATACCACGGAACTTCTCTGAGCCTCCATTTGCTCCTCTGTGGAATAGGAATTCATTCTTGGCTTCAGTGGATTCTGAGGCAGATCAGGCGGGCACGGGCGGGCTGCAGGCTCTGTTACTGTAGCTGCTGCTTGTTTTTAACATCCCATTGGCCCATTGAGAAGGTGTGGTATGCACTCCCCAGGCACTGGGGCCCCCTCACAGTCTTCCCTTCACCAGGCCACTTTGGAGTTGTCTATCATGGAGAATACATAGACGAGGACCAGAATCGAATCCACTGTGCCATCAAGTCGCTGAGTCGTAAGTGGGTCCCTGTCCCCGCGGTGTTCCCTCCTTGCTGAGTGACCCCGAGCAGAAGACCTCTCTTCTCCATTCCCCCATCTGGCCCTGGCCTCTGAGCCTGACTGCAGCCGCTCTGCAGGCATCACGGAGGGGCAGGAGGTGGAGGCCTTCCTGCGCGAGGGGCTGCTGATGCGCGGTCTGCGTCACCCGAACGTGCTGGCTCTCATTGGCATCGTGCTGCCCCCGGAAGGGCTGCCCCGTGTGCTGCTGCCCTACATGCGCCACGGAGACCTGCTTCGGTTCATCCGCTCGCCCCAGCGGGTCCGTGCTCGGGTGGCCTGGGCTGCGTGCGGGTGGGGGTCATGAGACGTGGGCAGGGGCTGGGGACGTGCTGTGAGGCCCTTGCTTATGGATCCACCTGTGGCTCCCAGAATCCCACAGTGAAGGACCTTGTCAGCTTCGGCCTTCAGGTGGCCTGCGGCATGGAGTACCTGGCAGAGCAGAAGTTTGTGCACAGGGACCTGGCTGCTCGGAACTGCATGTGAGGGGCCAGGGCGTTTGGGGTGATGCAAGCAGGGACGGGGTACCTTAGGGGATGGCCCTACCTCCAGCCCTTGCTGGGTACCCCTGGTCATGTCCTCCCTTCTCTGACCCTCCATCTTCCTATCTGCCTGGCTCAGGCTTTGACTGGCCACTGTGGCTCTGAAGCTCTGGGAAGGCCTAGAACAGATGGGTTCAGGGCCTGGTGGCAGCTGGTCCTAAGTGTGATTCCCGCCCCTCACCCTCAGGCTGGACGAGTCATTCACTGTCAAGGTGGCTGATTTTGGCCTGGCCCGCGACGTGCTGGACAAGGAGTACTACAGTGTTCGGCAGCATCGCCACGCTCGCCTCCCTGTCAAATGGATGGCGCTGGAGAGCCTGCAGACCTACAGATTCACCACCAAGTCTGACGTGGTGAGGCCCCACCTGCCCTAGAGTCCACAAGGACTCAGGGTCCTGGGGGAGTCCTGGGCCTTGCCCATTTGGCTCCATCTGGTGATCTGAGTCCTGGGAATACCCAGGCTAAGCAGCCGCCACAGGTGGGCATGTCTGCCCACCTTTGGAGTAGGTCTAGGATGGACTCCTCTTGCCAGGGCAACAGGGGCCTGTGAACTCACTGCCTTCTTCCAGACCATACAGGGCCTGCCCAGGCCCAACTCTGGGTAGGGGCCGGTGGTGAGAATAGACAGAGGGAAGATGCTTGTGAGGTATTGAGGAGTGAGCTCTGACTGATTTCCAGCCTAGGGCTCTGGGGACCTGGCAGGGGGTGGGGCACTGGCCCCCAGATTTGAGGGTAAGAGTTGAGTCTCCTTTCCCTTCCCACAGTGGTCATTTGGTGTGCTGTTGTGGGAGCTGCTGACACGGGGAGCCCCACCATACCCCCATATGGACCCTTTCGACCTCACTCAATTCCTGGCCCAGGGTCGGCGCCTGCCCCAGCCTGAGTATTGTCCCAATTCTCTGTGAGTATGCAGGGGTGGAGGTGGGAGGGCGCGGGGCCCCAGAGACAAGGGAGGAGCAGGAGACAGAGCTCTTGCCTGGCTCTCTGACTACTCCCCTGGCCGACCCAGAAAGGCGCCTCTCTGGGCCTCAGTTTCCTCGTCCGTGGACTGTTTCCACCCCCATTTGGGGCTGAGTGCTGGGAGGATATCATGGTTGCCATGGTAACGGTACTCCCCACTCAGAGTCTGGGTTGAGGCCAGTGATTTGATTTCTCAGCACTCCTCTCACCCCACCCCCGCCAAAGGGGCCTGTTTTCCATCTTTTCCATTCACTTAACCTCAAGGAAAGGTTCCATTAGCTCCCACACTAGCCCCCTCCACATCTCCAGATCACAATTTTTCCCTACTGAATATAGTTTCAGATTCCCTGTGCCCAAGGCCTGGTGGCAGCTGCGTTGTCACTGTGCCTGCCCGGGGGTGCCGTGCGAGGGTTCAGCTTCAGGAGCAGTACGCGTGCCTCGCCTGTGCCCAGGCCTCTGTGCTTAGAACAGGAAGAACTGGGTCTGGTTCCCTGACAGAGCCCCTGAGCTGGGGATATGTGTACAGGGGGTTTCTTGGTAGACTGGGGGCCAGGGAAGCAGGACTGGGCTGCGGAGCACTGTGATGCAGCAGAGGCGGTAGCCCATCCTGTAGGGGCTGCTTGATCTGGGATGGCTCTTTGGAGTTTTACAAAATTTGTATCAAAGGGCTGGGTCCCTAGACCAGACATTAATAAGTCGCTGGTCACACTGAGAGTTTGGGGAATTCAGCTCTTTTCTGCCTGGGGCACTTCCTAGGGAGGGCTCCAGGCAAGAGCCGGCAGCCATCACTAGGGGAAGAGAGGGGGGATCTGGGTGGACCATCACAGCACCCACTAGACCGGGCCAAGTTCCTTCTCCTCTCGAGGACTGTGTCCTCATCTGTAAAGTTGGGATGAGGACAGTACCACCCTCAGAGTCCGAGAATTAGATTATTGTGTGTAGGGCACTTAGTGTCATTTAAGGCAGGCATGGCATTTCCAAGATAAAGAGGCACAGATTAGGATCCACCACCAGTCAAACCCAGAGAGACACTGATTGGGAATCACGGGGCCACTGGCACCACCCCCCACGTCTGTGGTCAGGACTTTGAATCCCCATGTCACTGGATATGGGCTTCCTTCATAAAAGACCTAAGATAGGACTGTGATAGCTTGTGAGTTGCACCCTAAGCTAAGCCCTTTACCGGCATCCTTCCACCCTCTGGCCCAACAGCTCTGTGATCAGGGCAGGATCCTGAGGCAGGGAGAGCCTAAGGATCTTGCCCAGGATCACATAGTTCAGGTCACAGGGCACAGGAGTCCAAGCTCTAACCTTTGGGGCAGCTGGACCTCTGCCAGGTGGGGAAGCAGGACTGGGACAGCAAGGGCAATGCTGAGAAGAGGTGGCCCCTGCCTGGGCCACACTCTGCACTACGCCTCCAGCCACCTGTTGTCTGTCCTCCTCTCTGTGTGGCCTGCCAGGGGATTCAGAGCAGGTGGGCAGCCCAGAATCTTGGGCCGGGGATGCGTCCTGACTCTGACGTGCCCCTCTCCCCGCAGGTATGCCGTGATGCTCCGCTGCTGGGCGGCTGACCCCACAGTGAGACCCACGTTCAAGGTGCTGGTGGAGGAAGTAGAGCACGTGGCGGCCAGGCTGCTCGGGGACCATTATGTGCAGCTGCCTGCAGCCTACGTGAACCTGGGTGCTAGTACCTCAGATGAGGCCAGCAAGCCCCCAGAACAGTCGCAGACCACGCCCGTGCACAGGAGCACAGCTCGGCCCCGGCCTCTCTCAGAGCCTCCACAGCCCACGTGATCTCAGCTCTAGGCAGGCCCTAGGGATAGGACCTGCCTAGCAGCCAGGGAGTTCATCCCAAACTGCCACTGGGCCATGCCAGGCCTGGGGCAGCCCAAGCCGGCCTCTGTCCTGTCCCTGCTCCTGAACCTTCAGGGGCGACCTGAGGGAGCAGGGCTCCTTGGCCCCTCACTCCACAGAGGGAGCAGTGGCGTGATCCTCAATGCAATGAGTATTTATGGGATACCCAGCGTGTGCTCGACCTGCTGGGCACAGGGGACTCAACGGTGACCGTACAGGCACTGGCCCTTGAACTAGTAAACGACCAAACGAATATTCAAGTGCAAAGTGTAGTCAATGCTTTGAAAGAAAGACAGGCTGCTTTGAGGGAATGGAGGGCAGCTTTAGAGAGAAAAGAGAGGTGAGGGAAGCCTCCCTGGGAGGTGACATTTCTGCTAAGGCCCTGTCAGGTGGGAACTGTGCCAGAAACAGAGGTGGAGGAAGAGAGTTTTGGGGAAAGTGAGCGGCACGTACAAAGACTCCTAGGCTGGAAAGGGGTAGGGTCAGCAAGAAGGCTCCAGAGAACAGGAAGGGTAGGACAAGGCCCCAATCCAGCTTACAGGGCCCTGGAGACTTCTTCATGGAACCAAGAGAGGGGGGTTGAATACCCAGGCGTGCTGCAGCCAGAATGGCTTCTCCCCTTGCCCAGCCCAAGTCTGTCCCTTCCTAGCCCTTCTCAGGGCTCCCTGCCCCCCTTTGCAGCTCTCCCACCACCCCAAACACACTGTCAGGGTGTGAAGACCAGCTCCCCCCTGCCCCCACCAAATCCTGCCAGTATTGCCCTTACGGCCTTAAGACAGATGAACAGCAGTAAGGCCTCAGCTCCACACTTTCAAGGCACCAGGTTTAAGATGCTGGACTGCTCAGGCTATTTATACTTGTCAAGGCCACCACACAATAGCCACTGGAGGGGAAGACTCCCCTGGAGAGCAAGGACAGCTCCTCCCCCACACCCTGGATACTAAAGGGGGCAGCTGGGATGCCAGGGACCGGGCCCAGGGCAGGCATCGTGGTCGTTCCTCTGTCTTGCTCAGGACCCCTGTGGCCTCCATCCTGCCAGTTAGGAGACACCAGCTCACCCTAAGGGGAGTAAGCTCCCTCTTTCATGAGTTCCCAGCTCTTTGCCCTGTCACCCATGGAATCCTGGGTTTGGAGCAAGAGCTCCCCGGTAAATGGGGAGGACACGTTCCTTGGAACTGGAGCTGCCCAGTGGTTCTCTACCTATTGTGCTGCCTACTCTGCCACCTCAGGACAAAGGAGGCCCTGCCATGGGGAGCCTAAGGACCCTGAGGACATGTGGGTAAAGCTTAAAAGGAGGCTCTTTGCTGAAGCACATGTTTCTAAAGACCAGGGGTCTATGATCTGGAGAGGTAGAGATGCACTCTGCCTATTTACCCCTGTGCCCCTGGCCCCGACTCAGACCTAGAGGAGGTTTTGTAGCCTTGTGTGCTCAGCCAGAGACCTCTAGAGGGTCTCTGTATGTGTGTGTGTGTGTGGGGGGGGGGGGAATCAGTTGTGTCACCCTTGAGGTTGGAAGAGGGATGAGAGGAATGTCCTAGAGTACCCTGACAGCTGTAGTCCCCATACTAGTTAGAAAGGGCTGTCTCTACCCCTCCAGCTTGGAGTCCTTTTACCCTGACCTCATGCTGGGGATCTGAAGAGCTCCCCACCCTGGGTGGGGAGTAAGGAGAAGGCCCAGGGGCCTCTCTGAAGCTGGACGGAGGCTCCTTCCCTGCTGAGTCTCTGAAGTTCATGGACCACTGGCTTGTCTGCTCATAAGAGAGGGGTCTGTGCCTGGGAGGGGAGCTTAGCAGGAGAGGGTTCTTAGAGAAGGGAGAAAGAGGACAGATCAGGAGGGTCAGCTTTCCTCTGCAGCCAGAATACCAGGCTTTGGAAGTATTTCTGAGCCAAGGGCCTCCAACACCAGGATTTTCTAGAGAGGGGCCCTGGTTAAGCAGGTGCTTGGGCCCCTGGATCATGGCCCAGCTGCACTTTCTCCCCCCAGTGCTGCAGCCCCCAAGCTCTGAGCTCCATCCTCACAGCCACCTGAGTCCAGCTGGAGTATCAGGAACTGGAACTGCTTCAGGGTTTCAAATTCTTGACTGGGCCACCAGGGAGAAGAGGGAGGGAGGGTTAGATCAAGGCCTCCAGATGCGCTGGGAGAACTAGAAGATTTCCGAGTGGCTTCCAGGGCCAGGGAAGGCTGAGTTGCTTTTCCCCTGGGAGAGGTCTGAATAGTATGTCAGACATGGTGGGTGGCCAGTGCAAGGGGAAGTTTGCTGGTGGCCATGGTAGGCCTCGGCCTACCCCTAGAGTGGGATGGGTGAGCAGAAGTTTCTCCTGGGGCTTTGGGAGTCCAGTCTTCTACCATGAGCTGTGGAGGACAGGTACCATTTCCCCTGCCTCATCCTGCTCTCTTGCAGCCCCACTGGGGCTGGGGGCAAGCAGGTGCCAGTAAAGGTCGGAGGGAGGCCAGGATGGGAGCTGGGGCCAAGGAAGCTGCAGATGACTCACAGCCTCCTGACTGCCCACTGGTGTCACTGTTGTCTAGCACCTGGAGAGCAGACATGGGGCTGACCGACCTGCTTTGATGGGAGCCCAAGAATCTGGTCTGAGATCCTCCTTATGCCTCCATCCCAGCCTTTCAGAGAATTTTCCCAGGGATCCCAAGGTCCTCTGGGGTCACACCTGAGAGCTCCAGATGTAGCCCCATTCCAAACTTTGGGATCTTCTGGGACCCTGGCCTCCCCAGTCACTCCCTCAGTAGCCCATGAGGCCCACCAATGGTGCTACTTTATGAATTAACTCCCTTTACCTATGGGAGAGAGGAGGACCACCCCCCCCAGTGCCAGGGTGGGGTGGGGGGATATGGGCGTTGTTGGGAGTGTCAGCGGCTCAGAGAGGCCCAGGCTTCATCTCACACTTATTACCCCTGCCTCTGGGGAGAAACAGCCCCAGGGATCTGTAGCTGAGCGTGGAGCCCCATCCACCAGGCTCTGCTGAAGAACATTGTTTACTCCGAGCTGGGCTGGAGAGCTCCCCTCTGTGAAGACCCCAGACTCTGAGCATCTCCTTACTCTGAGCCTCTGCTCTGCCCTCATGAGGGTTCAACCAGCCCAAACGTGGAGCTCCACCAGCTCAGAGGAGTGGGGCTGACTCCGTGAAGGGCCTTCAGCTTTCCCCACCTGCTACAGAAGGGCCGGCTAAGCCCCGTTCTCTCCTGCCACTCTTCTCGGGTTTGTTCCAGCCAGGGTTTTTAACTCAATGTGTGTAGATGTAAGAAGAGCCTGGGCAGCTGTGACATTCACATCCAGCTATCGTAGCTTCCTGGATGGGCTGGGTTCTTCAGGCTTAAGGATGGTGACCTAGAGCCATGATCTTCACACTTGGTCCACCGCTGGTGGGAATTCTTGGCCCAAAGCTTGGCAGGAGTTGCCCAGCTCTTGGCAGAGCTTGCCTGACCCTGCTCAGTCCATGGGTGGGCACCTGGATCCCAGCTCCCTCACACTGATATCCGCAGACCCCCTTAAAAATGACTGTTTCTCCTGACCCCGCAGCCCCATCAGTCTACCCAGGATAGGAACTCACAGCTCCAGGCTCTGTAAGAGAGGGTGGTTCCGCTCCTGAGCCTCCCTACAGCTTCTGAATCTTGTTTTCTATTCTCTCAATGCTCTGAGCACCTTCTGTCCCTGGTTCCAGAACATTCCAGCTAAGTCTAGCGGGGACGGTCACACTGCCCTGTAGAGGGAGGTCCCCAGATCACAGTCCTCTTGCAGGATAAGAATCCCAATCTGGGACTGTGCCCTACCATTACCACTCATTCCCCTGCAACATCTGCTCCACCCATCTGCCAGCCTTGACCTTCTCAGGGAAACAGAGGCACTTATGGCCCTGACAACCACTTGTTGGGCCTGTGACAGGATGCCCCAGTATTTGGCCCTCACCGGTCTATTGCTCAGCGGAAGCTCAGATGCAGGGCCCGTGGTGGTTCCTATTTTGAACTCAGGTGGTAGGAGCTGAGGGAGGTTGCTGCATCCTTGGGGCTCAGCAAGGACAGAGGCAGAGGGGGCACACGAGGGTCCCGTGAGTGGGGCATCCTTGCCTCCTCTCCTCCATTCCCTCTCCCGTTGGTTTAGCTACCTGCACAGATGTGGTTAGTCTTGGATTGGGCACTGGGGATCTGGAAATGTATCAGGAAAGGCAGGAGACTCAGAGCAGCTGGCAGCCAAGATCCCAAGATCCCAGAATCTTCAGTCAGCTAGGAAGCCAGTGCTCACTCTCTCATGTCACAAGCCCCACCTGTGCAGCCTGGACCATAGAGACTGAGAGACCCCCAAGGAGTCCACTCCACCCCTGGACTGCACGGTAATCCCAGCTGCAGCCAGGCATCAGTCCTGCTGACCTGTTCCTCCGAGCTGGGGAGCCACCTTTTCAAAGGGGGAAAAGAATCCTCTGGGCAGCCCCAGTCACCCTTCCCACATGACTCCTTACCCACGGGCTCTGACCCACCTGTTGTTAAAGTTGCCCCCACCCTCCACGGGGCCTGCGTTCTTCAAGGACCCTGAGGGAGGACTGATCTCAGCTTCTCTCTGCAGATGTGATCAGAGGTCTCTTCCCAATAGTCATGGAATGATGCGTGCTTCTGGCAGCACTTGCTCTGCCCCGACTGAGGCTGGCTCCTGGCTGGGGGGGCTGCTCCCAGGGACGGCAAGGAGCTGGCCTCAGCCCCGGAGCAGTCCGGGCGTCTGTGCTATGGCCCTCCCTCCGGGCTGGTGCGGCTGGCCATCTTTCACGCAGAGTTACGTAAGCTTGAGTCAATTGGAGCTCGGAGCAGTTCATTGTGGGCTATTTTTAAGCTGTAACACATCACAGCAGAGGGGTCAGTGCACCACGGCTGGCAGGGAAGGTTGTTTAAACATCTGTTATTTAAATTTCCTATGCCTTAGAACTCAAAAGCCACATCCTCCTGGCACTCCTGGATCTACATTCCACATTCCTGATTAGGAGTAGACTATCACCCCATGTCCCACCAAGGGCCCCCCTGGGGCGGTGTTCTCTGCACCCTGGCTGTCTTCCTTTTGGGGTCAGGCAGGGAGACCAGGGAGGAGGAGGGGACCAAGGCCTCTCTGGAATGGGTGTGCCCTGGCCAGGAAAGGCTTCAGGGAAGCAGGATGTTAGCGCTCACAGGTCACTTGGAGAGCCCCAGGGAGGAGGGTCAGAAGTGGGAAACTCAGACCAGTCTGTGGAGCCAGGAAACCAAGGGTGCCTCCTTTCTCCCAGGTGACCTTGGTTTCCCATTAGCACCCCGAGAAGGCTGGATCACAACATCCTTTTAGGTCTTTTCAGAAGCCTGCCTTTACCTGGTCTGTGCTCCTACCCAGAATGCCCTCCCTAAAGATCTAAATACTACCCGTCTGCACGCTCTGGGGTCTGGGGCAGGACAGCTGGTGTATGAGCCCCTGGACACCAGGCACGACCTCTGGGGAAACAGGCCTTGCTTTTCACTCCATTACCGAGTGGTTGCCTCCACTGGGAGCCCTTTGTGGCTCCTTTTGATCCTAGATTTTTGGAGAGTCTTCAGGGCCCTGAGAGGGGAAGACAGGTAGACTGGAAAAGTGCAGGGCCGAGGATTTGACAGAGCTGTTTCCTGAGAACACAAAGAAGCCAAAAATACAGGTGCATTGAAGAATCAGGTCTGGGAGACCTGGCTGGTCCTGAAGTCTTCCCTCTCCTCTTAATGCCCTTCTGGCCCACAACCCTCAAGACCACCTAGGGCAAGAGGGTTCTAGCCTGATCCACAAGAAAGAATGGTTTCTTGGGGTGCCCTGACTCCATCTCCTGAAGCCCAACTCTCTCCACAGGGGTCGGGGCCTTTCCCCAAAGCCTGCTCAGAGGGGGCCAGGTGAGGGGTGACAGGAGGCAATGTCGGGACCTGCCCTCACATAGGAGACTCCTTCTGTCCTTGCCCTCAGACTGGGCTTCTTCCAGTTCTTCTGGGTCCTTCCATTGCGGAGAACCCTCAGCCTGGGGAATGGGCTCAGCCTTGGGGAGGGGCTCTCCAGTTTGCCATGGCAACATGTTGGCCCTCCTCACTTTCCAGAATCAGAAATAGAATTGGTTGCCCTTCTTCGTGGTGAGAGACTGTTTAAAAACATGTATGGGGGAGGGGTACCGTGGCAATGTCCCCGCCTGAACCCTGGGGGCTCGGCAGAAGGGGGCTAGCTTAGGAGCCTCTCTGGCCACCCTCCTGGCCTCCTCTTCCCTGGATGAAATGCAGTGGGCTTTGGCGAGGCAAGAATTCTGAGGACAAAGGACTCAGCCTGGTTCAGCAGGGTGTGTATCTGGCCCCTATTTCTGCACTCCTCTCCTGGGAGGACATTGGCTTTGACGTGCCCACAGGGAAAACGCCCCTCCCAGGTTCCAGCCACCTGCTAAGCTATTGGGAGGAGGAGATGGTTCATGTGGGACATGGCTTTTGTGGGGGCTTGGGGCTGCAGCACTCAGAAGGGAGGCATATTGGCTCCCTTCTAGCCAGGTCCCTGCCTGCCAGCCCTGGGCACAGGATCCAGTGGTGGGACATAGAATTCTGAAGTGTAGGTCCGAAGCCCGGTGGCCTGCCTGGCTGCAGAGTCTGGCTCTACCACTCATTTTGCTGAGCTCTCTGTGCGTTCTCTCTCTTCTCTGTGCCTTGATTTCCTCATTTGTTAAATAGGGATGATAGTGCCTGTCTCATTCAGTCACTGCGAGGCTGGGTTACCAGAGCTCAGCACTGCCCAGGCTTGCAGGAAGAACCCAATCAAATCAGACATTGTTTTTATAACAGGCGTTTGCTTGGTGGTGGTTGGGGAGAACTTCCTCCTCTTTCAGGACTGCTTTCTCTTGGGGGGTGTGGGGGGAAGCCTTCATGAGCCCCACCCTTCAGCTGGCTCTGCTCCCTTCCCAGAGGACACCTGGAGGGGATCTCTCAGGTCAGTTGTTCACAAAGCTCCTAGCCCTGGGAAAGATGCCCCACTTCTGTAGGAGATGGGGTATGGCTGAGGGGCGCCCCCTTCCCTGCCTCCCCATCCCTCCCAGGTGCAACCTGGCTCTAGAGACTGCCACTAGCACCTCTGTTGTGGGGGAAGAAATCTGTTTGGTCCGGGTCAGAGGTGAATGAATAGCGTTCAGCAAGGATGTGCATAAAGGCACACACAGGCACGCCACAGACCCCTCCACTTGGCTATCTTCCTGGGTCATAATGTAGGGTGAGCAGTAACATCCCGAGAAATCTGTCGCCAAGCTTAACTGAAGGCAGCATCTGAGGGAGAGGGAGGGGACCCAGGGGGCCCGAACGGGGCTGAGTCAGGCTTTGCCCAGTGCCTGTCAGGAAGGTGCAGATGCTGCACAGTGCCAGCCGCGGTCCCTGGTCACATCGTTTCACACCCCACGGCCAACTGTAAACACTATTTTTAACCTTTGTGAAAACACTGCTTTGGAGGACAAGCCGATAGCTGCATTCTCCACAAACCTGTTTCCTGGGCAGAAAAACTGAGGCCTGAAGGGACAGAGGCCTGGGGACCAGACCAGAGAGGCTCAGAGCTCGCAGCTGGCAGTAGGGAAGAGGGCTGACCCCGCCCCCCAGGTCAGAACCTCCAAAAGAGGCTTGTGGTAAGGGGTGGGTCCCCAGACTGCTGCCTAGGCCTGTCTTCTATGGCTGTAGGGCACGACTAGGCCTGGGATGGGGGTCTAGACAGGTATCACCCTTCTCTGGCCTATGTTTACCCATCTAAGAAAGGGAGGGTCTAATAAGTTTAATAAGTTTAATTAAAACTTGCAGGAAGAACCCAATAGAACCCAGTCTAATAAGTTTACCTTTCCTATGTGCCTACCCTATGTCCAGTCCTGTGTCCAACTTGTCCACACTGTATACACAGCTATGCCCACTGTGTGCCCAGTCCTGCACCAACCATATCCGCACTCCATAACCATCCCTCTGCTCACGGTGTCCCTACTATGCCCCATCTGTATGTAATTGCCACTTGGCAGGCCCTGTGTCCACTGTGGCCTAGCCCTATGCTAAGTGCTTTGCACCCCGCTGCCCCCTCCCCCAGCCAAGGGGAAGTCGACACAATGTGACAAGAGCTAGAACATTCTGATTTGAGGATTCTGAGCAAAGGCCCCACCCCTGCCCCTCTCGCCCCCATAGCCACATCTGTGGGCTACTGGTTCTAGGCTTCAAGGACATGTGGCTCTGGGGAGGGGGCTCTATGAGGCACAGGCAGAGGAGAACCATCTGGAGTAGAAAGACTGCCAAGGAGCTGTTGTCCCTGGAGCGGGAGCCAGGGAACACGGCGGGAGAAGAGCACAGGCCTGAGCTGAGCCCCTCACCCTCTTCTGTCTCCCAGGACTGAGTGGTAAAGGGGCTTTGATCCCCCAAAGGGCCTTGTGTCACATTCTTGGAACTCATCTCTGGGTCAGGGCTAAAGTCTCAAGCTGCCACATAAGAGAGGAGAAAGAACCAAGTCTGGCGTCTGAGGTAGAACAGGAATCCAGGTCTCCCCTGTCTACCTTTCCCCTTTGTCCTCTCCCAGCCACTCCCAGCCCCTGCCACAAGGAGCACCACCCTCACCCCACAGCTGGCCTGGGTAGAGAGTAGTTAGTCCCCTCGCTGGCCTAGGGTTGGCAGACTTCACCAGAGTCCCTGGGCATTTCTGTCTCCCAAGGTTCCCTAGGGAAGGCCCCATTCCTCAAGGGGGTGGGGCCCCTGGTTTCCCACACTCTGTCACCCCCCACCAGGTCACTGGGGGCTGTGATGTGTGGGGTTGCCATGACAACGAAGTGGGGGCAGGGCACCTAGGGCATGGAGCAAGACTATGGAAGTCACCAAGAAGGTGGGGGGCCCTGATCCACCGGGCCCCCAAGGCCACACCTCGGCCAGCAGCCAGCAGCCAGGGGGTGGCCTCAGAAGGTCTGAGGGACCATGGATAAACTCAGGATCTGTGTACTTCAGGCAGGGGTTGTCCTTGTCCCCTGAGGCCATCACTGATAGAACCTGCGGCCCTGCCTCCCAGGTCCATGCCCCTGACCCTGTTCACCAGCTACACCAGGATCCTGCTGACATTGGCTCCCAGTGTGTCTGTGAGAGGGCCTCCCAAGATGCCCCAAGGCCCCCCTCTACTAGCTCGTTTCCAAGCTCCATCGTGGGAACTCCAACGCATCTCATCATGGAGAACAGGACCCTGGCCCTCCCTGTGGGCACACACAGTGACAGCACCAGTGACACGGTCCAGCGTGGATTCTGCCGCTTCCGGGTTCAGGCGCAGGTTGCACGGCAGGGCAAAGCTCCCGCTAAAGTCCTGGTAGGCTGGGGCAAAGGCCCCTGTAGCCCTGACCAGGTAGCCCCCTTGGGAAGCAGGAAGAGCCGGTGGCTACCCTATCTCCTTTCAGGGGATGAGGGCTCGGCTGCAGGCCAAGATCCTCTTCTGACTCCAGGCCAAGGTCAAGGCCAGGACAAGTGCCCATGTCCAGCCCAGACTCCTCCAACTCCAACTCAGGCAAATGCTCTAGCTGTGGCTCCAACTCCAATGCCAGAAGTAGTTGAAACTTTTACCTGCATCTCTGGCCACTTGACAGACACCACTATCACAACCAATAGCCTGTCCCAAGACCTCCTCCCCAGTAAGAGTGACAACCAGTGGCCAGTCCTCTTGGAGTCTTCCAAAGTGGTCTCATCCCTCCAGGACAAAGTGGATTTTGGTTTTCAGAAGGAGCCTCCCAACCAAATGCCTTCTCCAAATGAGTCCTCAGACCATGTCCAGGAGATCAAGGCTGCCAGAACACAGGTGTTATCCAACCTGCCTGAGAACCCAGTGGCGAAGGCCCCAGTTTGTACCTCTAGGCCAGGCAGCCCAACACCAGGCTCAGGGCCCCCAGGGACCCCTAAGTCCCAGAGGAATAGCCAGGAGAACTGCAGCTCTCAGCCAGACCAGCAGCCTCTCAACATTTGCAACAATACCTACTCCAATGTGCCCCAGTCTGCCTACCCAGATGCCTGCCACAAGCAGTCACCTGTCCAGTCTTCCGGAGAAACCAACCAGATTCCCCCCTCCACTGCCCCTACTTGCCAGCTCCAGAATGCTGTGGAAGACCGCGTGCTGGTGTTCGATATGGCCACCGGGAACACCAGGATGGGGCTGCTATGCCATGACCCCACGGGTTCACGGGCAGTGCTGCTGGGTGTCATGCCCAACAACCCATCTGTCTATGTTCCCAAAAATGTGTCGTCTGCTCCACCATTAGGCATGCCCATCTTTTCCCCTGACCACAATCGCCCCAACTTCTGGTCCACTTCGCCCATTCTGTCCAGCCCTGCGCCCTCCAGCCTCTCAGCTGGAAGCTACCGAGAGGTGGCCCTGGTTTCCAAGGAGGGCAGGCTCAACTTGGAGTCGCGGGACTCCCCAGGTACTGAGACACCCATCAGGGTGTTCACTCGGTCCGTTCTGCTGGGGACACCCAGTGAGAGGAGATTGAGCCATGTTCACGATCCGGGCTGCTCCAAACCTAATGCAGAAAAAAATGAAACTAGTCATACCATCTGGAAGCTGAACCCCTCCAGGATGCAGGACACCTCCACGATCCAGCCGAAGAAACTGCAGTGGATGATCTCAGAGCAGCCCGCAGAGCCTGCCCCTCAAGCCCCAACCCAGGAGGTGTCCAGATCCCTCCTTCAGAAGGATATAGGCAAACATGACCAGAAAGAGGTCCTTACCGCTCACCCTGACAGCCTTGGAGCTGAGGGTGCTGGGCAGGCCTTGCCCAGCGGTCAGCCGCCTCTAACTGAACAGCATCCCCTTTCTGGACAGCCCCCTCCAATTTGTCAGCCTCCTCCTGCTGAGCAGTGCTCCCTCACCAGGCAGACCCACTTTTCTGGACAGCCACTCCTGGCTGAGCAGCCTCCCTCCTTCAGGAAACTCTCCATTTCCGGTGAGGTTCCTGTCACTGGAACCTCTCTTGCCAGGCAGATTTCTCTCACTGGGCAGCCTCCCTTTCCCCAAGAACCCCCCATTTCCAAAGAGCCCATCGTCCCAGGAAGGTCCCCCATCACCAGGGAGACCGGCCAGGCCTCCACCTTGTGCCAGGAAGGGGAGCCCTTGAGCTTGCCGGCGGCCCACGTAGGAGTGCTTCAGGTACCTCTGGCCCCTGAGGAGACCTGTGTCTACATGAGCAGGGACAAGGTCGGCGTCAGAGCTGCTGAAAGCTCCAGCACACATCGGGTACCATCCTGGGAACCCGGAAGCCCCCCCAGCACCCAGGGGGAACAGTTTTCCCTGGTCACATTCTCCACACCCGGCACTGGCTACAAGGTCCTGCCCGTGGCCATGGTGGGCGCCGAGCCGCAGGGTCCCCGGTTCAAGCTGACACCCGAGGACATCTCACACCCATCAGTGCTTGCACACCTTGGCCTGCTCCACGGGACCTGCTACGAGCTGGTGCCCACCGCGGGCACTCTGTCAGTGCAGTCCCCACTGCTCTGCCGTCACTCGCTGGGCCCCTACCAGGACATGGCGGCGGTGGTGATTGACACGGGCACCGGCTTCACTAAGTGCGGACTGGCTGGGGAGGACCACATCCTCAGCGTGGTGCCCTCACGTGTCCAGCTGCTGCAGCACTCGGCCCAGGATGAGCCCCGGTACACAGTGCCCGAGAACCAGGAGGCCTCCTATTCAGTGCTGAATCGAGGCGTGGTCTCCGACTGGGATGCCCTGGAGGTACTGTGGCAGCACCTGTTTTACTGCAGGCTGGGCGTGCGGCCGGAGGAGCTGGCGGTGCTTGTGGCCGATTCGCCCATCTCGCCGCGCACCAACCGAGAGAAGGTGGCTGAGATCCTCTTCGAGCGTTTCCATGTGCCGGCCATGCAGACAGTGCACCAGGCCCTGCTGGCGCTCTACGCCTACGGGCGCACCACTGGGCTGGTGCTGGGCAGTGGCCACGGCACGTCCTACGTGGCGCCTATCCTCACCGGGGATCTGGCCCCCCTTGACACCTACCGGCTGGATGTGGCTGGGGCTGACCTCACCGAATATTTGGCTCAGTTGCTGCTGGCGGGGGGCCACTCACCGCCCAAGGTGGGGCTGGTCAACCAGATTAAAGAGGCCTGCTGCTATGTGGCCATGAACATGACAGCTGAGGTGGCCCGCACCCAGACCCAACCCCGGGTGGACTTCGTGCTTCCAGACAAGCAGGTCATCACCCTGGGCTCCGAGCGTTTCTGCTGCCCTGAGGCCCTCTTCCAGCCCAGTCTGCTGGGCCTCAACCAGCCTGGCCTCCCGCAGTTGGCCCTCCTGAGCATCAGCCGGCTGGAGGCCAAGCAGCAGGAGGAGCTGCTGGCCAATGTGGTGCTGGACGGCGGCAGCACCCTGATCAATGGCTTTCCCGAGCGCCTGCGGCAGGAGCTGGGCCCCCGAGCCACTGTGCTGGGCTCTCCCCACCGCGCTGTTGCTGCTTGGCTTGGAGGCTCCATCATGGCATCCCGGGACTCCTTCCAGAGCCTGTGGCTCAGCCGCCGTGAGTACGAGGAGGAGGGCCCGTGGGCCATCTACAAGTACCATCTGTGAGCGCATAAAAGTTCTTGTTCTGCTGACTTGGAGCACTGTGGTGTGTTTTAGACACAGGATGGTATGGGGAAGGGCAGAGAGGCTGGTTGTGGAGTCAGGGGTGGAGGCTGGCCCTGGAACTCCCAAGGCACACCCTGCCTCCACACATGGGAACTCCATGGGGCCTAGCAATCCTGTCCTTTTCAGAGAACCTCAGAGGCCCTCTGCTGGCACTGGCTGTGGTCTAGCCTGACCTTTACTGCACCCCAAGGGCAACCACAGACAGTGGCTGCTGTGGGTTTTGCCCCGTTGCCCTGGCGACAAGTGCAATTACCCTTGATTGCCAGCTGGTTGCCATGGCAATTTCAAACATAATGTAATAACCCACACAGCCTGGAGTGAGTCATGAAGGGGGGGAACAGCCCCCTCCCCTTGCTCCCCAGGAAAAGACTGCTCGGCCTCCTCCATCTTGGGCCCTCTACACGGGGCTGAGGAGAGCAATGTGGACAACAGCCTAACAGTTCCAAAGATGCTGGGGACCTGGAGCATTTGTTGCCCCCAAGGGAGGGTACCTGTCAAAGTTTGGGCTTCTTGGGGGAGCTAGCCTGGTAATGCAGGTGCCCCCTAAAATCTGAACTTCAGCTAGAGCTCTATGCTGCTGCGGGCCAGTCAAATTACGAGGGTATGGGAGTGCTGGCCTTTGGCACCCTGGGGCAGGAAGTCAGGGTCATGGTGGGGTGGCAGAGAAGTCCTGGGTCCTGGGTGGGTGGAACGACGTAAGCTGAGCCTTGAGATCTGGCCGGCTTTGTAGGCTCTGTGGAGAGAGGCTCACACTTTATCCTGCCTCTCTGACTGCCTCGCTCTGGTGGGAGCCAGAACTCTCAACCTCGGGATCCCTTCTCTTTCTCAGCCTCCTCCTCCCACCCGCAGGGCGCCTAGGGCACAGGCTTCCTCAGGAGGTCCTCAGAGAGGCTACTGGACAATGCCAATGCCAACTGCGCCTGCTCTTTTTCCAGGCTTTGCCCTATCCTAAAGGACCATGTGTCATTTCTCTGGCCAGGGGGAGTGGCTAGAAGCTGTGGGCCATGACTGGGTCTAGCTCTGAATAGCAGAGGTAGGACTAACGTTCCACGTGGGCCCAGTCCATGGCCTAGTAGAGCTGAGAGGATGGCATCCAGCTGGTACGGCTACTTCCTACCCAGAGGGCGGCCGGAGGGCGAATGAAGTGAAGACACCAAAACCCTATCCTGCCTGTGTCTCCCTCCCAGACTGGGGGCTGAGGATCAAGCCAGGTCCTGGTCCCAACCCTGGGTTCTCATCCTTGGGTTTTTCTCTCCACAAAGGGCCAAGACCTGGCTCTCCCTCAAAGAGGAGAGTGAAGGGCTGTCCTGGGTGGGGTGGCTGGAAATAGCCCAGGATGTAGGGTAGCCTACTGCCAGCCCTTAGGCAGGCCCAGCCTCTTTCCCCATCCAGCTTTCACGCCCTGATTCAGCTTCCACGGTCCTGAGGCTTGTGTCAGGCCAGAAGGGGACCGGAGGCTCCAGGGACCAGGGTCTCCAGGGACTGGCAACTGTGTCCATGTGCACACGCAAGCCAGCACGGCTGGATGCACACAGAACGCAGACACACGTGCCACTGGGCATCACCGCACGCACGGTGCTCCTGCCATCTCCTCCAGCATGAGAGTGCACGCATGCACATACACAGACACACTCGCACGTGTACACACACACCCCACCACGTGCACTCAGCCACAGGCACATGGAATGTGCACACGACCGAGGAGAGGTGGAGCACTGCCAGCAGCAGGCAGGGCTCTAGCGAACCACCTCTTCCCCTGCCTCTAAAATCCCCCATTTCAGCTTCTCCTCGGCCCAGCTTGTCCGTGCCTAGATAGCCATGACCTTCAGGAAAGATAGAAAATGTGTGTCACATGTGCAGGGTTGGCAGGCCAAGGCTCAGCTGCACGATACATCTCAGAAAAACAGTGCTTCGGGGACACTGGGCGGACCACGGGAAGGACTGAGTGCCAGGCCATTCATTCATTCTGCAGACATGAACTGAGCAGACTGAGATGAAACACAGCCTCCGCCTGTCAGGAATTCCTATATCCAGTGGTGGGGTCGCTGCTGTGACTGAGACCACCCAGAGCCCAGAGGGCCCCAGAGGTGTCATCTATCTGGCCTGCAAGAAGTGACCCAAAGCCAGGGAAGGATGTGAAGGGCCCTTTGACACTCTTGTCTGGGGAAGTACTGAGGGGCCTGAGTTCAGTGGTCATAACTCAGGCCAGCCTTCCCAGAGTCAGCCCCAACTTCCTCACTGGAGCAGTCACTCCTGTGAGCAGCCACAGGGAACCATGCAGGGAAGACTCACTCAACATCCCAGGCTTGGAGATGACCTCCCTCCCTGAATGGGGTCAGAAGACTCCCTGGGTGGTTTGGAGTGAGCTGGAAGCCAGCTCCAGGGACCAAGAAGCCTGTCAGGCCTTCAGACATGGGACTCAGGAAGGTCCTCAGCGCCTGTAAGGAAGGAGGGGCAGGCACTGGGTCCCTGTGCCTCCCTAACAAAGGACAGAGAAATGGCTGAGGACAGACTTCCAGGCTTCCTCCTCACCATTCTCAGCTCTCTCCCATCAGAGGACAGGCCTGGTGGACACCTTTGGTGCAAGAGTTCTCCTGTATCCCCACATCCCAGCCTGGGCTGCTGCTGCTGTTTGTACTGGAAAGAAAGTAGAATCCACACCATGTCATAGGTGACTTTTATAGGCTGGGAAAATCAGTGCTCAGCAGGGTGGGGCGGACCAGACTAGCCGCCTTGGCTGGGACTTGGGGATGAGAAAGGCTGAAGGGGGCAGGAGGCAGGGGATAGGAGGTTCTGCTACCACGGTCGGGAGCCCTCCTTGACCACGTGCACACACACTCACCCCTATGTTTACTATTCCTAGCTAGGGAATGCCAGTCTATAACGCAGCTTGCCCTGGCGACTGCCCACTTTGTTCTTGTAAGTCGGTTCCGCCCTTTGGGTCGGGTTTTGGGAGCTAGGCAGAGCGCTGGTCCCCTGGGGACTACCACCTGCTAAGAGATTCCTGTTCAGCTCCAGGGCTCAGTCTTTTCCCACACCTTCTGCTCCCGGCTCCCTCTCAGGGGCGAAAAAAGGCCCCTCGGGCCCTCTTGCCCGGTCAGTCCGAAAGCCTGAGGGAGTCTTTGGGAGCCTGGCCGGCGCCGGGCAGGCCACAGCTCCCGGACTCGCGGCCACCCGTTGTCCGCCCCCCTCAGAGTGGGATTCTGGCCTCAGGCTCCGCCAGGGCCGGGGCGGAGCCGGCTGAGGGAGGCCCCGCCCCCCAGCCCGCCCCCGGCCCCGGGTGCGAATCCGATGCTGGCGAGCGGCGGGAGATGCTGGAGGTTTGCGAGCCGAAGCGGCTGCAGCTGGCGCCGCGTCTGCCCCGCGTGCCCGGAGCGGATTCTGCCCGCCGCCCCCGGAGCCCTCGGCGCCCCACTGAACACGCGATCGCTTCCTCCGTGTGACCGACCGGCGCTGCAGGTGCGGGGCGGGCCGCGCTGGGGGGGCGCCCCCGAACGCACGTTCTGGGGGTCTTGGGGGATTGGGTCTCTGACTCAAGGTTCGGATCCTACAGCGCGCGGGGGCTCCTCGAGGGCTTGGGGTCCCAGCGGGGGCAGAACAGGCGGGATTTGCAAATCCGGGGGTCGGCGTGCGGGGTTAGGTTTAAAGTTCCCCGTCACCTCGGACGGCTCGGGGGTCCCAGGGGAAGCCTCTGAGACTCGGGTCCAGGCGAATCTCCCCTCCCTGCCCTCCCCACCCCCGCCCCCCGTCTCGCTGGGCTACTAATTGTGAAAACCTTAACCCTCGAACAATTTTGGTGCCCCAAGGGGGTAGGGGTCGAGGGCTGAGCCGACCCTCCTGACTCCCGGGGCCGCCTTCAACCCCTCCCAACTGCCCCTGGGTCCCCTTCCTCCCGCTAAGCAGTCACTAATTTCCATGACAACGGAGAGTTCTTTATGGGCGACAACCTGAAGGGGGCTGGGCGGGGCTGCCGCGGGGTGGGGGAGGAGGCTGCAAGCCCCTGGGGCCCAGCAGCCCCCTAGCCGAGATCCTGTTGTCTTGCCTAAACGTGGGGGCCAGCGGGGGGCTCGGGTCCCCGTCTCAACGCTGCGCGGTGGGGGTAGGGGACGCACATGTTTCAGCTGGGAGGTGCGGGGCTTGGTGCTCACACGTGTGCCTCCCGCATGTGTGTTGCTGTGCCAGCGGGGGCGAGTCAGCAGCGCTGGGGAAGGGGGTCACGGTGGCACCACGATGGGGAGCCGGGTCCGGGCTGGGGAAGTAGGGGAGTGGACAATGAACAAATGAATTTCTGCCTTCCCCCGCCTGTAATGCCTGGCAGAGACCCTAGGCTCTCCCAGCCCCCCATAGCTCTGCCAAACTGCTTTTGTCCGCACCCCCTAGACAGAGCCTGCTCTGCCAGGTTTCCTTGTGGGGAGTAGGGCCCTCTATCCTTCACCAGAAGCTTAGTCTGCAGCAGTCCAGCCCCTGTCCTGCTGCTCCACTCTGAAGCCCAGACTCCTGTGGCCCCCAGGACCACCCAGAGAGACCTGGTTCTCCCCCTCCCCCACCTCACCTTCCTAGTGGAGTTTTAGCCACCTGCTGGACCCCAGTTTCCTTAGCTGGGGAACTGGTGTCTCTCCTCACCTCTGTGTCAGTCTGGGTCCCAGGAGTGGGGCAGAGGTCTCTCTGCCTTTCTTTTACAGCATTTGGTGTGGACCCCCAGGTGCCAAAGGCTGCCTTTCCCATATCTGCTGCTGACCCTCCTCTCCAGCCCAAGTTCTGGCTATCACTCACTGGCAGATGGTCAGTCCTTGCCTTGGGAGAAGGCTGCAGAGTCCATGATCTCTATCTTGGGAAACTGAGGCAGGGGGTCGGTGCTGTGCAGTTGTTTCTGGGTTGTTTAGGGTGCTGTTTCTGGCTCCTCCAACAGGATCCACTGTTGGAAAGGGGGACGGCTGCAACAGGAAATTAGGCTGAACTGCAAGAGGGGCCCAAGGGACCCAAGGCCTAGGGAGGACAGGGACAAGGGGGGGTGTGGCTGGGGAGTCTAGGCAGGGCTGGGCCGGCTGAGAGGAGGGGCTAGAAAGAGAAGCAGCCAGGTCTCTCAGCTTCATTTCCCCCACCGCACTTGTGCCCTCCACATGATGGACAGGCCTTACTTATCTAAGCTGCCTGATAACTGGGATAGGGGCTGTGGAATTGTTCTGAGGGGACTGCAACAGCTGACCTCTTCTCTCAGGCCACGGTTGTGCCTCCCACACCAAGTCCAATGCATATCTGAGGCATACAGAAGGGTTCAGTGTCAAAGGTCCAGGAACCACGGGCAGCTCCTGGCCCAGGTGTTCAGAGCACATGGCTGTGGGGGACTTAGGGCTCTGCTGGACACCCATGGGCCCCTTCAGAACCCCCTACCCACCTTCCCCTCCTGTGTCATTGTGCCTGTGTCCTTTTCATTGTCACCTCTTTGCTCCCCTTCCATCACAGTTTCTGCCTTTGTCCCTCTCCGTCCCTGCCCCTCTCTCTTTTCTAAGGTCTCTCAATTCACCCATCTCCCCTTCCTTGATGGGGCCAGGTCATAGAACCCATGGGGAAGGAGTCAGGCCAGTCTTAGGGGATTCTTGGACAAGGGGTTTGGCTAATACCTCTCCCATTCCCCTTCCCTTTGTTTCAAAACTTTCATCACCATAGCAGTCCCTTATTCTGGGGACTTCCCCTTCATTTCCCTCCTCCACTCACAGGGGAAACAGGGACCCAAGTGGATTTTTCTTTAGGGGTTCAAAGACTGGGATCTCCGGTGCCTAGGAGGAGCCAGTTGGCTCTTACCTCTGGCATGCCAAGTTCAAGGCTGAGCTTTCTGGACACAGCACTGGATTGTATGCCCACCACCGAGACTGGAGAGGCCCCCCTCTCCTTACTCCATCATTAGATGGGAGAGAGTCAACAGCAGAAATTGCGGATCGTGATTTGACTAGCACCTGCGGCCAGCCAGGACAACTCCCCTGCCCCTGTCCCAGGGCAATGGGCTAGAAACTTGGTTCTGCCTCCTGACACCTCAGACCCTGAGAATGAAGTCTCTATTCCCTCTGCCCCCTGCCATCTTTACAGTGAGACTTCAGCTATGGGCCAGGCAAGGCTTGGGCCTAGGCATGTCCTTTGCAGTAGGAAACCCAGTCCCAGTCCCTGAGAGAAAAGGGCAGGGAAGAGGAGGGGGTACCTGAAGGCTGGTGTTCACAGCTGCCACTAAATCGGGAGGTGTTGCCCACAGTTGTTGGGAGGTAGCTGGAGGCCTCTTGGGCCCCTCCTGGCCTCCCAAGATTTACTCCACATGGGAGAAGACCAGGGCAACAGGAAACTTGTTTATGGCTCTGAATGGTGGGGCCTGAGCCACGATGACCCCAGTGGAGGAAGGGACAGGACTCCAATGCAGGACCGCAGGACCTCTGGAGCCAGACTTGCTTAAGGCTACAGCAGGGCCCCTAGGGGACCCTTTATTACCAGGCCACCAACAGGCAGAGGCTCCCTCAGGGTTGCCTGAGGCTCGATTGCCCAAAGCCCAGGGGTCAGACCCGAGGAGCAAGCAGTAACTGGGGAGCGCTTGGCCCTCAGGCACCCTTCGAGTCAGCTGGAGGGCACTGGCAGTGCCAGGCTCTGCACTTCCCCCAAGCTCTCTCTGGACAGCCCCCCGTGCACACTGTTTCTCTGCAGAAAATGGAAGGAGCCATGTCTCTAGGGAAACGGGCGCTATGGGATCATTTTACAAGATTTGTTGTGCCCTCCCATGTCCCAATGTGGACCCAAGGCACAGTCTGGGTCCTACGTCAATGGGAGGAGAGCTCTTCATTGTTGGGTATCGGGTTTGGGCTGTCTGAGCCGTGGGGGTGAGAAGCAAACCCCTTTCTGCCTGGCCTTCCACTGTTCTTGAAGCTGTCCCTTGACTGCTCCTCCCAGCTTTGGGGCCAGGGCCCCCTTTGTTGCCAGCAGGTGCCAGGGGCTTGGTGCGTCCACCAGCAGCCTCCCAGGCAGCAGCAGTGGGTAGCAGATGGTGGAGTGGGTGAGGATGGAGGGGACCCCTTTTCTCCTTTCTTTGCCCTGGGGCTAGGTTGGGGGTGGAGACAGATGAGTGCATTAGACTGGTGAGCAGAAGCGGTACTGGCGGCAATCAGGGGCCCCATGGTAGGGGGAGAGGCAGATCTGCCCCCTCCCAAGCCATGCATTTTTGAGGTTTTAGGACGGGGATCCAGGCTGATGTGACTGTGAGCAGAGGCCTGGATTTCAGTGGTGGGAGACAGACTGCAAGACCAACCCTGGGATCTTGTGGGCACAAGTGCATATGCATGGCCGCGGGCAAGATCAGGCATGGGCATAGACAAAACCTCCCCCGCCACGCGGCAGAGCAAGGAGCTGGTGGAGCTGGGGTGGGGGGGGAGGTGGAGCTTGTGGAAAGGTATCGCAGAGAAGGGCCGTTTTGAGTCGGGAACATCAGGATCATTTTAGAGGATTTGTTGCGCCAACAGCCTTATAATGTCAGAAATCACAATGAAAGAGGAAACAGATTAAGCCCTTGTCTGGACACCTAGCTCATGTGGAGGCTGCTTCGCAGGGAGGCCAAGGTGGGCAGGGCTGTCGCCAGGGCCCACGCTCCCTGCCACTGAATGGACACAGCTGAGCTGGCGAGTCACCTGTTGTTGGATTTTAGGTAGTTGCTGATTTTTTTTTTTACGTTATAAATAACTCTGCCGTGACAAATAGGATACTGATGGAGGCTTTGGGGGAAGGGCATTCCTGCCACCAGGAACGGTGTAAGCAAAGCCAACAGGGCTGAGACATAGGTTCCTCCCAGCTTCCTGCACCCCCCATACCCACCCCCCCTACCAATGCAGGCTAAGGTACCACCCTCCCGCCCGGTAAGCGGTCCTTGGATTCTAGCCTGGAAAGGGAATGGCCGTGCCTTAGAGCCATTGAGGGACTGTTATGGACCCCCTCCCCCAGATTGTTAGGGCATAGAGATGGGTGGCCGGCAGTGGTGGGTGGCTGTGCCTCTGCTCTCAGCTGTGAGTGTGGGATTCCAGCCACATGCTCCTCTCCGGCAGACGCAGGAGCAGGGCTGTGACCATGGTGGCAAAGACACGCAGTCGGGGACGATCTTCAAAGCTTCTCTTGTTTGCCTCTGCAGTGCCTCACAAGATGGCTTAAGCCCTGGCTTAAATCACACCGATGAAATGCATTTGCTCTCCCTGAGCCCAAACAACCCAGAGGAGGGAATGATGGAATTTGTTCCTTAATCCTGAAGGCAGATTTGAGGCAAAACTTCGGGGAATATGACCCCTGGGAAGTGGGTGGCCTCCGCCTGAGAGGAAGCCGGCAAAAGCCAGTGCTGGCCACGGGGCTCGTGTGGGTCCTGGCCTTTGATCCCAGCTGGCAGAGTGGCTGTGACCCAAGCTGCTACCTCTGGGGATGGCTTCCTCCCCTCTCCATTTCCTCCTGTAGCTGGGAGTGACTCCAGGTAGAGGAGCGGTTAGGTGGTCAAGGCCACAGGCCGGGCCCAGTGCACAGCCAGCGCTCCTCTGTGGAGAGAATATGCACAGTCAGCAGAGGCCGAGCAGTGTGCAGGCGGCCTTAGTGCAGAGCTGTGCCGTGGCCCCAGAGTCACATTGACTGGGCATTATGGAGGTCCAGACACTGTCACCAGCTTTCCTCCTAAAGTTGACCTCCAGCAAGAGCTGTGAGTACCCTTTTTTTGGGGTGCTGGGAGATAGGCCCCCCAGCACCACATGAGAGGATGGAGTGAGCAGCATTGCAGACCCACGGGTTTCGTGCCCAAGGTGCCAGAGTGCCTGCCTTTGTGCCTGGAACACCCACCTCTGACCAGGGACCTGTGCACTGGGCCTGACTGGCCAGGTCTCCTGTAGGCCCCAGTGCCGAGGCACTGGCAAGCTTGTCTAGCTTTTCCAGACCGTTACTCCGGCATGCCTCCTGGAAGATCCTTCCTCTCTAAGGCCCAGCCCTGATGCCATTTTTTCCTCAAAACCTTGCCTCACTTCCACCCAAATGGGGGTTCTCTTTCTGAGGAAACTCTCCAAGCACTAAGCCTAAATACAACATTTATTAAATCAATAAAGGTAATCGTAGTAAAAATTCTTTTTTTTTTTTAAAGATTTTATTTATTTATTTGACAGAGAGAGATCACAAGTAAGCAGAGAGGCAGGCAGAGAGAGGAGGAAGCAGGCTCCCTGCGGGGCAGAGAGCCTGATGCGGGGCTCGATCCCAGGACCCTGAGACCATGACCCAAGCCGAAGACAGAGGCTTTAACCCACTGAGCCACCCAGGCGCCCCGTAAAAATTCTTTTTTTTCCCTAAAGATTTTATTTATATGAGAGAGGGAGAGAGAGCTTGAGCGCAAGGGAGAAAGCGGAAAGCAGTCAGAGGCAGAGGGCAGAGGGAGAAGCAGACACCCTGCTAAGCAGAGAGCCTGGCACGGGGCTCAATCCTAGGACCCTGGCTGGGGTCACAACCAGAGCTGAAGGCTGATGCTTAAATGACTGAGCCACCCAGATGCCCCTGTAGAAAAAATTCTAACAGAAAAGTAATAAAAGATATAAATTTGCCCCAGAGAGCACTCTGATTTCCTTAGATGTCTTTCCAGAATTGAGTCTGTGAGTATACACTGGTATATAAACTTTAAAAAATTTACCCAAATAGCAGCACCCTTGACCCATCATTGTGTTCCTTACTTTTCCATTTAACATCTCAGAAACTGTCCGACCACAGCACATTTTGCTACTATATTCTTTGTAATAACTACCAAGTATTCTTTCATACGGATGGCCGTAATTTTTTTGAAAGATTTTATTTATTCATTAGAGAGAGCACGAGCTGGAGGGGCTAAGGGAGAGGGAGTGAGAATGCCAAGGAGACTGCGCTGAGCACGGAGCCCAACTCGAGGGCTTGATCCCATGACCCTGACTTGAGCCAAAACCTAGAGTTGAACACTTAAGTGACTGAGCCATCCAAGTGCCCCAGGATGGCCATGATTTTTATTAACATTTTAAAATTGTGAAATATGGGGCGCCTGGGTGGCTCAGTTGTTAAGCATCTGCCTTTGGCTCAGGTCATAATCCCAGGCTTCTGGGATTGAGCCCTGCATCAGGCTCCCTGTTCAGCATGGAAGCCTGCTTCTCCCTCCCCCACTCCCCTGCTTGTGTTCCCTCTCTCACTCTGTCTCTTTATATCAAATCAATAAAAATCCTTTAAAAAAATAAAATTGTGAAATATAACAAGAATCTAAAAATGTGCCCTCACCTTGTATGTACATTTTTACTTTTTTTTTTTTTTTTTTAATTTATTTAGTCAGAGAGAGAGAGCGAGAGCGAGCACAGGCAGACAGAGTGGCAGGCAGAGTCAGAGGGAGAAGCAGGCTCCCCGTGGAGCAAGGAGCCCGATGTGGGACTCGATCCCAGGACGCCGGGATCATGACCTGAGCCGAAGGCAGCTGCTTAACCAACTGAGCCACCCAGGCGTCCCACATTTTTACTAATTATTATAAAACAGAAACCTGTGAAACCACCACTCAGGTTCAGAAACCAGCCCTCCAGAATCTCCCCATGTCCTGACTCAATCCCAATTGCTCTCTTTCCAGAAGGACTTGTGGTACTTACTTCCTAGCCTTTTTTTTTTTTTAATAGTTTCACCAGTGGGCCCCTGGGTGGCTCAGTGGGTTAAGCCTCTGCCTTCGGCTCAGGTCATAATCTCAGGGTCCTGGGATCGAGCCCTGCAATCGGGCTCTCTGCTGGGTGGGGAGCCTGCTTCCTCCTCTCTCTCTGCCTGCTTCTCAGCCTACTTGTGATCTCTCTTTCTCTCTGTCAAATAAATGAATGAAATCTTAAAAAAAAAAAAAAGTTTCACCAGAATGTTTGTATACACCTGTACACAGTACAGGTTAGTTCTGCATGTTTTGAACTCTATAAGTAAGTGATAGGATCATACCCTGTGTACTCTTTTGTGTCTTTTTCACTTGATGCTATGTTGACGAGATCCACCGCGTGATCGGGTAGATCTGTAGCTCCTTCATTTCCATTGCTGTGTTAATATTCCGTTGTGTGACTGTGCCATGTTACATCCTGCTGCTGGTGGCTCTGAGGGCCGTTTCCAGTTAGGGACAATGACGACTGTTGCCACTATGAGTGCTCCTGTCTGAGTGGCCTGCTGCTTCAATGTGTATATTTCTGTAGAGCCTAGATTTTGCAGTGCAAATGCTGGTTTGAGGGGGCACGGTCAACTTTATCGGTTTGACCAAAGTGTTTGCCAAAGGAGAGACTTGGCCGCCGCCAGCCGCGCTCATGTTCTCCGTGTCGTTGCCAACACTTGGTATCTTCAGACTTTCAGAGGTGGCTATCTGCTTGGCGGGTGGTTGTAGCCCCTTCAGCTGGGTAAGAGCTGAAATGTACGGAAATCATTTGGCGAATGTTTTTGTTGTTGTTGTTGAATGCATACAGTACAAAATGATTCCATGCTATGGCAGCTTAATATGTTTTTCCTAAGTGGGGGCTGCTGTAACCAGGCAGCTGAGCCGACTGGTAAGACCCATGACCAGAAAAGCAGGGATGGGTGCCTGACCAGCCTCTAGCCCTTTCTAGTGCAGTCTCTGCCCCTTGCTTGGCCTGAGCCAGGCTGGGGTTTCCCAGGGGCATCCTCTGTGTTTCGGGGAGAAGCTTCCATGTTGTGGTTCTGCTGAGCCAGCCTCCATCCTGCCTGCAGCTCCGAGCCCGGCAATGCCGTTTGGGTGTGTGACTCTGGGCGACAAGAAGAACTATAACCAGCCGTCGGAGGTGACTGACAGATATGATTTGGGACAGGTCATCAAGACGTGAGTGCTGGATCTGGTGGTCGAGGATGGGTGGGCAAGGGCTGGTGAGAGGGGAGCAGAGGACAGCCCACCCTGGGGCCGGGGCTGAGTGGGGTGCTTGCCGGCTGCAGTGAGGAGTTCTGTGAGATCTTCCGGGCCAAGGACAAGACGACAGGCAAGCTGCACACCTGCAAGAAGTTCCAGAAGCGGGACGGCCGCAAGGTGCGGAAGGCAGCCAAGAACGAGATAGGCATCCTCAAGATGTGAGTGTGAGGCTTAGGGGTGGGGGGGGCCATATGAGGTAGCAGAGAAGGGTTGCAAGGGCAGGTGGCCTCAAGCAGTACCAGCCTCTGGCCAGTTTGCCATGGCCCACAGTGGAGGTAGAGCCTCTCAGGGGTTTGCCCAGCCCTAAGAGAGAGGTTGGCCCCCCTCCCTGTTGCCAGGGTGAAGCATCCCAACATCCTACAGTTGGTGGATGTGTTTGTGACCCGTAAGGAGTACTTCATCTTCCTGGAGCTGTGAGTGTGGGCCTGGGGTCCCAGGATTCCTCAGTCCCTGGGGCCTTTATCTCCTCTGCCCTCTGCAACCAGGGAAAGCCCCCTTTGCAGACCCTTGGGGTCCTGGGTCCCTGTGCCTTGCCCAGCCGGCTCCCTGGTGTAGGCAGCCTGCCCGAGTACTCCTGCCCCACCCCCGATCCTGCCCACGCCGGGCTCAGGGGCTGGTGTCCCTCAGGGCCACGGGGAGGGAGGTGTTTGACTGGATCCTGGACCAGGGTTACTACTCGGAGCGAGACACGAGCAACGTGGTGCGGCAGGTCCTGGAGGCCGTGGCCTACTTGCACTCACTCAAGATAGTGCACAGGAACCTCAAGGTGAGGCCAGGGACTGGGTGTGAGGGCAGACATCCTTGAGGGGCAGGTGGGCAGCACCTTGGGGTCTTTGTCTAGCTTCTGGGGTCCTCACGGAGTTTTTCCCTGCCCACCCCCATGTCATTCCTGCCCGGAGCAGCTGGAGAACCTGGTTTACTACAATCGGCTGAAGAACTCAAAGATCGTCATCAGTGACTTCCACTTGGCTAAGCTAGAGAATGGCCTCATCAAGGAGCCCTGTGGGACTCCCGAGTACCTGGGCAAGCAGGGGGTGGGGCAGGGGCAGTGTGGGAGACAGCCTTCAAGGAGTGGCTCTGGGTGGGGCGGGGGATGGGACTGAGGAAGTCTCTAGCCCAGGAAGTGGGTGTGAGTGGTCCCAGGCCTCGCCAGGCCTGATACTGACCAGCCGGTGGACGCTGTGTTTGCAGCCCCGGAGGTGGTAGGGCGGCAGCGGTATGGACGCCCTGTGGACTGCTGGGCCATTGGAGTCATCATGTACATCCTGTGAGTGAATGGGCAGGCACACAGGCTTTCAGTCAGGCCGGTGGGGTCCTGTGCCCATGGCCTTCCTGGGTGAACCTGCCCTTTGACTCTCATGCAGGCTTTCAGGGAACCCACCCTTCTACGAGGAGGTAGAGGAAGATGACTATGAGAACCACGACAAGAACCTCTTCCGCAAGATCCTGGCTGGCGACTATGAATTTGACTCTCCATATTGGGATGATATTTCACAGGCGGGTGAGGAGGTGCCCAGCGTGTGGGTAAAGGGAAGGGTTGGTGTGGGGGACCTGCTCTCAGCCTTCTCTGCCGGACTCTGCTCCTACCTCCCAGCCCATACATCACCCCTAGACAGTGAGACGAGGTGCGCATGCCTAGCCTCTCCCTGGCTTTGTCCCCAGCCAAAGACCTGGTAACAAGGCTGATGGAGGTGGAGCAAGACCAGCGCATCACCGCAGAAGAGGCCATCTCCCATGAGTGGTGAGCAGGGCCCATGGAGGACAGAAGGAGAGGCCAGGTTTCCCTTGGCCTCTGTCCTCCTGGCATCTAGTAGCCCCCATCCATGAGGCTTTGAGTAGGGGCTGGGGGTGCCCAGAACTTGGGCCCAGCCCAGAGGACCTGCCTGGTAACCTCTGGATCTTAAGAGAAGAGGGCTGGGCAATTTCCATGAAGGCCTCTACCCCCTCAGATCCAGATGCACTTGCACCCTTTCTAGGATTTCTGGCAATGCTGCTTCCGACAAGAACATCAAGGATGGGGTCTGTGCCCAGATTGAAAAGAACTTTGCCAGGGCTAAGTGGAAGGTAAGACTTGGATGACTCCCTTTCCTGGACTGATCCCAAGAGCTCCTTCTGGCACACACAGTGTCTTACTTGTATCACACCCCTGCAGCCACACAAAAGCATTTCTTCAGCCATTGGTTGTGGCTGTAGCCACTGTCACTGCCTTAAGTGGGTGTGTGAACAGCTGGGTCCCTGGCCTGCTCCCCTGGGGTAGTCTGAGGCTTTGGCTCAGAAAGATCTGGCTTTGACTCTTGCCAAGGAACAGATCTGGCTTCTGTAAGCCTCACTCCGGGCCTCTCTCCGCTGCCCTCCTTTCAGAAGGCTGTCCGAGTGACCACCCTCATGAAGCGGCTCCGCGCACCGGAGCAGTCCGGCACAGCGACAGCCCAGTCCGCCCCAGCCACAGACACTGCCGCCGCTGGTGCTGCAGGTGGGGTCGCAGCTGCAAGTGGGGCTGCCCCAGCCCTTGGGGGCAGTGCCACCTCAGCCATAGCGGGTGCTGCTGCTCTTGCCACAAAGAGCGATGATATAGGCCCCGCAGACCGTAGTGCCACCCCAGCCACCGATGGCAGTGTCACCCCAGCCACCGACGGCAGTGTCACCCCAGCCACCGACGGGAGCATCACCCCAGCCACCGATGGGAGCATCACCCCAGCCACTGATAGGAGTGTTACTCCAGCCACTGATGGGAGAGCCACACCAGCCACGGAAGAGAGCACTATGCCCACCACCCAAAGCAGTGTCACACCAGCCACCAAGGCAGCTGCCACCCCTGAGCCGGCTTTGGCCCAGCCGGACAGCACAGCCCCTGGGGGCACAACAGGCCAGGCCCCGCCCTCTAGTAAAGGGGAAGAGGCTTCTGGCTTTGCCCAGGAGTCTCGGAGGGAGGAGACCAGCTGAGTGAGCAGGCTGGTGTGGGATAGGGGGCGGGCAGGAGGGTGGGAGAGTGGATGAGGGGCTTCTCACTGTACATAAGAGTCACTGGCATGATGCCCTTGCTCCCCTCCTGCCCCTGCCTCCCAGTGTGGGGCATGTCTGGGGGCCACGGGAGAGCAGTCTCATCTCCTGTGTGTATGTGCGTGAGTGGTGGGCAGGCCAGAGGCAGGACCGGCCCCAGCCCCTGCATGGATTCCTTGTGGCTTTTCTGTCTTTCGCTAGCTTCACCAGTTTCTGTTCCTTGCGGGATGCTGCTCTAGGGATATTCAGGAGGTCCCTGCTCCCTTTCCCCTTCCTTTTTTGCCTCATGATTTCCCCAGGCAGGCCCTGCAGGCCCCATCCTCTCCCAGGCCCTAAACTTGGGTGGCCTTGCCCTGAGAGCTGGTCCTCCAGCGAGGCCCTGTCAGCGGTCTTAGGCTCCTGCACATGAAGGTATGTGCCTGTGGTATGTGGGCTGCTCTAAGAACGGACACAGGCTGGTAGAGAGAATGTATAAATCTAGGGCAGTGTACTTTAAGACAAAGACTGGTCGCATGGTGGGGGGCACTGCTTGGTAGCTTTGGGGGTCCTCAGAAGTGAAAGAGAATGAGTAGGAGGGTAGAAAAGTCCACCTTTGTTCCTGGAAATTTCCCACCAATACCCTTGTGCTATTTCCTGCCCTCCTGGGTTCTGCAGTGGGTTGCCCTGTGCCCTGAGCTTCATAAGCCTGTCAGGGGAAGAAGGAACAGTTCAGGATGTGAGAACAATGAAAACCGGGAAGGCAGTGTGCAGGCGCAGTACCTAGGGCACTGGCCTAGCTGGGTCCTTACCCTGAGCCAGACAGGGAGGGCTGATACCCCTTGGCTCTTCTCTGTTGGTGTTGGTGTTCCTCAGGCTACGGCTACGGTTGTCTCCATCCCAGGTGGCCTGCTGCATGGCAGTGTCCTATAGTCTGATTTGGGGGTTTGCCCTTCACAGGGGCAAATTTCTGCTCTCCTAATTCAAAAATAAAAGAGGAACTTCCCCCTTCCCCCCATGTCTGTGACCCATTTCCCCTTCTGTCAGGGCTTAGAGAGAGAGGCCCAGGTGCCTCTGAGCTATGCTGAGTTGCATTTCCTGGGATGAGAAAGTGGAATAAGGCTCCCCAGTTTTCCTGATGGAGGCTCCTGGCAGGTGCCCTTTGTCAGACCCCACCACAGCTTGGGCAGGCAGCCACACTGGTCCTGGCCTTCGCTCGGCACTCCAGTGGCAGTCCTGCCCTCCTCCCTGCATGCCTGTGGGTCTGCTCTGGTGTATGAAGGTTGGTAGGCTAACTGTGTGCCTGCTGAACCTGGCAAATAAATGTCACCCTGCCAAAGCCTCTGGCCATCCTCTTGCCTTTGCTTCCTCTGTCTTACTGGGGAGGGGCCTCTGAAAGGCAATGGGGAGGGAAGAGGCTGGGAGCAGGTTCACAGGTCTGCTAAGTGCCATGAGGATTGCTTAGGCTGAGAGTACAGATCATTCTTTACCACTGTGTGTGTTCCTTGATTGTGGTGGCGGGTCCTCTGGACTCCAGAAATCCACGTTGGGTGGTGGCCCCTGACCTGGGCTTGTGCCAAGGAAAAATCTCTGGACTGCTGTTCTGACAAGTCCTATTGAACAAGGAGCCCTTGTCTTGACTTAGGCATACAACTGAATCTCACCACGAACCAGCCACCATAGGGAGAGACCTTGCCCATAGCCAAAGTGGGCTTCCTTAGGTTGGGGAGAGGGTGCACGGTGGGCGGTGCGCAAAGGTTCTATGCTGCCGTTTGTGTCAATTCCTCCCCCTTGTGAAGAATGCCTGTGCTTTCCACATAGGCCCAAAGAACTTCACTCTGGGTCTACTTCAGGTGGAAAAAAATCAGCTTTAGATCATGGGGCTCTACATAAGGTTTCTTTTCTGTAGAGAAAGTAGTAATGCTGCTAAAAATTGTTAAGCATGAAAACTTCCAGGAAGACTTGTTCCAGTCCTGACTGGTCCAGGTGAATTCACCAGGGATGCTGCTCTTTCTCAGGGAGGACCCCAAAGATAACTTCTCTGATGTGGGAATCAATAAAAGGGTTTGTTAGTCCCTGGTCTATGAAGCATCTGGGCCTTCAACATTCTAACCCCACTACGGTCCAGAGGCATGCTGATCCTCCTGGGAGTTAAGAGCTGAAGTCCGGGTACTGGCCCTGCCGCCTCCAAACTTAGGGGTCATCATGCCTTGCTTGGATAAAGCCAGAGTAAGCTCATGGTGTCCTGAGGGGTTAGAACCTGTGTGCATATTTCTAGGACCACTCAGAGCTGAGGGCTGAGAGGGTGGGGTATTCTTTTAGTCTGTGGGAACAATGGGCTTACGGGTGTATGGCCGGGCATTGCCCGGAGCCCAGGAGACCGCTCTCCATCGGGACAACCGTCCCATTTCCCTACGGCTTCGGTCTTCTCGACTCTCCCGAGGTGCAGAGAAGCCTGCCCTGATAGAACAGGGCTGAGGAGCCCGTGCCCGGCGCGCTTCGCACAAGATCTGGCTTCGGACCATAATGTCTTATCTTGCCCCACAAAGGGGCCAGCCGGCGGCATAGCTACTGCGGGTACCTGCCGAATCCTTCCGGGAGCTACTGGAGAGATACCACTGACAGATCAGTCTCGCGCTCAGCCCCAGGAATCTCTTCGGTCGTTAAGTCCCGCCCCCATGGCTCGTCCAATCCAGACCCAGCTCCCGGGCTCCGCCTCCACGTACCTTATCACCACTTCCGGTTCGCTCCCGGAAGTTGCGCTGTGGAGCCAAATTTGAAGCCCGCGGGGACGCGGGGGCGCGGCCGCGAAGCTGGACCCGTCGAGGTTTCCTTGGCTGCCTGATCCCCTTTAGATCAGTCGTCATGCCTATCCGTGCCCTGTGCACCATCTGCTCCGACTTCTTCGACCATTCCCGAGATGTGGCCGCCATCCACTGCGGCCACACATTCCATCTTCAGTGGTGAGTGACCACAGTGGCGGGGCCGGGCTCTCGGCCTTGTACGGCTACAGAACTGAGGGGTGTTGGGTCCCCCGGCGGAGCCTAGACAGGTGATTAAGACGGCACTAGACTGATTCCCACGGTAGGTACCGGACCTGAGCAGAGGCGGGTCTGGGCAGGCTTCCCGGAGGAGGTAACTGCTGAACTGAGTCCAGGGAAACAGAGTTGGTTCGGTGAACATAAAGTAGGGGCTTCCTTGATCCGCTAGCAGAGAGATGTGACTTCAAAATTATTAGTCCGGGCAGAGGTGACTTTCGCCAAATTAACAACGGCTTTTATTTCTTTGAGATAACCTGGAAGGCCTCTGGCTATCCGACTTGTGGTTTGGTTGATGGTTTGGGATTATTCCACCCAGAGTCATCTCGTTGGTCGGACTTCTCAGTGTACTCACTGACGCCAAGAATCCCAAGATAACACGGAAGGAAGGGCAAGGGGGCACCTGGAAGGCTCAGTTGGTTAAGCACCTGTCTTCGACTCAGGTCATGATTTCAGGGCCCTGGGACCGAGCAAGTCTGCTTCTCCCTTGCCCTCTGTGATCTCTCTCTCTCTCTCTCTCAAATAAGTAAATAAAATCTTTTAAAAAAGCCAAACAAACATGGAGGGCAAGGAGGTGCTCCTTAATCCAGCCATCCTACTGACCGTTTGAATGTACAGCTGGTGAGGAAAGATTCCCTTAGCATCTGTGGACTGGCTGATTCAGAGCTCTTTTTTTTAAGTGAAATATAATTGACATACCATATTATATTAGTTTCAGTTGCACAACATATTGATTCATCAATTCTGTACATTAGTCGATGCTAACCACGATTTAATTGTGGTCACTGTCTGTCACTATACAGCAGTATTTTTTTTTAGGATTTTATTTATTTATGGGGCACCTGGGTGGCTCAGTTTGTTTAGTGCCTGCCTTCACCTCAGGTCATGATCCCAGGGTCCTGGGGTCCAGCTCCCCATCAGTCTCCCTTCTCAGTGGGGAGTCTGCTTCTCCTTCCACTCCCTCTGCTTGTGTTCTCTCTGTCTAATTAATTAATTAATTAAAATATTTTATTTATTTATTTGAGAGAGAGAGAGGGAGAGGGAAAAGCAAGCTCTTTGCTGAGCAGGGATTCCAGTGTGGGGTTTGATCCCAGGACCCTGGGATTCTGACCTGATGGGAAGGCAGACACCCAACCTGCTGAGCCACCCAGGCACCCACCATACAACAGTATTATTGAGCATATTTCCTACGCTTTCCTTTTCATCTCCATGACTTATTTATTGATTTATTTGTTTGTTTGTTTTTTAAACAATTTTATTTAATTATTTGACAGAGAGAGAGATCACAAGTAGGCAGAGAGGCAGGGAGAGAGAGAGGAAGGGAAGCAGGCTCCCTGCTGAGCAGAGAGCCCGATTCGGGGCTCTATCCCAGGACCCTGCTATCATGACCTGAGCTGAAGGCAGAGACTTTAACCCACTGGGCTACCCAGGCACCCCATGACTTATTTATTTTATAACTGGAAGTTTGTACCTCTTCATTCCCTTTATCTATTTCCAGAACTTTTCCATCATTCCAAACAGAAACTGTATCAATAAATGACAACTCTCCATTACCCCTCTTCCCCATTGCCCTCAAAACCTCTATTTTACCCTCTTTCTCCTTGAATTTTCCTATTCTGGGTATCTTGTGTAAGTGGAATCATACAATTTTGTTCTTTTGAGTTTTGCTTACTTCACTAAGCATAATGTTTTCTTTTTTTTTTTTTTTAATTTTTATTTATTCATTTGACACAGAGAGATCACAAGTAGGCAGAGAGAGAGAGAGGGAGGAGGAAGCAGGCTCCCCGCGAAGCAGAGAACCCGATGCGGGACTCGATCCCAGGACCCTGAGATCATGACCTGAGCCGAAGGCAGCGGCTTAACCCACTGAGCCACCTAGGCGCCCAGCATAATGTTTTCAAGGTTCATCCATGCTGTAGCATGTATGAGAATTTCATTCCTTTTATGAGTAAAATTCGATTGTACGGGAATACCACATTTTATTTATCCCTTCATCTGTTAAAGGATGTTGGGTTGTTTCCGTGTTCTGGCTACTATGAATAATGCTACAATGAACTGGTGTAAAAGTATCTGTATAAGTGCCTGCTTTCATTCCTTTTGGGTTATACCCAGAGGTGAGATGACTGGATCCTATGGTAATTCTATGTTTAATTTTTTGAAGAACTGCTTTACTGTTTTCCACATTGACTGCACCATTTTACATCCCCAGCAGCAATGCACAAGGGTCCAATTTCTCTACATCCTTGTCAACACTTGTTATTTTCTGTTTTCTTTTTTTTTTATAATAGTTACCTAATGGGTATTTTTTTTAGTGTGTGTGTGTTTAAAGCTATCAACTTCCCTTTTAGCAAGCTTTTACTGAATTCTGTAAGTCTTGGTATGTGGTCTTTTCATTTTCACTCATCTCAAGGTATTCTCTAATTTCCTTTATGATTTCTTCCTTGATCCATCAGTTATTTAAGAGTGTGTTAATTTCTATGTATTTGTGAATTTTCCAGTTGTGTTTCTGTTACTGGTTTTCAGTTTCATTCCATTGTGATCAGAAAAAACACTTTGTATGATTTTAATCTTTTAAAATTTATTGGTACTTGTTTTGTGGCCCAATATACGGTCTATCTTGGAGAATGTTCTGTGTGCACTAGAGAAGAATGCATATTCTGCTGTGATTGGGTGGAGTATTTGTGTGTTAGATCTAGTTGGTTTATGTTGTCTGAGTCCTCTATTTTCTTACTGATTACCTGTGTGATTATTCTATCCATTATTAAAAGTTTGGGTTATTGACCTCTTCAACTTTTATTGTATAGCTGTCTATTTCTCTCTTGAATCCTGTCCAATTTTCTTCCATATATATTTTTTTGGCTTTGTTATTAGGTACATGTGTGTTTATAATTGTTATTTCTTCCTGTTGGATTGTACCTTTTATCAATATGTAAAGTTCTTCTTTGTTTTTTGTACCTTTTTTAACTTGAAGTCTATTTTGTCTGACAATAACATAGCACTTCAGCTCTCTTTTTGTTACCATTTTTTAACTTATCCTGCTTGGGATTCATTATGGTTCTCTAACTTGTGGAATGGTTTCTGTAATTAGTTTTGGAAAATTATCAGCCATTATCTTTTCAGGTCTTGTCTCTAGTTCATTATCCGTTTTCTTCTCATATTAGTTTCTCATTTGTTATAACAAATTACTACTAACTTGGTGGCTTAAAACAACACAGATTTACTATCTTGCAGTTCCAGAGGTCAGAAGTCCAAAATGGGTTTACCAGGTTATAGTCAATGTTTGTAAGTAGATATATGCCTTTCTTAGCTCATGGCCCCATTTTCCATCTTCATTGCTCTCTGTATGACTCTGACACCCCTGCTTCACTTAGGGACCCTTGTGATTACATGGGGACACACCTGGATAATCTCCCTGTCTCAAGGTTTGTTTTGTTTTGTTTTTTTAAGATTTATTTATTTATTTGTTTATTATTATTATTATTATTATTATTATTATTTTTAAATATTTTATTTATTTATTTGACAGAGATCACAAGTAGGCAGAGAGGCAGGCAGAGAGAGAGGAGGTAGCAGGCTCCCTGCTGAGCAGATAGCCCGATGATGCGGGGCTCGATCCCAGGGCCCTAGGATCATGATCTGAGCCAAAGGCAGTGGCTTTAACCCACTGAGCCACCCAGGGCCTAACATGGAACCTAACATGGGGCTCTATCCCTGATCCCTCTGGGATCAGGACCTGAGCCAAAGGCAGACGCTCAATCACAGACACTCAACCGACTGAGCCACCCAGGACGCCCCCTGTCTCGAGATCCTAAATCACATCTGCAAAATTACTATTGTCATATTAGGTGAAATAGTCACAGTTTTAAGAAATTAGGATATAGACTTCTTGGGGAATGTGCATAATTCCACCTAATACTTTCTTTTTGGAACTCCTTATTATATGTATGCTAGAGCTTTTCACATTATTTTCTGTATCTTTTACCGTCTCATATTTTTCTGTCTTTTTGATTCTTAGTGTTTTTTCTGACCTATCTTTTCATTTTACTAATTCTTCAACTGTGCATAAACTGCCATTAAACTCATCCATTGAATTCTTAATTTTGGCCATTTTTAATTTTCAAATTTCTGTTTGGTTCTTATTAAGTTCTGCCATGCCACCTTTTATTCTGTAGTTCTCTACTGATATATTTTTTTCTTTTCTAAGATAAACTCTACCCCTACCATAGGGCTCAAACTCACAATCCCAAGATCAAGAGTCACATGCTCTACTGACTGAGCCAGGCACCGCTCTACTGATATTTTCAGTCTTGATTTTTATTTCCTAGCATGCTGTGTTACATTGTGTCTGACAATTCCCATATCTGAAGTCTTTGTGTGTATGTTCTGGTTTGTGTGTGTAGTGCTTTTTCCCTTGTCTATTTGCTTTTTAAAAAAACTAAAATGGGAGCGCCTGGGTGGCTCAGTGGGTTGAGCCTCTGCCTTCAGCTCAGATTGTGATCTCAGGGTCCTAGGATCGAGCCCCGCATCGGGCTCTCTGCTAGGTGGGGAGCCTACTTCCCTGCCCCTCTCTCTGCCTGCCTCTTTGTCTACTTGTGATCTCTCTCTCTCTCTGCCAAATAAATAAATAAAATCTTAAAAAACAAACAAACAACCTGAAACATTTACTTTATGTAATTGGAGTCATACATAATATATGTTGTATCCGGCTTCTCTTCCTCCATGTTATGTGTATGTGATTCATCCATAATGTTGTTCTTAGATGTAGACTCACTCATTCTCATCGCTGTACCTGGGTACCTTTGAATTTATCTCATGCCTAATATATGGAAAAGTATTTACAGAAAAAAACAGACCTGGGATGATGGTATTACCCTCCAGAAAGGACTCTGCTTCTCCCTGGTCCCTGGTGGGAGAGTCTACTAGTAGGAGACTAATTAGAGTTTAAGGTTTGAGGTTTTGTTGGACCACTCAGATAGATGAGGCGAAGCTGGACTGTGTTTTACTTTTACCACAACTTGCATTTACTTCTAGTGTACCCTTACTCTGAAAGTGTAGCCCTTTGGAGTCCTAACTTAAAGTGGGGGGTATTATTGGAATCCCTATCTCTGAGGGACCCTGGGCTTTGGCTGCTGCTCCATCCTAGTCAGAGCCTGGAATGTTGACAAAAGAGCAAGTAGCTCAGGTCAGGACGGCCATACCAACAGGGCCAAAAAAGGGCCGACTGGTCAGAGTGTTTGTACCAGTGAGGCCCCGTGGGATGTACCGTCCCACTGTGATACTACCCTCCTTTGTGGTCAGGCATTGGGTTGAGGAGGAATAAGTCAGATGCTGTTGTGGTCAGGGTGACTGCCTGGCCTGTACGTCTCTGCCCACGTAAGCGCTCACCAGTCTACTTCTCTGCTTCCCATTCCAGCCTAATTCAGTGGTTTGAGACAGCACCAAGTCGGACCTGTCCACAGTGTCGAATCCAGGTGAGGGCGATGGGGTGAAAACACCTTTTCCTTGCTGGGGAGGAGGAATGAGAAAAAATCTCTGAAACTGGACAAGATCTTTGACCTTTTTGGACCCTCATGGTTTGAGGCTGATTAAGCCTTACTTGTGCTTTTGAGTGGCTCAGGAGACCTACTTGTGCCCAAGAATAGCTGGCAGATAGACTTGTTGCCCGGGCTGGTCTTCACCTAGCTAAATTTGACCTCCTTCCTTGCCTTTCCCCATCCTCAGTGCCCAGCACCTAGAGTTGGGATGTCTTTTGAACCACATGGGTCTATGGTGACATGACTTCAGTAACCACCAAACCAGTGGCATCAGCGTGGGGCACCTGTAGGGTTACAGAGCTCATCTGATTCCAAGGGATGTGCTGTGAAAAGTTAGGCCTAAGAACAGGCCTGGCTCCATGTTAAGCAGCATGTCCATTCCTGTCGGCCTTGCACGTGACTCAGCTATACAGTCATACTCTCTCTTGTCCTTTCATCCAGGTTGGCAGAAGAACCATTATTAATAAGCTCTTCTTTGACCTTGCCCAAGAGGAGGAGAGTGTCTTAGATGCAGAATTCTTAAAGGTACCTGGGATTTATGTCATTCTACTGCACTGCAAGCCCTCTGAGAATTTACTCTCTGTTCCCTCCCAGGGTGGGTGTGTAAACTGTGGAGATAGAGTCTAGAGGGAGATTTGTAGAGGTTTCAAGGCAGAAGGGAAGAGAGCAAAGGAAACGTGATGATAAAGACCCAGTCATTGGAGAGATACACTGTTGGGGAAGAAGGGAGCCACGTGACTGTGAGCCTTCGCCCTTGGGATTTCAGAGCGATTCCCACCAAAGGCCAGAGTGTCTCTCCTGAGGTTCTCTCATGGAGGTTGTACAGCCATCCTTCCCAGCCCACCTTGCTGCTTGGACAGCTAGAAATCGATCAGAAAACTCTTCCAGTCCTCAGCCACGGAGGATGTGTGAACCCACTATTCATAAACCTGGCTGTGCCTCAAAACTGGGGGGGAAGCTTGGTATATATCCAGTTGCTTGAGTCTTTCTGGAACCAGGAATGGAGGGCAGAACCACTGGAATCAGGATGTGAGCCAGGGCAGAAACCCACCATTTCTCCTATACTTCTTCCCTTCAAGTCCAAGATTTAACTTTCTTTGTGTACTGGGGGGACTGAATTGGTCAAAACCTCTTGAGGAAGTGGGATTGGGATTCACAATGCACCTGGACACGAGGGTTCATTTGCTGGGCATCTGTCAGCCCAGGGTTCATTTGGCCTTGGCCCCGGGTTGCTGTGATTTCCTTGGAACCTTCCTGCTTCAAGTACGTAGAGCTTTTGTGCTTAAAGCCAGCACGTTCATCGTCATGGTAACTGCTCCTGGTTTTAAGCTGCGTCTTCCCTGTGATAAAGACAACAAAGGCAGCTTCCTTTCTTTCTGGCTTTCAAAGCCAGATCTAGGAGACAGAGAGGCAGCATCTTGAGTAGTCTGGAGCAAGGGCTTGCAGGCATCTTGCTTAAGTGTAGGAGGCAGGCAACTTGGGGGAGCTTTGGGTTGGTGTCTGTTCTCTGGCAGCCCATGCATGCCCTTCTCTACCCACCATTTGCTCTCCAGGATATTCTGCCGACACTGAGCCACCCAGCCACCAAAAGCTTTTGCTCTGGAGTCCTGGATGGGGGATTTTTACCGAAGGGAGCTCACCGCTCTACTGGGGCTGGTCTTTAGTATTGGTCACCAGTGAAATTCTGAGTCTCGTGCTGACCTGGAAAGGGTGATCTGGGGGAAGCTTTGCCTGAATTCCATCCAGCACCACCATGAACCCTTGACCAAGCCTTTCAGTTCTACAGTGTCTGGTTTTTCTGCTTATGGAAAACTTCTCTTGCCCATGGGGGTGTTGAGTGCTCCAAACTCCTGAATGGGAGGTGGACTCATTTCTGCCCCAGCCTCTCAGTGGTTCTGTGGCAGTGGCTCTGTAACTTAATGCCCGGGCTTTGAGAGGTTCATTTGACCCTCACAATAGTCTGGTTAGAGCCTAGCACGTGTGAGGTTTCATCCAGAGACACGAAGTTGTCCCAGCTTACCTACTTTATTAGGGTTGGAAGGTTCGTGGTACACAGAGCCAGCTCAGAGCTTGGAGAGTAGACTGTGGAGCAAGCAGGACCTGGGGTAGAGGGAGGAAGTGGTGACCCAAAGTCCTTAGCCCTCCCAACTCTGTGACCCCAATCAGTGAAGCCCAGAGATTGTAAGGGCCAGCACAGGGCCAAGGAAGTCTTGGAAGCCTCTGCTGTGAGACTGATCCCACAGGTCCAACTTCACTTCTCTTACCCCTTTATGGCCCCTCTCTTGCCCTGTTCTGCCTCCTTCTCTGTCCCAGGGTCTTATACTTGAGATTGTTTTCCTCCGTCTTACCTACTTTTTAAAAAAAGCATAGAGATAAAAAAGCAAGACGTATCTCCACTGTGGGCCTAGCTTGGCCATGACATATATCAGGGTCTGTGCCTCCCTGGACCTGCAGGCCTCATTGTCCCCTCCTGGATCTCCCTGCAAGCCTTTGGAATGCTGTATGGAAGCCAGGTATGATGCCTTTCTGCTTCTTATTGTGGATATTGCCTTGTAGAATGAACTGGATAACACCAGAGCCCAGCTTGCTCAGAAAGGTGAGTTAGTAAGAGACAAGGGGTCCTGGGAAGCCCCTGACCCAGGTGCTTGGGGGAGAGGCCCTGGGAAGAATGGTTCCAGTCTTCTGGTGAAGCTAGGGGCTCTCCCTGCTTTGTACAGCCAAGAGTTTTGCCAGCTCTTGTGATTGGCAGGAAAGGGGAAGAAAGGGAGGTGCCTCAAGCTGTCCACCTAGGCCCGATAAGCTTTCTCTCTTTGTCTGAGGACAAAGAGAGAGCCCCAGGACTGGGACTGGGAAGGGAAGGGACTACCAAATGGAACAGACTATTTCTAGGAGAGAGTTTGGCTGCTGAGTTTCACAGGAAACCTACTTGAGTTCTAAGATGATGAATTAACTAGACCCTTGGGAGTGGAGAGCAGTGAAATCTTTACTCAAGTAGTTCTAAGCAGCAGAAAGAGGGTCTCATCCCATGCATGAAGAGACTCTGGCTTAGCTTCCCTGGCTTGGTGTGTGCCAGAGAGAAAAGCAGGTCACCCAACTTGCTGACTGGAGACTTGTTCCTTACATGGCTCTGGGGTGCGGTGTGCGGTGCTGGAGCCCAAGGGCTCAGGTTCTTACACTGATGAGTGAACAGGCCTTCCCCCTTCCCACCTCTGCTGCAGAGAAGGAGAAAAGGGACAGTCAGGTAATCATTGACACCCTGCGGGACACGCTGGAAGAGCGCAACGCCACCGTGGAATCCTTGCAGAAGGCCTTAGACAAGGCCGAAATGCTGTGCTCCACCCTCAAGGTGGGTCCCCAGGTTCTGTGGGCACAAGTCGGTTGGGCTCATCTTCTGGTTCTGCCTTGGTCATTACCTTTGTGCGGTTATAAAATGGAGGCAAATCCCTTCTTACCCAGGCCACCCATTTTGTACCCATCCAGCCCGTAAGCAAAGGGTCACATTGGCCATGCTTACGGATTTGGCGCCAGGTAGTATGAAGAGGTGAGGCCTTCCTGGCGCTTCTCGGAGGGTCAGCTCAGCCAAGACCTCAGTGAGGCTGGACCTTGTTTCCAAAAGTGGTTTGTACTCCACCGATGAAGCCAGACTGAGGAACCTTCCATTAGCACTCTAGTCCTTGGCTGGGCTGCTCTCTGGAGCCAGATCAAACAGCATCCCAGGGAGGAGCAGGGGGCCTTTGAAGTCAGATGTGCTGAGCTGACCAGGCAGATCAAAGCCTGCAGAGCCAGGCGCTCTAGACCCAGATGAATTTTGTATCAGGCTGGGTTGGTGAGCCTCTTGCTCTCTAAGGGGCATGAGGCGATTGATCTGAACCTGCGGTTGATATTCTGGCCTCGTAAGAAGGAGCAGTCCTTGCTGGATGCCATTTGAAAGGGAATGGGAGCCATCTTTGTGAACAGACAGAGCCCCAGGGTGTTCATTGTCTCTGTTCCTGCTTGGTGGCTGGGCTGGATCACGCGTGACCAGTGGGAGGGAAGGAGTGAATCAGTACTTGACCGCAGAGCAGGCATCTTCGATGGCATTCCCAGGTCAGAGATGGAGTGCTTTTGTGCTGAGGGCAGCCTGGCCCACTGCCTCTGGTCCAGCTCTCCTATCCTGATTCGTAACTGTCCTTGGGTCTAGATGTGGATAAAGAGACCTGGATTTGTGTTTCTTCAGCTGCCTACACAACATGCACCCTGAGCCCTTACGCCATGGTACCTCGGCAGCCCACAGTGGGCCTCTAGGTAGTGGGATGTGCCTGGGGTAAGATACATCTCGGGAGGAAGCAAGCAGGGAGGTGAAGGAGCAGCTGGTGTAGGGCGTCAGAGCAGAAAAAGCACAAGCCAGAATGGGGCCCAGGAGCCTTCCTTCCACGGGGCTGGGGACACACGGTTATCGGCATTTGGAAAAGTGGACAGTTCTCAGGATGACTTTAGCTGTGGTGCCTGGGATCTTCCAAGCGACAGGTGGGCATGGGTGTGTTTGCTGTGCAGAAGCAGATGAAGTACTTGGAGCAGCAACAGGACGAGAGCAGGCAAGCCCAGGAGGAGGCACGCCGACTCAGGACCAAGATGCGAACCATGGAGCGGTGAGCCCGACACTGGGACCACCCTCAGCTCACTCCTCTAGCCCCGGGGCCCAGCTGTTAGGATTGCAGTGGGGCTTGGATCACTTCCATGGCTCAAATCTCCATCGGCCATGTGGAGCTCAGGCCAGGGGGTTGTGGGCCCCATGTCCTCACTCGGCCTCGGGGGGCTCCTCCACTTGCCATGGGGCCCCTGGCCTCAGTCTTCCCCCTTTCTATTGCCCGTGGCTCAGTGACCTGGCAGGTCTTTGGCTCCAGAGACCCTTCTCCAGGGATCCCTGACCTTGAGGACCTGTCAGCACCCGTTCTTCCCTAGCAGCATCCCTGCAGCTGCGTTCGGCTCTGCTGCAGGGCCTTTCTTTGGGTAGACCCGCCTGCTAAAGCATGCTGGCAGGCCAGGCTGTCACCATAGCAACAGCAGCAAAGGAGAGCAGAGCTGCACTGGGTACCTACCCATCAGCCTCCAGATTCTAAATGTCGTGGGCTGGGTGTTTTTCAGGATTGAGCTCCTGCTCCAGAGCCAGCGACCCGAGGTGGAGGAGATGATCCGAGACATGGGTGTGGGACAGTCCGCGGTGGAGCAGCTGGCTGTGTACTGCGTGTCCCTCAAGAAGTGTGTACTCTGGCCCCTGTGGCCCAGTCCAGGAGCTAAGCCATGGCACCCTCTCTGTTGCCCATCTCTTAACAAAGCAGAGAAGGCTGAGTAAAAGGGCAGGCTCTGGAGCTATCCTGCCTTAGTTGAACCGTGACCTCCCCTCTCACCATGTGGCTAGGAGTCAATTTCTTAGCCTCTGACCAGCTTCCTGCATGGGGATAGTAATAACTTGCCTCATTGGGTTACTGAGACAATGAGTGTGAAGGGAAGTGTTATTCTTTTTTTTCTTTTTTTTTAGATTTCATTTACTTATTTGACAGAGATAACAAGAGAGGGAATACAAGCAGGGGGGGATTTGGGAGGGAGAAGCAGGCTCCCCACCGAGCAGGGAGCCCCATGTGGGGCTTGATCCCAGGGCTTGACCTCAGGACCCTGGGATCACAACCTGAGCTGAAGGCACATGCTTAACTGACTGAGCCACCCAGGCGTCCCAGAAGTGTTATTGCTAAGCAGACTGGTACCATTCTCTGAGCTATAAGCCCCATCGTGATAAATGGATCCTGTTTCCCATCAGCACTTACCGACTCTGCCTAACTTGAATCAGAAACTTTGCTCAGATTCGCCACTACTGCGGATGTGAGGTTGTGGAAAGGGGCCACATGGCTGACAGGTGCAGAGGATCCCAGATGTCTTCAGTGAGGGCCAGGTGGTATAGGGGCCTCTTCCTGAGACCTTAGTGAGGGCGGGGCTTCCTGCATACCCTCTCCAATCACCAGGGCCTGCAGGACCGGCAGGGAACAGAGACTCCCCCCGCCCCTTGCAGGACCCTCCGCAGCCCCACCCTGTTGGGCTCAGGGTTCAGAGTAGGGAGGAGACCTGGCTGAGGGGACAGCCTGGGCTCTATGTTTGTTTGGTGCCGGGGTGCAGTCTGATCAGCAGCATGCCCCATTCTGACATCCCTTTTCCTGGCTCCCTCATAGAGAGTATGAGAATCTCAAAGAAGCTCGGAAGGCCTCAGGGGAGCTGGCGGACAAACTGAAGAAGGACTTGTTTTCTTCCAAAAGCAAGGTAACAGTGGGAAACCAAAGGTGAGGGGTGTGGTGGCTATCCTTTTGTAGTGCTCGTTCCTGTCTCCTGAGCAAAGGCATGGGCCCTGATGATGCAGCAGACTCCATGGGGCCATTGGGTGGCCCACAGGGACTGGTTACTGGGCCTCAGCTCTGGCTCTGTGGCTTGTCCACTTAGGGTAGATGGTCACACAGGCATCCCCCCCCACCCCGTACATGTACATTCACGATGCCCTCTATTCTCTCTGGCCTCTGGCACCTCTCAGCTGGCTGGAGAGCACAGATCCTGAATGAGACAGTGTCAGAGGCCTGCTTTTGCCCCAGGCCCAGAGTAGGAGGAACATACTTGGAACCCGGTTCTTTTAGCACAGCTGCTTTATCTCTGGGCCTGGTGCCTCCATGGGTTGTTGGGTGTAGAGCACAGCCCTAGTTCCCAGGCAGCCCCAGATGGGCACAGACAGGCCCCACAAAGCCAGGGTCTCCCTGTGTGTCCTCAGACTCTTCTGGACCTGGGGATCCCGTGAGCGTGCGCTGGGTAGCAGCAGGTGGGGCCAGAGCACGCGGCCGCCTGCTGGCCTGGTCTTTATTCCCTATACTTTCTTATAGTTGCAGACAGTCTATTCTGAACTAGACCAGACCAAGTTGGAGCTGAAGTCGGCCCAGAAGGATCTACAGAGTGCTGACAAGGAGATTGTGGTGAGGGACATCCCTGGCCATACGTGAATGAGGGGTTGTTTGTGCATCTTCCGAGAGCCTAGGAACCTATGTCCCAGTCTGTGGCGGTGGTTCTGGGTTCCCTGCATCCTCCTGGTTCAGAGGGTGTCAAGATGTATACCTTGGCCCTGATTTGGAGCCTTGGCCTCCTCAGTAAGGGACAGACAGCACCGTGGGTCTTCTCCTACAACCTGTCCTGTACCTATATTCCCAGGGACGTAGCCTCACCACAGGAGAGGCTTCACCAGACAGGGGTTCTGAGACTGGATGATCCCAGGTATTCGGGATGTTGGGGGTTCAGGCCTTGCCCTGCTCGCAGTGGGCTTGCCTGTTGTGCATGTCATCCACGTCCTTGGTGGTCTCTCTGGGCTTGCTGCCTCAGCCTTCCTTTCACACTCTTCTCTTTCCTTCCCCAAGAGCCTGAAAAAAAAGCTAACGATGCTGCAGGAAACCCTGAACCTGCCACCAGTGGACACTGAGACTGTCAACCGCCTAGTTTTAGAGAGGTTTGTTGACTTTCTGGGGTGTACAGGGGTCATAAGCTGGAAGAACTCCCCAGAAAGGGTCTTTACTACTCCTGGCTTTGGTTGGGTGGGTGGTCCGTGTGGGTGTGAAGGCTGTGGGCCTCCTGCCCTGAGACATAGCCAAGATGTAATTGGAAAACAGCTTTGAGGCAAGCTCTGGGCTCTGACAAGGAAAGGTCGGCCAGAGAGGACCTAGGGATGGGCAGGGAAGGGACAGGAGCGTTGACTGTCCGCACGTTTCCTGTTTATGGAATGCTTACCAAATGCATCTGTCTGCCCCAGATTCTGAAACAAACATGAAACCAGGCACCAAAATAAATTCCCTGCTGCTCTCAGGAATGTGTGCATTAAAGCTGCCGGCAGGGGGAGCCAAGAGGCAGAGGGATGGGTGTCCCTGCCAGGACCGGCTGCCCATTCCTACTGAGTGTTTCACAGAAGCTGACCAGCTAAGAGCACCTCAGGGCTGTCCTGCCTAACTGCCCAGCTGCTGGCCCAGATGGAAAGCACATAAGCCAGTGGCCCAGACTTTTATTTGAGTCACTTTTCAATATCCTTTGGAAAATCATTATGCTCCTTCTTCCTCACATACAATCAGTTGCTGGAGTCTACCTGGCTAACCTCTGTGGTGCCTCCTGACCGCATCCCCGGCCACCTGAAGGTGAGGCTGGTGACCATCCTTCGGCTTCTCCTGTCTGCCCAGGTTATCAGCTCCTGGGCTTCACGTCATTCCCTCCCCCACCAGACACTCCCAGACCTCTTGGCACTGTACCTGAGGCACTCATGGAACCAGCCCATGCGCACACACCTGGCGATGAGTAGACCGGGAGCCACATCTTTCTCTCTGTTCCTCACATGAACTTCCTTACACAAACATTCCTCACCGGGGAGTGAGTGCCAACAAGCCAGGGTCCTCTAATTCTCATCATACCTTTAGTTTTTCAACCGTATTCTTTCCTTTTTACCTCAGACCCTCCAGCATCTCCTCATGGAGCTAGAGCTGCCCGCCCACCCATCTGGGTTGGACTGAGAAACGGCTGTGGGAGTGTGATTTTCTGTGAGGTCCAGTGTGTTGCCGATTTGGACAAACTAGACTCCGTGTCTGGTCCTTTCTCCCCACTCCACTCTCAGAGCCCATGGCCACGGTGGCTTGAAAGCCCAGGTTGCACAAGGGCTCTGTCAGGAGCCTGGCTCGTGGAGATCTGATAGTCTCAAAGGCCATCTCATGTGGTCAGGCATTTAGAACTCAAATTGCCTCAAGGCAGGAAGTAAAAATCCTTTTCCTAGGCTGTCACTCCAGGCTGCTATCTACAAGCTCCACCGTGCTCCCTGCACTTCCCACTCCATGGGCCTCAGGGCATTTCCACACACTTGTGCTCTGTGTCCGGCATCCACAGTAAGGGATGCCTCCAGGCTCTCTGGGACTCTGCATACCTGCTTTTGCTTACTTTCTTTACCACTCCGCACCAGAATGTGGCCTAGACTTCTGTAGCAGGTTCTCACTGAGAGCACACTGCATGTCAGGCCCTCTCAGTCCTCTTGGAGCTTGTGGTCCAGTAGGGTAGACAAACTGGGGTGGGGGGTCAGATGGCGAAGCCCGAAAAGCCCCCGGCCATGACAGGCCGTGAGGACAGGCCAGATCCCATGACAAGAAAAATGGTGCTTATGCCATTTGTATCTAGAGGTTTCGGTGAGGGCTGAGCTCCAGCTCTCCGGCATGTGGGAGCCTCCAGGGCGGGCATCTCGGGCCCCCGGATGTAGTGGGGTGTGGCACGGCTGTGGAGAGTGGGGTGTGATGAGGTTTATCGACCCTCTGGGGTGGGAGATAGTGGCAGAGGACTCGCTGGGGTTGGTAGATAGAGGCAGAATTAACAGATACTACAACAGTGTTGCTGCGAATGCTCCTGGCTCCTGCTTTATGCTGTGGCTCCCAGAGGGGAAAGCAAAGCAACCAGCATGGCATGGATTTGAGGTGGGTTTGTGCAATCTTTGTTTTCACTTGCAGGCAAGAAGGGTAGAGGCTCCAGGGACCTGGCCAGGGGAAGGAAGAGATAGTCCAAGCTTCCCACATTGCTTACCCACCCAAATCAGTGCAGGTAGTTCACTTTCCTCCGATCCGCATGCCCCAGTGGGCTCCCGGCCAGGGACTCATACTCTCACAGGACATCCCTCTGTCCTTGACCAGTGGGAGTAGGGCTTTGGACACCCCTGATGACAAGGTCCCTAAAGGAAGGATGTTCTTGGGGCTGCCCTGCCACTCTCCAGAGTTCTCTGACCACAGGAGCGCCACCAGGCCTGGGTAGGCTGGAAAAATCCTAATAGCTGCAGTTTTCTAACAGAAAACCACCAGCCCTCGTTATAAAGGTAACAACATACTCATCATGGAGAATTTGGAAAATACGGACTTAGCACAGAGGTCGCTGTTGACATGTGATATATTTTCTTCAAGTCCTTTCTCTCTTAGTGGGGAAAGGTTGAGAGGAGATGTGTGTGCACCAGTACTGTACTTTCCATAGAATTGTTTTCCCAAATTACAGTGGCAAAACATACCTGACAAAATTTACCAGCATTTTCAAGGGCACAATTAAGTAACATTACATATGTGATGCGGTTTCATCTCCACCAGCCACCTCCGAAACCCTTTTCGTCTTGAAAAACTGAAACTCTATACTCATTAAACAATAACTTCCATTTTCCAGCCCCCAGCACTCACCACTCTACTTTGTGTCTCTGATTCTGACTACTCCAGATACCGCATTTAAGGGGAATCATTCGGTTTTTGTCTTTTTGTGACTCGGCTCGTGATGTCCTCAGGGTTCACCCATGTTGTAGCAGGGTGGATGTGTATAGCACATCTTGCTTATATGTCCGCTGCTGGCCGGACATCTGGGTTGCTTCCACCTTTTAACTGTTGAGAGTATGCAGCTATGAACATAGGATGTCTCTTTGAGATCCTGCTTTCAGCTCTGGATGTATATCCAGAAGTGGAGCGGCTGGATCATATGGTAATTCTATTTTTAGCTTTTCGAGGAACTGCTGTACTATTTTACACGACAGATGTACCATTTTATATTCCCACCAATAGTACACAGAGATTCCAATTTTTTTTCAGGATTTTATTTTTAAGTCATCTCCATACCCAATGTGGGGCTCGAACTCATGACCCCGAGATCAAGAATCACCCGCTCCGCCCATTGGGCCAGCCCGGCACCCCAGGGTTCCAATTTTACCACATCCTCACCTACACTTGTTCTTTTCTGTTAGTTTGGGTTTTTGTTGTTGTTTCTAGCAACCATCCTCCTGGGTGTGAAGTAGTAGCTCATGGTAACCTTGCATCACTCTAATGACCAGTGATGTTGAGCATCTTTTCACGGGCTTACTGGCCATCTGTAGATCTTTTCTGGAGAAAAGTCTATTCAGGGCCTGGACCTAGTTTTGAACTAGCTTGTTTGTTTTCTGTTACAGGGCTTCAGTTCTATCTATCTATATTCTGGATTTTAGTCCTTTACGAGAGAGATGATTTGCAAATAGTTTCGTACATTCTATGGATCACCTTCTTACTCTGTTAACAGTGTCTTCTTTTTTTTTTTTTTTAAGATTTTATTTATTTGACAGAGACAGAGACAGCAAGAGAGGGAACACAGCAGGCGGAGTGGGAGAGGGAGAAGCAGGCTTCCTGTGGAGCAGGGAGCCCGATGCGGGGCTGGATCCCAGGACCCTGGGATCATGACCTGAGCCGAAGGCAGACGCTTAACAACCGAGCCACCCTGGCGCCCCATGTCTTTTTTTCTTTTTTTTTTAAGATTTTATTTATTTATTTGAAAGAGAGAGAGAGAGAGCATGGGAGCAGGGGGATGAGGGACAAGCAGACTCTGCTGCAAGCCCAGAGCCCAATGGAGGGCTTGATCCCACGACTCCAAGATCATGACCCGAGCCAAAACCAAGAATCAGATGCTCAACTGATTGAGCCATCTGGGTGCCCAAACAGTGTCTTTAGATGCACACAATTTTAAATCTTTTTAGAGTCCAACTTGTCTGTTTTTTCTTTTATCACAGAGTTTCATATTACTTTTTAAATGTCACGTATGAGCATTTCCCCATGTTATTAAGTTTATTCTCCAAAAACATGAGTTTAATGTCTGCATCATATTCAGGCTGTGAAAGTGCCAGCCCTCTGGGGAGTCATTTGACCATTTCCAAAATTATGCCATTTGCCGTCTCCATCAGTCTGTGGGCACATCTCTGGCCCCTTGCACTACATTCTGACAAATGAAGCTATTTGGTCAAAACACAGCCTTTGTTTATAAACTTGGGTTTTGTGTGTGTTTTGCTTTCTTCCTTCCATGTCTTGAAGACTTTGGTCCCATGACTAAAGCACTAAGCCAAGTGGTTTTTTCCATAGAGATTCAGGCTTCCTTGCAGGGTGGCCCTGGGCTGGATGTGGGCTCCAGACCCCTGGAACCAGGCCATCTCTGATGCTTCAGGGACTGTTGTACTTCTGGACTGCCACGGTGGTCCAGAGTAACCAGTCCAACTCTGCCTATAGCCCAGCCCCTATGGAGATGCTGAGCCTAAAGCTTCGCCGACCAGCCTTTGGTGAGGACATTGACCTCAATGCCACATTTGACGTCAACACCCCTCCATCCCAGGCCTCCAGCATCCATCATGGCCGTGCCAAGAAGCTCTGCCAAGAGATAGAACGGTAAGTAGTAGTCCCCAGCCCTGTCCACAGCCTCGAGGGAGGATAACGAAGAGGTCTCTGCTGGCCCTGCCCTTGTCACTCCAAGTGGCTGACAGGGCAGTGAGGGTCACCTGGGGTTGGCCATGACTTTGGTTCTGACCACCTCTTGTTTCCTCTCCTGAGTTCTTCTCTTGCTTGTTGTAGTCATCACTATTACCCTTTAAGCAAATGTGCTGTAATGTGAGTTGGAGAGAACATAGGGGTCCCAGTAGTTGGAGAGACCCCAGTAGGGGTCTGGGTTGATGATGCTGGGGGATGTGTGTGCTCCCCATACCTTGAATGTCTGCCCAACAGAGTCCTGGGCCAGGGACTCTGAACTTCCTCTTCTACTGTGTGCCTCTTGGGCTCATGTTTAGGACCATCTCAAATCATGGAGCCCAGGACTCTACCACCTAAGGGGGTATCCCATGGAGCAGGTATAAGAAACTGTAGGGAGCTGCAAGGGGCTGGGTGGGACCTGTACTAGGGGTGTAGAGGACTGGGAATGCCTCCATGGGCATTCCTTAATCAGAGACTTTGGAGATGAGAGAAAGAAATCAAGGTGTTAGGCAGTGAAGGTGGAAGACTACTGGGGGGAGGGCAAAATGGAGAGCCAGGTGGGCTTGCTACCTCTCCCTGCCCTCAGGGCTGGAGATACCTATGTCATAGGGAGTCAGGCAACCCTTGGGCATATGGGCTGCTGTCGGGACCTACAAGTGCCTAGGGCACTGGTTTCTTGATGTCTCTTTTGCTATAAAGGGTAAGACATTTCTATCATCTTTAGGACCTAAAGGGAGGGTGGGGGAACCCAGGATGTTTCCACCTTGGATCTGTCTCCCCAGGGCCAAACTTGCAGCAAGTGGAGACTCTTCCCATGGTCATCATATAGCCTCACCACAGGCTCTGAGGGCAGGAGTGGAGGGCTCCAGAGCTGACAGGCCCAATCTTGGCTCTGTCCTCATGGCTTTGAGAAGCCATATGGTCAGAGCTACGTTACCATCCTTTTACCCACCTGGGTAAATACCAGGAGAGGGTATTCAGCTGCTAGTGTCCTCAGGAATTGGATGAAAATACTGTGTCTAGTTCTGGAGCTGGGAGTGAATGAATGGCCACAGCCTGGGCCATGATCAGTTCTTTCCCCAGACCCTGCCTGCACAGATTATCTAGGAAGATGGCCTAGCCCTGTGTAATAACAGAGCTTTCTAAGCTCTCAACCAAGGGTCTTATGGAGCTAGTGGCCCCTCTCTGGGCAGATGCAGCTAGGCCTTAGCTCACGAAGTGCCTTCTGCTTGTATGGACATGACTGGGTTTCCTCTTGTGGGTGGTGAATCAGCGGGGCCTCCAGCCCCACAAAGAGCCCAGGACATACTATGGTGCCTAAGGCCTTGGGGAGCATTGGAATTGGCTTGGCTCCAAGTGGAAGCCACAAGACTGGAAAGTGCTTCAACTTCCTTCTCCCCACTCTGGCAGCTGTGATCATGTCCAGCTGTTCAGAGACCTGCACATGGGGTGGGGCTGACCAAGGGGCCTTGCCCAGCACACCACCATTACAGAAGCCGTGCCCCGTGGTGGCTCCCTAAGGGCTGTGTGCTGAGCCTGGTTTGCCTGGCCTTGTGTCTTCCTCACCTGCTTCTTGCCTTCATGTCTCGCTTTCGCAGCTCTCCCGTTCAAGACATCCCCAAGAAGATGGCCAAAGGCCCCAAGCAGGTAAGGCTTCCCAGAAGAAGTCAGGCAGTCACCATCCAACCTTGCCAGGACTGAGTGTGAAGCTGAGCCGCGGAGGGGGCAGGGTCTTGCCAGAGCCCTCTCATTCCTGGCCCAGGACTAAAATACTTTGGAACTACCTGGGAACTCTTCTCATTATCCTTTCTGCATATGGGTGAGGTGCCAGAGCTCCTGGTCCTGGTCCATTGCCGCAACCCACCCCCTCCTTTGCTGCCACCGGGCTCATCAGGTCTGGCTTTGGGGTTTGCCCTCCAGGAGTCCCAGCTCTCACTGGGCGGCCAGCGCTGTGTGGGAGAGCCAGATGAGGAGCTGGCCAGTGCCTTTCCTGTCTTCATCCGGAATGCCGTCCTCGGCCAGAAACAGCCCAAAAGAGCCAAGGCAGAGCCCTGTCGCAGCACAGATGCAGTGAGTATGGCTTCCCACGAGGGGCAAGCGCCAGTGCTCTTCGGTGGCCAGCCCCCTAGCCTATTAGTCTGGCCCACTCACTTCTTCCTTCTACTTTAGGTAAGGACAGGCTTCGATGGGCTTGGAGGTCGGACAAAATTCATCCAACCTGTATCCTTGTTCTGTAACATTGGGCGGAGCTGAGCTAGCCACACCGTCCCTCACCTGTACCCCCAGCCCCCAGCCTGGTAGTGGCTACAGCTTCAAGTGTGCAGAGCTAGACCTCACTCAGAGTAGAGCTACCCAGCCCCCAAGCTTAAGCCTTTGCTGCCCAGTCTCTTCTTTAGGCCTCTTCCTTGACATCTTCTTCAGACTGACACATCTACGATCCGCCCACTGCCTGTGAAACCCAAGCCCAAGACTAAGCAGAGAGTGACGGCGAGACGAGCGCTCCCTCCCTCCCAGGCCAAGCTGGACACCTTCCTGTGGTAGTGAGAACAGTGAGCCAGACCAATGGCCAGATATTGTGCCTCCAAGTTACAGGCCAGGACTGGCTCAGCAGAGGGCATGGGGGGCATGGCCCCTCTTCCAGGACCAGCCCCAAGGGCAAGGGTAAACAAAAAGATGGGGGTGAGGGTGAGGCCCAGAAGCCTTGCATTTCCTGCACTCACCCTGCCTGTCCCCCCCCACCCCAACTGGGTCTACCATATTGGGCCTACGTGTGCCTCCTTGTTCAAGGCTCCTATTTATAGCCGATGTGCCTAGGCTGCTGCTGGTTCTCAAGACTAAGGTCTTTTGTTGACTGTGTGGACCAAAGTGCCTGGGGCTTCTTGCAATTTCAGCCTGCCCCGCTTCTGCCTACTTCTGACTTGCTGCTAGGCATGGCCAGAGCTGAGCAGGATGGGAATGGTGGTAGGGAGAGGATGGTTGGGCGGGGGAGGGGAGATTTCTATGTAAAATAAAAAAGATAGAATCTTTTCTTCATGGCTCTGGGAGTATAAATTTGCATCAACCTTTGACAAACCATTTGGCATAATTTTCTAAAATGGGACCTTCACCTAGACTCAGATTCAGTAGCCCTACCCTGAGGCATGTACCCCCTCATAGGGCACCAGGAGACCCCAGCAGGAATGAGATCACTGCAGTTTTGTTTTTTTTTTTTTAAGGTTTATTTATTTATTTGACAGAGATCACAAGTAGGCTGAGAGAGAGGAGGAAGCAGGCTTTATGCCGAGCAGAGAGCCCGATGCGGGCCTTGATCGCAGGACCCTGGGATCATGACCCGAGCCAAAGGTAGAGGCTTTAACCCACTGAGCCACCCAGGCACCCCTAAATCACTGCAGTTTTGTCCACAGTCTCTAAGCTGGGCACAAGCCAAATGACATAGCCTGGAAAGCAATTAGGTAAACAGGTATAGCCGTATAGGGAACTCCCAGCAAGCAAAATGAATAATCTGTGACCTTTGGGTCTTAACTTCAAGAGCACTTTCTCCCAGTCTTCCCCTTGTGACCTGTAGCTTGGCTGAGGTCTCCTACACTTCTCTTTCTCACTACTGCATGGGGGTTCATCTCTCTCCTCGGGGCCCAGCGTGGGCCTGGCACAGGGAATGAAGGTGGGTGCCCACGTGCTTCAGGCTGAGCACGCCCAGGTGCCTCCAGTGCATCCAGAGGGGCCACACACAGAAAGTAATGCTCTTCGTGGTGGGAGCCAGATTCTTCTGTTGCCGCCTTGAACCAAGGAGGTTTGGTGAGGAGAAGCGCAGCATTGACTTAGGGGGCCCTCTGTGGCTGCCTAATAGGCTTTCAGGCCAGCCGAGTGATCTTAGCAAACTCCCTACCTCTCGGGGTGTCTCCACTCCTTTAAACTGCGGACAATAGCCCTAACCTCCCAATTGTGGGAGCCTGATGAGTCAGCTTCACAGGTTGAGAACTTACGACCCTGAGGAAATAAGTCAGACTCCAAAGACAAATACTGTATGATTTCACCTAAATGAGGAATCTAGAATGGCTAAATTCATAGAGACAGAAGGAGAATAGAATTGAGGTTACCAGGAGCTAGTGTGAGGAGAAAAGGAGGAGTTAATGGTTAGAGAGTTTCTGTCGGGTGATTTGTTTTCTTGCTGCATAAACTTCCCCCAACCGTTTATTTTTTAAGGTTTTATTTATTTATTTGACAGAGATACAGCGAGAGAGGGAACACAACCGGGGGGAGCAGCAGAGGGAGAAGCAGGCTTCCTGCTGAGGAGGGAGCCCAACGTGGGCCTCAATCCCAGGACCTTGAGATCATGACCTGAGTTGAAGGCAGAAGCCTAACAACTGAGACACCTAGCAAATTGAGCTGGGGTGTCTGGGTGGCTCAGTTAATTAAGCATCCAACTATTAATCTCAGCTCAGGTCTTGATCACAGGGTTGTGAGTTCAGGCCCAGCATGGAGCCTGCTTAAAAAAAATTTTCTTTTAAATTCCAGGATAGTTACATACAGGGTTATATTAATTTCAGGTGTACAGTATAGTCATTCAACATTTTCATACATTACTCAGGGCTCATTGCAATAAGGGTAATCTTGATCCCCTTTACCTACTTCTACCTCCCCTCTGCCTGGGGTGATTCTAAAGTTTTAGAAATAGATAGTGGTGATGGTTACAAAATAGTAACAAAACAACTATGCTAGACTAAATGCAAAGACATGAAAGGAGCAATTGTAATCAACTATTTCAGAACTCTGCTACCAGATCAGACAACTGGGAAAGTACTTGGCAGAGGAAAAGCGGGGATTGACCCAGCCACTGTCCCTCATTCCTCATGGAGGTGTGGATAGCAGCTCCAGTTGCAAAAGTAGCTGACTGGTGCTGGAGCAGGCAGTGGGTCTGAGTTCATCCCCAGGTAGCTGGTCTCAGAATTCAGTTGAATTACAGGATGCACAGTTGGCATTGGAGAATTGCTTGGTGGTATGGAATAAAACACACACATAGGAATTAGTGTCAGAATGCTAAAATATGATAGAGAAAATCAACAAAACCAAGAGCTGCTTCTCTGAAAGGTCAACAAAATCGGCAAACTTTTAAACAAATTGATTAAGAGAAGACAAACTATCAAAGTCAAATGAAAATGGGGATGCTGTAACCAATTCTACAGAAATGGGAAGAATTATAAGAGAATATTGTGAACAACTGTCCACCGACAAACTGGATAGCTTAATTGAAATGGACAAATTTGTAGACACACAGAAACTAACAAAACTGACTCGAGAAGAGAGAGAATGTGAATTGACCTGCAACTAGTCAGGGGATTGAACCAGTATTCAAAAAACTCCCAAGATGGGGCACCTGGCTGGCTCAGTCAATTAAGTGTCTGATTCTTGGTTTTGGCTCAGGTCATGATCCCATGGGTCATGGGATGGAGCCCTGTGTTCGTGGGGGGGTGGTCCGCACACAGTAGGGAGTCTGCTTGGAGATTCTCTCCCTCTGTCCCTCTCCCAATTCACACGTGCACATACTCTTTCTCTTTCTTTCAATAAATCTTTTTTAAAAACAAACAAAAACTCCCAAGAAAGAAAAGCCCAGAACAAGATAGCTTCACTGGCAATTCTATCGAAAAAAATTTTTTAAAGGATTAACACCAAAAAGACACTGTCCACATAGCAAAAAGGCAACCCAAAGAAAGGAGAAAGTATTTTCGAGTCATATATCTGATAAGGGATAATATCCCAAATATATAGAGAACTTATAAAAGTCAAAAACAAAAATTCAATTTGAAAATGGGCAAGAGACGATGAGATACCACCTTGCACCTGTCAGAATGGCTAAAATTAACAACACAGGAAAAAAATGTTGGTGAGGATGCAGAGAAAGGGGAACCCTCTTGCAGTGTGGGTGGGAATGCCAAATTGTGCCACCACTCTGGAAAATAGTATGGAGGTTCCTCAAGGGGCACCTAGGTGGCTCAGTTCAGCATCTGCCTTCGGCTCAGGTCATGATCCCAGGGTTCTGTGATTGAGCCCTGTGTTGGGCTCCTTATTCTGTAGGAAGCCTGTTTCTCCCTCTCCCACTCCCCCTGTTTGTGCTCCCTCTCTGGCTGTCTCTCTCTCAAATAAATAAAATCTTTTTTAAAAATGGAGGTTCCTCAAAAAGTTGAAAATATAAGTACCCTGTGACCCAGCAGGTGCACTACTAGGGATTTACCCAAAGGATACAAAACTACAGATTTGAAGGCATACATGCACCCTTTGTTCATAGCAGCATTATCAACAATAGCCAAACTATGAAAAGAACCCAATGTCCATCGACCGATGAATGGATAAAGATATAGTATATACACACAATGGAATATTACTCAGCCATCAAAAGGAATGAAATCTTGCCATTTGCAAGGACATGGAAGGAGCTATAGTGTATTATGCTAAATGAAAAAAGTCAGAGAAAGACAAATATCGTATGATTCCACTCATACATGAAATTTAAGAAACGAAACAGAAGAACATAAGGCAGAGAGCAGGGGAAATAAACCATGAGACTTTTTTTTTTAAAAAAGAGTTTATTTATTTGAGAGAGAGAGAGCATGAGCAGTGGCAGGGGAGGGGAGGAGGGTGAGCAGGGAGCCTGATAAGGGGCCCAATTCTAGAACCCTGTGATCATGACCCGAGCCTAAGGCAAATGCTTAACCAACTGAGCCACCCAGGTGTTCCACCCTGAGACTCTTAAGAGAACAGACTGAGGGTTGACAGAGTGAGGGATGTGAGGGGATGGGCTAGAAGGGTGACAGGTATTAAAGAGAGCACTTGTGATGACCCCTGGGTGTTGCACGTAAGTGATGAATCACTGAATTTTCCTGAAACCAATATTGTACTGTATGTTAACTAACAAGAATTTAAATAAAAATTTGAGGGAAAAGGGCGCCTGGGTGGCTCAGTGAGTTAAGCCTCTGCCTTCGGCTCGGGTCATAATCTCAGGGTCCTGGGATTGAGTCCCGAGTCAGGCTCTCTGCTCAGCAGGGAGCCTGCTTCCTCCTCTCTCTGTCTGCCTCTCTGCCTACTTGTAATCTCTTTCTGTGTGTCAAATAAATAAATAAAACATTTAAAAATTTTTTTGAAGAAAAAAACAGACAAAAGACTGCAATAGACATTTCTCCAAAGATGCCGAGGGGCCAATAAGCACATGAAAGATATACAATATCACTAAACATTAGGGAAGTATGAATTAAAACTACCATGAGATACCACCTCACACCCATTGGGATGGCTAGTATCTAAAAAACAGAAAACAAGTGTTAGGAAGACTTTGGACAAATTGGAACCCTTGTGCAGTGTTGGTGAGAATGTCAAATGGTACAGCCACTCCACAAAACAGTATGGCAGCTCCTCAAAAAACTAAAAATAGAATTACCATATGATCCAGCAATTCCCCCTCTGCGTATTTACTCAAAAGAACTGGAAGCAGGATCCTGAAGAGAGCTTTGTACCACCATGTTCATAACACCATTATTCACAATAGCTAAAGAATGGAAGCCCCCCAAGTGTCCATCCCCCAGTGAATGAATAAGCAAAATGTGGTACATACATCTAAGGACTATGATGTGGCTTTAAAAAGGAAGGAAACTCTGTAATATATTACAATATGGATGGACCTTGAAGATATTTGCTAAGTGGAATAAGCCAGCCAGAAGAAGACAGTCCGGCCCTGATTTTTGTACCCTGTACATATGACACTCGCAGTAAATGTAAACAAGTCAAATGTCCATCTGCAGGTGACTGGATAAACAAATCATGATACAGTCATATGATGGGATATTTTTCAGCCGTAAGAAGGAACGAAGTACTGATACATCCTATAATTTGGATGACCCTCAAAAACATGCTGAGTGAAAGAGAGCAGATATCAAAGGTCACATTTTGTATGATTCCTTTTACAGAAACATCCAGACTATGTAAATCCCTGGAGGCAGAAAGAATCTAAGTATTTGCCGGGGGATCGGGGTAGGGGATGAACAGTCACTAATGCGGTGGGGGTTGTTGATAGGAAAATTTGAAACTACAGAGAGTTGATAGCTGCATATAAAGTGGTTATTTTAATGTTATATGAATTTTACCTCAATTTAAAAAAGGAGGGGGGGGGGCCTGGGTGGCTCAGTCATTGAGCGTCTGCCTTTGGCTCAGGTCATAATCCCAGGATCCTGGGATCGAGCTCTGCCTCGGGGTCCCTGCTCTATGAGCCTGTTTCTCCCTTTCCCTCTGCCTGCTGCTCCCCTTGCTGTTCTCTCTCTCTCTCTCTGTTAAGTAAATAAATGAAATCTTTAAAAAAAGAATCCATGACCACATCTGGTCTAGCTGTTGTGGAGTTCTTTTTTTTTTTTCTTTTTTTTTTTTTTTAAAGATTTTATTTATTTATTTGACAGAGAGGTCACAAGTAGGCAGAGAGGCAGGCAGAGGGAGAGAGGAGGAAGCAGGCTCCCCGTCTATCAGAGAGCCCGATGCGGGACTTAATTCCAGGACTCTGAGATCACCACCTGAGCAGAAGAGGCTTAACCCACTGAGCCACCCAGGTACCCCTGTTGTGGAGTTTTATGGAGAACTGTGGTCCACCCTCCAGAGAACTGGCCCCAAATTCCTAAGGAGGCAAAAGGACACATCTCTAGGGGATGGGTACACAGGGCCTCTACTGTTTTTGCAACGTCCTTTGAGTCTGTAATTATTTCAAAATAAAAGTTGAAAGGAAAAGTAAGGACACACATGACCACAGCTGCTCCATGGGTGCCACTCTGAGGTCTGGTGCTCAGAGACTGACCATTCTCTTTTGAGTCCCAGGACTCATTCCCTGACTGGTCACCTAGGACTGCCGTCTGTTCTGAGCTGGCAGCTGTGGGCAAGGGGGAATCCTTATCCTCAGGAGTGGGCCCAGGGCCAAGTAGGTACTCCCAAAGATGTCAGACTTTACCTGGATCTGTGCTTTGGGCTCCGGGGATGGGGCAACATAAGCCTCACAAGTTCCCACAGCCTCTGGAATGGGACCAGCTCTGTCTTGTGTTAGGGACCAGGTGAGAATCCTCAGGACACGGGGGCTCCTGCCACCACTCTGTGGGCAGGAAGCCCATTCAGGCATCGACACTGAGGGGAATGGGGCCCAAGGTTTGAAACATTTAGGGACCTATAGGGGACCATGGCCTCCAGCCCACCTGCGTCTCTTCCATGGCTCCTGTCCTCAAGACAGACACCTGCTGGAGCACCTGGGGAGCTCAGCTGGTTGAGCACCCAACTCTGTTTCAGCTCAGGTCATGATCTTATGGGTCCTGGGAGGACCTGCGTCCTTGGGCTCCATGCTCAGCTGGAAGTCTGCTTAAAGATTCTCTCCCCTCTGGTCCTCCCCCAACTCACAAGCACCTGCTCTTTCTCCTTCAAATAAATAAATAAATCTTAAAAAAAGAAAAAAATACCTGCTTTCCCAGAGGCCAAATATCCTAGAGTTCCATCCCACTTTGCCTGTGCCCTCCAGCTGCCAGATCTCTCTGGAGGCAGGACCAGGAGCTGGCTCAGTCTAGTTTCACTTTCCCTTTCCCTGAAATGACAGAAAAGCCAGGAAGAAAGCTGTGAGCAGTAGCGTCCTTCACTCCCGGAAACTTAGTGCACCTTTGCACTGGCTGCTACGGGCTGCTGGTCTCCGCGGGCACAGCCTCCCACACAGCGACCCTGTCTATAGGAGCTGCGGCCTGCCGTCTTGCCTCCTGCTTGAGGATGGGTGTCCTGGAGACCGCCAAGCTGCTAGATGAGCAGCTGTACTCACGGCAGCTGTGAGGCCCGAGGTGGGGAAGGGAGTGGGGTGGCCTCCTGACTTCTGGCCTCCCACTGCCTACCTTCTCATTGCCCCTCCACAGGTATGTGCTGGACTTGCCAGCCATGCAGAGGATTCAGGGAGCCAAGGTCCTGCTATCGGGCCTTCAGGGTCTGGGGGCCGAGGTGGCCAAAAACTTGGTCCTGATGGGTGTGGGCAGCCTCACACTGCATGACCCCCACCCCACCTGTTGGTCTGACCTGGCTGCCCAGGTAAGGGGCATGGGAGGGGTACTATGGGTTCCCAGGCCAGGGTGGGGGTGGGGCCCAAGAGAAATCCCCTTGCCTGAGGCATACTGGGTCTCGCCCTAGTTTTTCCTCTCCGAGAAGGACTTAAAAAAGAGTAGGGCTGAGGCATCTCAGGAACCTTTGGCTAAGCTCAACGGCGCCGTCCAAGTGTGCGTACACACAGGCTACATCACCGAGGAGCTGCTGTTGGACTTCCAGGTACCCTCCCTGCCTCACTCTCCAGGTGAGCCGGGTCTCTTCCTCTGGCCCTGCGCTGAGCAGCGGGTCTGGCCCTGCTGATCATGGGGTCCACCCAGGTGGTGGTGCTGACTGCCTCGAAGCTGGAGGAGCAGCTGGAGGTGGGCGCTTTATGCCACAAGCTCAAAATCTGCTTTCTGGTGGCTGATACTCGGGGCCTTGTGGGGTGAGTAAGACTCCCGGCCTGACCAGCCACAGCACAGGTGGCAACTGGCCTGGTCCTGTCCTTGGGGATGGCCAGATCCCCAGGCTTGCTCCTGTGCCCCTCTGCCCCCAGCCCCAGGCCTGTCCTAGCATCCCCTCCCGATTGAAGCCCCCAGTCCTACCCTCTGCTTCCTCCACCCCAGTCTCCACACCTGCTCCAGTAATTCCCTCAAGTTCCAGCTTCCGAGCCTCTCCCAGCATCCCTTCCCCAGGGCTGGCCTCCTGGGCTGTGCCTAGTGCCTCCCACCCTTAGCAGCAAGCACGGTGAGTAACCGCTGGGCTGGCTCAGTGACCCCTACCACCCCATCACAGGCAGCTGTTCTGTGACTTCGGTGAGGATTTCACTGTGCAGGACCCTACAGAGGCAGAGCCTCTGACAGCTGCCATCCAGCACATCTCCCAGGTGGGTGCTGAAGTGTGGGTGCTCAGCTGCTGACCAAGTGGGGGCACCCCTGAGCCAAGCCACCTCTTCCCCAGGGCTCCCCTGGAATTCTCACCCTGAGAAAAGAGGCCGATGCCCGCTACTTCCGCGATGGGGATCTGGTAACTTTCTCAGGCATTGAGGGCATGGTTGAGCTCAATGGCTGTGAACCCCGGCCTATCCACGTACAGGGTAAGCCAACCCCCTAAGTCCTCAAGCCCCCTCCCTGGGGGGTACACGCAGCCTGGTCCTTGGGGATAGGTTCTCCCTCCACCTTCCTCAGTATGGAGCAAGGTCAAGGACAGAGGCACAAGACAGGATAGGGTATGAAGAACAACTCAGGTTCAAAGGTCATACTGACGAGGCTGGATCTCCCCCAGAGGATGGAACCTTGGAGATTGGGAACACAGCAATTTTCTCCCCTTACTTGCGTGGTGGGGCCGTCACTGAGGTCAAGAGATCCAAGACTGTGAGCCATGTGAGTGCAAGTGCATCTGAGAGGGGGGAGCTTGGGAGCCTCAAGGGCCCCGCAGTGTTCTGAACCTGACCCTGAGCTGAGTACCTGTTACAGAAGCCCCTGGATGTAGCCCTCCTCCAGCCCCGTGTGGTGGCGCAGGGTTCAGAGGAAGCTCACCGTGCCCGCTGCCTACATCAGGCCTTCCGTGCACTGCACGAGTTCCAGAGCCTCAATGGCCGGCTGCCCCAGCCATGGGATCCTGTGAGTGGCCCCGTTGCTTCTCCCCCGAGCCTATCTTATTGGGGTCTCACCTACCAGAAAGCAACAGTGATTATCTCACAGACCTGAGTTATAAACCCAGAGGCAGCTTCCCACTTACATAAAGGAAGTGATAGCACTGTCTTTGGACCTGAGACCAGGTCCCTGAAAGTACTAGGCACAAGGCCTGGGGACCCTGGCCACCTCCTCCCCCCTCAGCTCTGGGCTGAAATGTCTAGCCACGTTGGCAAAGTCTCTGCAGGTACTGTCTAGGCATCTACTGTGGGCCACACAGTCTGACAGCTGGTTTGGGCCTTCACGCTTAGGCACTGCTCCCTCTTCTATGGAATCAGGGGATGGCCTCATGAAGGGTTTGAGTGGGGGAGAGAGAGCCCAGGCCAGGGCTGCCATGCTCACAGAGTTCTCCTCCACAGGCAGATGCAGAGAAGGTGGTGGGCCTGGCCCGGTCCCTGGAACCACTGAAGGGGACAGAAGGAGAGCCGCTGGAAGAGCTGCTGGATGAGGCTCTAGTGCAGATAGTCGCCCTGAGTAGTGCTGGTGGCTTGAGCCCCATGGCAGCCATGCTGGGTGCAGTGGCTGCCCAGGAAGTGCTAAAGGTGGGCAGAGGCCCAGGCAGGATGAGACTGGGAAGGGTGTGGAGATCTGTGTGGGTGCCGGAGGGTGTCAGCACCAGACAGCGGCCCTGGCGACTTCACTGGTCTGGTGAAGCCCAGCCAGGATCGAAGGCGTCTTGGAGCTGGCAGGAGTCCCTACCCTGAAGTTCTGGCCTCTAGGCAATCTCCAGGAAGTTCATGCCCCTGGACCAGTGGCTTTACTTTGATGCCCTCGATTGCCTTCCAGAAGATGGGGAGCCCCTTCCCACACCAGAGGATTGTGCGCCGGTAAGAACCTAGGGTAGGGCTGCAAGCCTTCTCCAAACTTCAGACCAGGGAAGGAGAAGGAACAATAGTCCAGAAATCCTGACCTGGAAAAGTTGGCGTGAGAGGGAGGCACAGCACAGCCATCACTGAGCCCTGTCTGTGTCCCCTAGAGATGTTGCCGCTATGATGGGCAAATCGCAGTGTTTGGGGCTGGTTTTCAGGAGAAGCTGAGCCGGCAGCACTACCTGCTGGTGAGCTTTGTGGCCCAGCTGGGAGATGTCTGTGGGAGGGCCAAGGTAGGCCCTCCGGCTAAGGCTGCTCTTGCTGACAGGTGGGTGCTGGAGCTATCGGCTGTGAGCTGCTCAAAGGTTTTGCCCTAATGGGCCTGGGGGCCGGGGACAGCGGAGGTGTGACCGTTGCTGACATGGACCACATAGAGCGCTCCAATCTCAGCCGTCAGTTCCTCTTCAGGACCCAGGACATTGGTGTGAGTGCTGGGCCCTATGCACGTCTTGCATCCCGGACTGTCCACGGTGCACCCCCCTCAACACCCACCCACCCACACCCAACATCTTCCTGTTCTCCTCTCAGAGGCCCAAGGCAGAGGTAGCCGCAGAGGCCACTCGTCGCCTGAACTCACACTTGCAGGTGACCCCACTCACCCACCCGCTGGATCCTACAACAGAGCACATCTACGAGGACAACTTCTTCTCCAATGTGGATGGCGTGGCTGCTGCCCTGGACAGTTTCCAGGCCCGTGAGTGGAAACTTGACACTCAGCCCCTTATTCAAGGCCGTGCCAGCCCCACTCCTGACCCTCTGCCCCCTTGCTAGGCCACTATGTGGCTGCTCGCTGCACCCACTATCTGAAGCCACTACTGGAGGCGGGGACACAGGGCACCTCAGGCCATGCTTACGTGTTCGTGCCACATGTGACTGATGTCTACAGAGTGCCCCCCTCGGGTTTAGCTGCTGAGGGGGCTACCTACCCTGTCTGCACCCTGCGGTACTTCCCCAGCTCAGTCGAGCACACCTTGCAGGTAGGAAGCACCCCAGAGACCCCCTCACCCCACCCAGCTCCACCCCTAGCTGCAGACCTGCTCCCCGCCTGACACCTTATCGTGACTCTCTGCCCCACAGTGGGCCCGGGACGAGTTTGAGGGGCTCTTCCGTCTGTCTGCTGAGACCATCAACCGCCACCAAGAGTAAGGCCACCAAGAGGGCGTGGATGGGAGTCCAGAGCCCCTAGGGTCAGAGTCTTCAGGGCTTAGCCTCAAACCTCCTCTCTCTGCAGGGCACTCACTTCTCTGGCAGAAACAGATGGGCCGCAGGTGCTGACCTTGCTGGAGGAGGTGCTGGGTGTCCTGAGACAGCGTCCACAGACCTGGCAAGACTGTGTGGTGTGGGCCCTGGGCCACTGGCAACGACGCTTCCATTATGGCATCAGGCAGCTGCTGAGCCATTTCCCACCTGATAAAGTGGGTGTCTAGGGATCAGGAGGCGGAGGGTTTGGGAGGACCAGACTGAGCCCAACCACCTCCCTTCCCCTAGGTGCTAGAGGATGGAACTCTTTTCTGGTCGGGTCACAAACAGTGTCCCAAGCCCTTGGAGTTTGATGCCAGCCAAGTGAGTGGGGTCCCTTGGGAACCCCAAGGTGGGGATGTGACCCCTCAGAGCCGAGGTAGGCACCTCTGTATTCTGCAGAGGGGCACAGGTGCTGAAGATGCCATGCCACATTTGTGCATCTGTGGGTGTCCACTTGTGAGACCAGACAGGCACTCCAGTGGCTCCACAAATGGCCGGTGCCCCCCACCCCACACACCTGAGCATGCTCACTCACACCCACGCATCTGTGCATGCTCTTGGTCTGACCGCAGGACACACACCTCCTCTACGTGCTGGCAGCTGCTAACCTGTATGCCCAGATGCATGGGCTCCCTGGCTCCCGGGACCAGACGGCGCTCAGGGAACTACTGGAGTCGCTGCCGCTGCCTGTGCCCCAGGCCTTGGCCCCCATCTCTCCTAGTGACCTGGAACTACCTGGGGCTTCTGCTGAGTTTGGTGAGGTCCCTGGGTCTGGCCCCCTGTGCTGCCCTCCAAAGGCCTGGCCCTGTTCTGAGCCTAAGCTACAGAAGGAAGACGGGGCCTGGGGGCCCTGCTGCCAATTCATTCTCTCTCAGGCCCTCTGACCTTGCTTCTTTCAAGGTTTGGGCTCCTCCTCTAGCCCCTCAGTAGGCCCTCTTCCTGCTGCCCACACCCCCAACACCCCTGTTCCCCTGGCGGATATTCAGCAAAAAAGACTCCAGAAACCACTGGGCCCTGGAGAGTCCCCAGCTATGGTCCCCAGGTGAGGACAGAATTCCGTAGGTGCGCGCACAGGCGCACGGCTCGGGCTGCTGGAGAGACTGCAGCGCCCATCAGGGAATCTCTCTGAACATAGTCGGTTTAGGCTTGGGGAAGAGCAAGACTAGGCACCAGGCTCCAGGGAGAGGGCAGGAGGTGGGTGCTGAGAACTGCCTTGTCACCCCCTTCCTCTGCCAGGCCCTGAGCAGTTAAAGAAGCTGCACCAAGTGCTGAAGGTCTGGAACAGGAGCCCTCCCCTGGAGCCCCTGAAGTTCGAGAAGGTGGGAGCCCAAGCAGGGGTGAGGGGCAAGCTGGGGAGGTTGTTGGGGAAGGTCAAGATCTAAGAAGGTGGATTTGGAGTTCCCTTGGCCTGAATTCTCCTCCCGGCAGGACCCCCAAAGCAGATCACCTTCCCTGAGCCTCTGCTTCCTTATCTGATAAGGGAGGCAGATGTCAGCATGCCCCCCCGGCCCCGCCCCCCAGAACTGTGGGAACACCTGTGCAGGGACACACAGTCAGCCATGGTGAGGGAATCTGAGGCCATGTTAACTCTGTCGGGACTTGGGCCTCACAGGACAATGATAGCAACTTCCATGTGGATTTTGTGGCAGCAGCAGCAAGCCTGCGAGCTCAGAACTATGGGATCGCCCCTGCCAGCCGCTCACAGGTAGCTCTGCCCCTTGGGGCTCAGGCCCGGAGGTGGGGGTCAAACCCTAGCCCTACACCTTGACCCCAGAGCAAATCTCCTGTCCTTGGCAGAGCAAGCGAATCGTGGGCCAGATTATCCCAGCCATTGCCACCACCACAGCAGCTGTGGCAGGCCTGGTGGGCCTGGAACTATACAAGGTGGTGGGTGGGCCACGGCCCCTCCGTGCCTTTCGCCATAGCTACCTGCATCTGGCCGAAAACCGCTTCGAGCGCTGGGAGCCTTGCGCCCCTGCTGTCCAGAAGGTGAGCCCTTCACACTACCCCTCCCCCCCCAGGCCTGGGTCTTTCCTGTACCTACCAAAACGGGCTTTCCTCTGGCTCTGGGCTCACACCAGAACTCAGACTCTGGGGGAGTCCTTAAGACTCCCTCCAGCCAGCTTCCTGCTGTGAAGCCAGACTGGGACCTGTCAGAAACAGGAAGCAGCCATCAGCTTCCCTCACCCCTCACCCCTCCCCTGCCCTGGGTCTGGGGGTTGCAGCAGCTTTAACTCATTAGCTGAGTCAGACAAGCCTCACAGCGTCCTCCCTGTAGTAGAGCCCCTAATGGGGGAGTTGGTAGGGAGGGGGCACTAGAGCCCTAGCCCCAAACAGAGTCTAACTTCCGCCCCCGCAGGGCATGGGGACCCTGGCCCACCCCCTCCAAGCTGAGTTAAAGGGCACTGAGCTCACTGCCACGGGTGGGGATGTGTGCGCTCATTTTGTGCGTGTGAGTGCACAGGGGTCTGGGCATCCTTGGCCCTGTGGCGTGTAAGCACGGAGGGAGCATGCTTGTACATCTGTGTGCCAGATGGGAGTACAAGGCTCTTCTTTGCTGTGGGCGTACATGGGTGTGCATGTGAGTACACAAGCAGGCGTTCCTGGCCGTGTGTATGTGTGTGTGTGTTCCTCCAAGTGCAGGGCTGTGAATGCTCCTGGCTATGTGCCCAGGCTCGACAGTAGTTGGCATTTTCTCGGGGCACGGGAGAGGGGGTGGAGAGAATGCCCTCACCAGGGGAGAGGGGAGAGGTCATGGGCCAGCACTGGGCTTTTGCTGAGCAGGCCTGGGGTCCCTCAGAGCACAGTACACAGAGCTCTTTTGTGAAGGGCCTCTCCTCCAGCTAGCACATAAGCTCCTTTGTCTATGGTGGAGGGGGAGGGGGCAGAGGACGGTCCCCCCCACAACTCACCTCTGGCCTCGTCTCAGCTTGACCCCACTGTTCTTTCTGGGGGAGCTGGCAGAGCCCCCTTCCTGGCCCCTGGCCCCCTGCCACCCTCATCTCCCTGCACTAGAACCCCAAGACTCTTGAAATAGGGAAGGAAAGGGGACAGGAAGAGGAGGCCTCTGTGGACTGTGTCCCTGCTGGAATCTCTTAGCCAGTGGGGCCCTAGTGATCATTGTGCCCCTTGATCCTCTGTGCCCATGTAGTCCAACACCCTGGCAATACGGAATGACGGGACGGGGGCAGGATGTCCACCACCCCCAGCTCCAAGCCTTGCGTTTGAGGCTCAAGCAGCTTTATCAGTGACTGCAGCGGCCCTGCTTCTGCTTCCTCAGGAAACAATGCCCCCCCCCCCCCCCACCGCACACACAACCCGCCTGCGTGATGGATTGCCTGTTTCCCTGTGCGGGGGCCCCATAGCCCCATTTCCTGTGCTGGCCCCAGCATAGGCAGGGAGGGTGCTGGGACTCTGGGCCCAGATCCCACCTTCCAACCCCACCCCCCTGGCTTCTGTTTCCTGCCTCTAGTCCAGCTCCTCCTCTAGGAAAGGGGCCATGAGCTGCTGGTAATGGGTAGGGGGAGGGTGTGTGTGAGAAGCCTCTCACTGCCCTCCCCCCCAGTTACATCCCCTGACATGGACCTGGACCTGTTGGAACCGCCTGGAGGTGCCTGCTGGGCAGCCAGAGAAGACCCTGGAGTTACTGCTGGCCTATCTCAAGGTGAGCCCCATCCCTCCCTGCCTTTAGGTCAGGCATGACCTGGCCTAGCTGGTCCCTTACCTGTCTCTCTCTAGGAACAATTTGGGCTGAGGGTGAAGATGCTGCTGTTTGGGAAGGCCCTGCTCTACTCGGCAAGGTGGTCGCCTGAAAAGCAGGCCCAGCGCCTGGCTCTCGGGTAAGCCCACACCAGGCTTCAGCCGGGCCTTGTTCTGTTCCTGGAGGTGTTGGGACACATGACGCCTTTCCTCTTCCCAACCCCATCTGGGCCCCTCACACCCTCCTGAGGCTTTCTTTTGCCAAATGGAGCCAGCAAATGGGCTGGGGGTGGGGTGAGGACTGCAAACCTGAGGAGGGGCCTCCCAGCTGCCTGCTTGGCCAGCCCCATCAGCTCCTCCACACCCCACTAAGCCCCCCTCTCACAGCCCACTCCCAGGGGACTCGCAGCTTCCTGCCTCCTGCCCGCCCTGCCTGCTGCTCCTAAAATAGTTTCAGATGTTTCCGGTCTTGAGTTGCTCCTGCCCCCGGCTTGAGCTCCTTATGGCCCATCAGCACCCTCGGGTCCATCCCCGGTCACTCTGCCTCCCACTGCTCACTTAGCCAATCACCCCCAACCCCTTCCCTGCCACAATACCAGGGTGACGGAACTGGTGTGCCAGGTGACAGGCCGGATGCCTCAGCCAGGGCAGCGGGTGCTGGTGCTGGAGCTCAGCTGTGAGGGTGAGGAGGAGGACACTATCTTCCCACCCCTGCACTACCAGCTAGCTGTGTGATACGACAGCAGCCCTTTCCTCCAGTTCCATGGAGCCCTGCATCCTGAGCCCACAGTAGGCACTCAATAAATGCTTATTGCGGAAGGGTTTAAGTGGAGATGGATGATAAAACACAGGGCAGTAATGCACAGGGCGTGTGACATGGACGTGAAGGGGACCCCTGCAGGGAGAGAAAAGGCTCTCTAGATTTGCCTGCCTAGACTGCCTCAAAGGGTTGGGGCCACCTCCTAGAGCCTCAGGGGCATGGAACCAGGATAGTCCAGAGAAAGGCCTTTATTGTCCCAGGCTGGAGAGCAGGGTCAGAGGTAGCTGACATCATTGCAGATGATGGGTTGGCGGCTGCGGCAGCTCATGAGGGCTGCAAATCGTGAGACATCTGCAGGCAGTTCAGGTTCCGGGCGAGGAGGGCACGATAGTCTCTTTCCTGCCATCGCCGCCCTGCGTGCCCTGGCCAGCTGGCGCCGCAGCTGCTCCGAGAGCCCAAGCAAGAACTGAGGGGGCCGGGCACGGGCACGGGGCCCACCTCCATCGTCCTCCTCACCCGCTGCCTCTGGCAACTCCATCCAGTTGTGCACCAAGTCGGCAAAACAGTTGTCCCCCAGCACCAGAGGCTGGCGACTGCGACCTCTGTTCAGCAGGGCTGCTGTCCAGTCTTCAGCTTCCAGCCCCCGCCAATGCTCCAGGCAGGCATCTGGGGTAGACTTGGGCCGTGGTCGGTGGGCAGGTGGTGCACTGGCCCCAGGAACTCTGCTGGGCAGGGGAATGCCACTGGCCAAGAGACGCTGTCTACGCGGGGGCCATGCTGCAGGTGCTGGGTGCTGGAGTACCGGCAGCTCTTCCTCTCTCCACGTGCTGCCCGACACTTCAGAGAAGCCAGAGTCCCAGTCCAGGGCATTCTCCCTGGGGCTCCCCAAGACAACACCCTTGTCGCCTATTACCACACCTTCTTCCTCCTCTTCCACACAGCAGACTGAGTCCTCGTCCAAGGCATCTGAGGCCCTGAGTTGGTGGCTGAGCAGAACACGTGGGCCAGGTTTGGGGGGTGGTGGAAGGGGGCCAGACATGGGGGGTGAGCCTGTGTCCCGGCCACACAGCTGTGGAGGAAGAGAAGGCCCAAGTTGGAGGGGGTAGCACTTGTCACCCCTGCCTGCCTGGCCAGACCAGTCCCCAAACAGAAGGCCCAGGAGGGCTGGCTAGGCCTGCAGGCCTGGGCAGCCAGCCTCCAGCGGGCACTGGGCCGGTATGGGGGCGCTGGCACACGTAGCTCGTGTGGCTCCCATCAGCCGACCTGGTGGCTGTCTGGCAGGCTGCAGCACGCAAAGCTGGGCAAGTCGGTACCCGCCACCAGGGCGGGAGGCAGGGTTGCGGGCCTGCCTGCATCGGGAAGTAGGTCTTGTTCAGGGCTGGGGGTGGGGGAGCATCCCCGCTTCCTGAGGGATTCAGCTCCCCAAAGCTCACAGCCTCTTTCAGAGAAAGAGCACTTGCCAGGTGAGGGGTAGGAAAAGGAGGTACAGGTCAGTCTGGAGTAGAAGGCATCCAAACAGCGCCAGCACTTCTTTAGTCCCTCGCAGCCCCTTGATCCGCCCCAAAACAAGTTTCTCCCCGCCAACTCCCTCCGCCACCCCGGCGGCAGCAACGCCAGCTGGGCGGCTGTTACTTGATGCCCAATGCAGCTCCCAACCGTCCGAAACCCGATGCGGGCCATCTGGGCCATCTGCGCCGCCCCGCCCCCATCCTGCCTCAGATGGGCACTCGGGGCGGCCCCCTACCCGTGTGTCGTTCGGGCTGGACCGCAGCGGGGCACCCCACATGCGTCCTCACAAGCCACACCCGCTCCCAAGCCTCACCAGTTCCCAGCGGAGCTGGCCCAGGAAGCTGTCAAGCCGAGCGCTGTGCATGCCCGTGCCGGAGCCCCCGCCAGGCCTGCCAGTTCCTCTTCGAACTCCAGCGGGAGCCGCGCGGAGAAGGCCAGCGGGCCGGCCAGCGGCGCCCGGGCCCTCCGCCTGGCTCCACGGCTCCTCGCTCTCGGCACCTCCGGCCGCCGCCGCCGCCGCCGCCCCAACATCTGGCAGCCCCGCCCCGCCCCTGGTGCTGCAGCCAAAGGGGGCGGGGCGGGGCTGAAGCGGCCCCGCCTCTCGGGCCAGGACGAGTGGGTGGGTGAGCCTGAAACCGGCTCCCCACTTCTCTGCAGCTCTGGAGGGAGAGGCGGGGCTGTAGCTGAAAGCCGGGCGGGTCCTGCCTGGGGCTCCCCCACATCCTGGGCGGTTCGCTGCATGACCCAAGACAAGGCGACTCCCCGCGGTAGCCTCAGCTTCCCCGTTTTTCCCGGGATAGGCCTGCGGTCTCCCCCGCAGGAGCTCCTTGAGCGCTCCGATCCCCCCCCCCAGCCACGCCCACGTGCGGACAGAGCTGCCCCAACCGTCGGACCTAGCCTTGCTGTAGCCCACACCGGGCGCAAACCCACTGAATCCGTTCCTGGAGGGGCCTCGACAAATCCTGGGAATGATGGGTCCCGTCCCTCTAAGGACTCGGGGAGCACAGGACCTCGCGGCAGCACAGGAGATGAACTCCGGCCAAGGCCCAGTCCCACGTCTGGCAGAGCTAGGCAGGGCCGCCCTCTAGTGGGGAGCGCGGTTAGCGGCGATTACCTCGGCGACACCCGGCACTCCCTTTGCCCGTACCGCAAGCCAACATAGAGTGCAGGGGGTTAGGGCAGCACTCTCTCCAGAACGGTCAGAGCCCCGTTCCTGGAGGCTGCTCCACGATCGGAGGCTAGGTTTCAGGATACAGTCTAACTTGAGACAGACTAAACAACTCAGTAGGCAAAAAACAGCGGGAATGAGGGTGGGCAGGCTAGTCTGGCTAGTCTGGAAGAGGGGACTCACAAAGGAGGCAGCACTCTGTATGGGACCTGAATGAGCTGTCATGGGAGATCAAGAAGGGTATTCTAGGGGCACTTGAGTGATTCAGTAGATTAAGCGTCTTGACTCTTTTTTTTTTTTTTTTTTAAGATTTTATTTATTTAG